>NC_090921.1:465967386-466270416 GCF_040938575.1 Ambystoma mexicanum
TCCCAAAATATCTCCGAAATTTCCCATGAAATAAAAGTAGAAACATCTTGAAATTTTGTATGAATTTGTTTCAAACCAAAACAATTATGAATATAAGAAGAAACGCCAAAGATTCAGACGAAGATTGTAGATTTTGTAAAACAGAAAAAGAAACGTTAAATCATCTTGTATTTTATTGTAAAAAATTAAGCGATCTAAGAACAACATACTTGGGACCAGAATTTCTAAAGTGGACGCATTTAAATGGCGAAGATTGGTGGAATGTAATATCAGAAGGAACAGACTTTAAACAAAATTTCGCCCTCACATTTTACTTAGAGAAACTGGAAAGTACTATGGAGGACCATATTTGAGCAAAACTTACTTTTGCGCATAAAAAATATAGCTTCTCTCCTCGATAGGGGACTATGAAAGATAACGACATAATACGCGATTTCTGCTAAATCTGAATCTTTGTTGTATTATTTTGAAAGCGTTTTCCTTTGTAATTTAATCCTTTTTGAATATGTTGAATATTTTAAAAGTTTGTAATGAACTATATAAAATAAAAAAAATAATTCTGTTAATTCTCTCCACCGTCCGATTGCCTTTCGGATGGTACAAAGCCGACCTTTTATGCTTTATTCCACATTTTCTCAAATACTCCTGAAAATGTCCTCCAACAGAGTGCCATTGTCTGTATTACCTGGTAATCCTTCCTCAAAATATCTCCTGTAAAAAATCAACTTTCCTCTCACCAAGTGGCTTCCTCACAATTTTATGTTCAACACATCTCGACATCATATCAATTAGGACGATAATGTACTTTCCTCAACCACTCCCCATCTCCACTGGCCCTAATAAATCCTTGGCCAAATCGTCGCACACTTTACTCGGTACACCATTTTCTACCAATGGATGGGATTTTGCCACTTCTGCCTTCCCTGACCTTGTCAAATTCCAGACAACCGTTCAATCTCCTCTCTACCTCACAGTTACAACCAGGCCAATGATCCTTGTGCACCAGGACAATGATCCTCTTGTGAATATCCAGAGGTACCACAGCATGCTCCCAACTGTACAGCAGACCCACCACAAAAGACAACTCATTGCATACCTCCCAGAAGGTTTTCTCCCTCTGTTTTACAAACCCTTAGGTGGCCACCCGAACTCAACATAATTTCTAAAAAATGACTGCTTCATTCTTATCCATAGCTTCCAACCACTCTCCTTTTGATACAACACTGTCATAATTCACGTAGATCATTTCTGATACATCCATGCTTTCTCTCGTCCGCAACCTGTTCTCCTAAACGTGACAGGTGATCTGCTCAGACATTATCACTTCCTGGTATTACTTCCATGTCAAACATATGACACTGTAATCTTGTTACCCTATTCGCAACTCTTCTTTATGCGTTACTGAGACTTTTTGACTCCAATATAGCTTTCAGAGGTTTATGTCAGTTCAAATAATAAACTCCATACCCCATAGGAAATTTTGGAACTTCTCCACCACCTAATGGCAGGCCAAGGCTTCCTTTTCAAGGACTGAATCCTTCTTTTCCGGCCCTTTTAATACACTAGCGGTGTGGGCAATTATCTCATCCCTTCTATCGTCTTTGATCGGAGACAAAATCGCTCCCATCCCACGATCACTGGCATCCACTGTGACAACACTTTTGCTCCTTGTGCCAAAACAGTTCAAAGCCCTTGCCAAATCAATTTCGTCCTTGATACAACAAAATTCTTTCACACGCACAATTCCATATGAACTCTTTTCTTTAAGCGCTTCCTCATTTCAACCACCTTATCAGCAAATTTCTTAACATATTTCGGTTTAACTCAATCATACCCAAAAAAGATCTGAGTTCCCCTTTTGTTCCAGGTCTCACAACTTTTAATGGCATTTACCATCCCCTCCTTATGCTTTAGGCCGGAACTTGAAATCTCAAGACCCAGGGATTCAACCTTCTCCTTTTTTAACACAATTTACCCTTCTCAGTGACACTCCTTTCTTCTCAAGAATTGTCAATACCTGTTCTAGAATCACATCAAACTTCTTTTCATTTTCACCACACAGAGGATATCATCTTGGAAACAAAATACTCCCTTCCTGCTCTTACGTCTCGTCCCCTTTCCTCCATACTGCATAGGTGTCCCTTCCAAGGGACGGGAGACAGAACCTTTTTCACCAGAAAAAAACATCTTCCCCTTTAAATTTAGAGGCGCGTGGGGGTGCGGCCCAGGGAGCATGCACTGCCCTGGCTCTGCCCTCCGGTGCCACACCCCAGTCCCTTTTTCCGTGCCGACGGGAACCGGCCGAATTCACCTGCGCTCCTGGGTTTGGCTTCGGCCATGTAATTCCACGCGCGGATACTACTACTTTTGTCTTTTTTTGTCTTTTTATCATTCAGGTACTCCGTCCTCAGGCGCCACGCTCCTCCCCGGCACATGTCGAGTTACACAGGGTTCAGCAGGTGTCCATCCTGCAACAGGCTCTTCCCAACATCAGACCCCCACGCCCTCTGCCTACGTTGCCCTGGCCCAGACCACGGTTGGCAAGCTTGTTCAGTACATGGCTCGCTGTCATCGAAAGCGCTGAAGAACAGACTAGCCAGGTGGAGGGAGCTCTTCCGGACTTTGTGAAACAACGAACCAGGCCCAAGGAAGGGCCATTATTTTCTATCGCACCCTGCAAAGGAGACTCCTTCCCAAGGGGACTCCCGCGTGGGAGGGACCGTCCTGGTGCCAGCACGTGCACCGTGGCTGCTTCAGCTACCGGCCCTCGGATCCTCCGGGTGGCAGTGTTGAGGGACCAGAAGGTTCTTGTACCGGATCGTCAGCCGAGTGGCTTCGCCCTTGTACCGGCAATATGTCTGAAGGGGTGCCTAAACGCAGCTCTACTGACCCCCGGGTCGAGGGTCACACCTACAGGGCCTAGGCCCGAGGAGCAGAGGAGGCTGGGTCCAGCGAGCCGAGCAACACATCGCAGGCACCTGGCAGACAGCTCGACAAGATGACCGCCGCGCCAGACTGAGGCACCCGTCCGACGCCATTCCAGGAGTTCGGCGAAGAACGAGTGTCAAGGTGGGGCTGGCCTCAACCAGGTATGTGGCCGACAGCCTATCCTTCTTGTGCGCAGGGCATCATCCCACTGCGTCCATACCGGCAGGGTATGCAGTGGCTCCAGCAGCCTCCAGCTACCGGTCAGTACCCCCATCAGACCAGTGAAGATGGGTTCTTCGAGAGGATCTTCGGGCGCATAAAGTCACCTCTGATGCGGGTTATCCTCAAGGACGCCATCAGGGAAGTCCTCCCGACTATGCAAGCAGCGCCTCCGCCAGCGCCCACGGCCCCGGTGCAGCCGCTGGTCCTGGCTCCCCAGCCGACTCCTCAGGCAGTTCTGCACCAGCCTCCGCCGCCTCATCACCCCCCGGCTGCGGTCCCTGTGCCCCAGCCTCCGGCTCCAACTACTCTATCTCCGCAGGATCTTTCTGTTCTGCAGGACACGGATGATGAGGAGGAGGATCCGGACACGCCATCCTCAGCCAGGGCCTTCCACAAATGACTTGCTGGGCTGGAGGAGTACCTGGGCCTACCCCAGTCCGAGGTCGAGCAGCCAGCAGAGGGGGTTCTGGCCGAAGTCCTCACGTGACGCCCTCTCTAGAGACCGATGTAGTCTCCCTTGCCAAAAAGTGTTGGCTTAAGCTCCACTCGGCCCAGCCAGTCAATCGACGCCTGGACTGCCAAGTACAGGCAGATGGCGGAGGGGACACACTTGCTCTTGGCCCATCTTCAACCACACTCCTTGGTGTTCGCTGCGGCATCACTATACTCCAAGCCTCAGTCGTCCTCCGCCTCTTCCTCTGCAGTTCTACTAGGCAAGGAGGCTAAGATCTTGGAGGTGTACGGCAAGAAACTCTATTCCAACGCATCCATATATCTTCGTCAGGCCGTCGCCGATGCCATGCCTGCTGCCGCTAACCAGAGGTTATGGCGGGAAATTGCAGACTTCCTCACGGAACCCCCTATGCAGTGCTAATCCTGTTTTTTAAGGCGGGGCTGACAGAGGCCAAGCTGGTGGTGTATGACCTCATGGAATCCACCGTGGCCCATATCGACACCTCTGGCCTTGCCATCTGTATTGCCACCGACATGAGAAGGACAGCCTGGTTCCGGGCCACGAAATTCAACCTGGACGTCCAGGAACGCATATTAGATCTACTGTTTGAGGGGGAGGCCTCTTCCTCTCCATCATGGATGAAGAGCTGGACAAGAAGAAAAACAGCTCCCAAACGGCCAAATTTTCCATCTTGACAAAGACCACGCCCAAGTCGTAAACCCAGTCACAGCAGCGCTCCGACAGGGGACGTACGTATGGAGGATTCAGCGGCTTCCAGGAATGGAGATCCAGGCAGCTGGACCGCTCGCCAACTCATAACCGGCGCAAGCAACAAAAAGGGGGCTCGGGTGGGGAGGGGGGAGGGAGAAGCCTCTGAGGGAAAGAAGGCATGACATGCCCCTTCGGGTACACATGTCTCCAGTGGGGGGCAGGCTTGCTCTCCATGCACTTTTCTGGTGCCAGAATTTCGCAGACCCCTGTAACCTCTCTGTAGTATCCACGGGGTACCGCCTACCCATCCCATCCCAGCCTCTCCTCCCTCCTCCCCTCCGCTCCCTCAGGTTGGGACAGGAACTCTACTGGCAGAGATCCGGTCGCTCGTAGAGGGCCAGGCAGTGGAGGAAGTCCCAGCCTCCCAGCGAGGATTTGGCTTCTACTCCAGGAGTTTTCCCCGTTCAGAAGAAGAACCAGGCGGGCCTGAGAGTTGTGCTGGACTTTCCACCCTCAACCTCTCCTTACCCCTTCAGAAATTCAGGATGGTTATGCCCGCTTTTATAGCTGAGACATTGTGCAAGGGAGACTGTATGTGCTCCCTGGATCTGAAGGACGCGTACCTACACGTCCCGATTTGACAGCCACTTTGTTCTTTTCTATGGTTCAGGATCATGGGCTACCATTTTCAATACAAGGTCCTTCCTTTTTGGCCAAAGTTCGTCCCCCAGGGTCTTTACCATGCTCATGAATACAGTGGCTGCCTTCCTCAGAGCGCAGGGCCTCCACATCTACACATACCTCGATGACTGGCTTGTCAGGACTACATCTCCAGGAGCGGTTCACCACACTTCCCGTGCCCTTATGAACACACTGCACGATATGGGCTTCTGGCTCAATCTCAAAAAGTCGCAACTGCAGCCCACGCAAACTCTGACATTCTTGGGCCTCATTTGGGATACATGCTCTGAGAAGGTATTTCCATCGGAGGACAATGTCTCGGCCCTCAAGAGGGCCACCACCCACTTACTCAGCATGGTGGTACCAGCATCTCCTGGGTCTCTTGGCGGTGGTCCTATTAGCCTTCCCACACAAGATTGAGGATGACGAGGATTCAGCTGCAGCCTCATGGAACCAGGAGCAGGGCTCTCGATCCGAGATGATCAACGTTCCTCCTTCTCTCCACCCGGACCCAACGTGGTGGTCCAGGGACTGCAACCTACGGAAGGGCAATCCCTTTCGGCCGCCCACCCCGCTGGCCACCATCACCAGACTCCTCGCTCGACGGCTGGGGAGCCACCCTGGATGATCCCTCGGTCCACGGCACCAGGACCCGACAGGAGCAGGAATACCACATCAATTGGTTAGAGCTGAATTTCATCTTGCTAGCGCTCCAAGCCTTCCTACCACTTCTCAGGGGCAAGGTTGTCCTCATCCAGACAGACAACATGACCAGCATGTACTACGTTAACTAGTAGTGAGGCACCAGATCCGCTCCTCTGTGGAGACTGGCAATCAGCAGGTGGGAGTGGGCCCTGGAAAACGACATCTACCTTACGGCACTCCATCTCCCAGGAGGCGGACAGGCTCAGCAGGTTGGGAGCGGACAATTGTGAGTGGTAGCTAAACAACCTCGTTATTCAGGAGATCTTCAACAGGTGGGGTCATCCCCAGGTGGATCTCTTTGCCACCTGGCACAACAAGAAGTGCCCTCAGTTCGCCTCCTGGCAGGGACACGGTCCGACTCCCTTGGCGACGCATTTCGGCTTCAGTGGATCGGCATGAGGGCTTACGCCTTTCCGCCCCCACACCTCTAATTCACAGAGTGATTTGCAAGATCGATTCTCGCCAACTCAACATCATTCTGATAGTTCCATGGTGGCCAGCCAGGCTATGGTTTGCGGAGCTGCTCAGCCTCTCTGAGATGCCTCCGATTCACCTCCCGACGGGCCCAGCACCTCTTCTGGTGCAGCAGGGGGGGGGGGGGGGCAGGGTCATCCACCCCACACAACAGAAACAAGCCCTCACAGCTTGGTACCTGAGCAGGTAATGCTGCAGCACCTCAGCCTCTCCCAGGCTAATGTGTAAATCATAAAGGGCGCAAGGGGCAAGGCTACCAGGGCCCAGTATAAAAGTAAATGGACCAGATTCTGCCACTGGGCAGACTCCAAGGAAATCGACCCCCTGCCATTTACCTTGGATGACGTGCTGTCCTCGCACCTCGCCCACTCTGGTGTGCAGGTGGACACCTGCCATGGATACCTCGCAGCCATCGGAGCTTACAGGAACTCGGAGGTGTGGACCTTCTCCTCCAATCCTATAGTCGGAAAGCATTAGACGGTACTCGCAAGGCTCTACCCGCCCGTCAAGAGGCTGCACCCTGTGTGGAACCTTAAGATTTTCTTGGGTTCCCTGACGCAAAAACCGTGTGAGCCAGTGGCGTCCGCGGACATCAGGCTGGTCACCATCAAGACAGCCTCGGCTCGTAGAGTTGGCGAAATCCAGGCGCTGGTCGCCTCAGAACCACATACTACCATTCAACGGGAAAGGGTAGTCCTGCGGGGACACCCAGCATTTCTGGCCAAGGTGCCGTCTGCTTTGCACTTGAATAAGGAAATAGTCCTTCCTAGGTTCTTTGCCGGTCCTAAGGACGAAGCACAGAGTGCTGCACTGCCTGGATGCCGGGCGTGCCCTGAAATTCTACTTGGACAGGACCAAGGGCTTCCGCAAATCAGACACCCTGTTTGTCACTTTCGGAGGCGCAAGACCAGGCTATCGGGTCTCCAAGGCCTCCATATCCCGCTGGATGGTCTTGGCCATCAAGGAAGCGTACAAGGGCCATCACAAGCCGCTTCCGGCCAACATGCACGCCCATGCAGTCATGGCCAAGGCAACGGCCATCGCATTCCAGCGCTATGTCCCTTGGCAAGTCATAAGCAGACAGCCACTTGGGCCACTCCCTCAGCTTTCTGCAAGCATTACTGTTTGGATGCCGGCTCTAGATCTGATGCAGCTTTCGGGCAGGCGGTTCTCAGGAACCTATTTGCTTAAGGAGGTTCTCCTCTCCACCATGGGGCTACATTCAGTTGTAATCGCCCATGCAGTATGGAGTAACGGGGACGGGACGTAAGAGTAATTATAAGTAACTCACCGCAGTGACTAACACTTAGTCCTTAGTCCCCTTTCCTCCATACGTCCCACCATCCCCCACACCCCCTCAATAATACTGGTGTCATTAGGCAATGTTAAATCTATTGTTTTTTTTTGTTTTTTAAAACATTTAATTGAATTATAAAAACAACCAAACAATACAAACCAAACAAACAGTGCATGTTCCAACAGTTTCATTACACTTTCTTAGCTTCTAACCACTACTTCCCTTATCCCACCCCCCTCTACGAGTCTATTGCATTAAACATTCAGTTTCCGCATCCTGTGGTTCGGTCTCCTCCTCTACAGGCTCCGCCGGGTCATCTAATGACCCAAACAGTTCGGCTATCAGTGATTTCCAGGCCATCAAGGACTCTGTCTCCTCCTCCCCCCCGTGCTACTCGCTTCTTGCCATGCCATGGTTTCCGCTTCCGCCCATTTTTGCAAATCTCTCCACCACACCTCTACCTTTGGCACATGGCATGACTTCCATCCCATGGCAATCCTCCTCTTTGCAAGCACATGATCCAGATCCCTCAGCTTACTCACGTGCCTGTGGTCTGGGGAACCCCCCCCCCCCCAGCAGACAGGCCCACACTGTATCCACTACAATCTTGACCCCTTTTTCTTCCATTTTCCCTTTCACTCCCCTCCAGAAACGCTCTATGATCGGGCATGACCAGAACATATGCACCATGCCCGCGTTCTCCTCATCACACTTTGGGCATGCCTGCCGTCCTGCATTTTCAAACCTCGATATCCTCCAAGGCGTCATATATGCCCTATGCATTATACACAGCTGAATCTGTTTCAGCATTGCGTTTCTTCTTATGATACCCCTGCACCCGTTCCCACATCCCGTCTCCCATTGGGGCTCCAACCTCCATTTCCCAGTCTAGTCTCAACTGCGTGACCTCCTTCCCCACTTTAGACATCAGCATTTCATACAATCTGGAAATCTCATGACCCCCCTCAGCTATGTCATATATCACGTCTATGGTGGCATCTGATTCTTCCTCCAACAGAGTTTCAGGCCATGTTCTCTTAATCCTCTGTACCACTCTATGATAGGTAATATACTGACCCTCGTGCAACCCAGTTTCTTCCCGCAGCCCCTCAAAAGTAATACTAGAGCCCTCCTGCCAAATATCACCCATTGTTGCCACCCCAGCTGGTTCCCAGTGGTTCCTGAGTATCATTCGTAGCTGCGCGTCTGGTCCCGTCAATGCAACCAGTGGTATCTGCGGTGAGCATGGGGACGGGTTCTCCATCATTTGACATGCCCTGCGCCACACCCTCCACCCCAGTAGCATTATTTTAGGGCGCCCCAATATTTCTGCCCTGGGTACCCACATCTCTTTCAAATAAAAAGGTGCACAATCACGCCCAAACAGCCTAAATTCCGAGGTCTCTTCGTCAGAGAGCCATTTGGCAACATACTGTAACTGGCTTGCCACATAGTACGCTTCATAGTTGGGCAGCTTTATCCCTTCTTTGTCATGGAAGTTCTGTAGCTTCCATAACGCCACTCTATTTCGCGTGCCATGCCACAAAAAGTCCCTACACATGCTATTCAATTTGGTGAAGAACTTCTTAGGAATTAGGTACAGTATGTTCCCGAAGTAGTGTAGGAGCCTTGGCAGGACCACTATCTTTAGCATTGCTCACCGCCATCATCGCCAAGGGCAGCTTTGCCCAAAATTGCATGCACTTCTCAATTTTTTTAGTGGCTACTTCTGTATTGCACCTATGCTCTTCCTCCATGGTGTGGTATATATCTATCCCCAGGTACCGAAATGTGCTAAACGCCCACGGCACTTGCAATACAGGTACCCGCTCCGCTGGAATCCCCATGTACCCCACTAATGGGAACATGCTGGACTTCTGGGGGTTCACTGATACACCGGACAGCACAGCGTATCTCTCCAGCACTTCTAGGATGTACTGGAGATTTTCTTCTGGGAATCGCAAGTACAGCAGCATGTCATCTGCATATAGGGAGATCAGATGCCGCTCCCCTTTCACCTCGATGCCTATGGTGTCATATTGCTGCCTCAGATATATTGCTAGAGGTTCCAGGGCCAGTATGTAGAGCATTGGAGACCACGGGCATCCCTGTCTAGTACCCCTGCTGAGCTGCCACCTTTCCGATATCACAGATCCTGTCTTAACTCTAGCCAGCGGTTAGCTATATAAAATTTTCACCCACCTTACATATCCAGGCCCTAACCCGTAGTGCTTCAGGGGCGCAAGCAGCCATGGCCATTTAACAGAGCCAAAGGCCTTGATTGCATCCAAAGACACAATTGCCATTTCCTCATCTCTTTCTCTGCCAAACTCAATGATTCTCTGGAGTCGCCTATGATTATTGGTAATGTTTCTATGAGGGAAATAGCCTGTTTGATCCGGGTGTATTAATTTGCCAATAACCTTCTTCAGTCCATTTGCTAAGACCGCAGTTAATATCTTGCCGTCTTGATTCAGCATTGACAAGGGTCTATAGGAGCCACAGCTGTGCCCAGGTTTGTTAGGTTTGGGGAGCGGTATTATGACGGACTCTCTGTGACTCCGGTAAGCGTCCCGTCTCGAACGCTTCGTTTAACATCTCTAGCAGTGAGGGGAGGACCTCTTCCATGTATACTTTGTAAAACTCACTTGGGAGTCCATCTGTCCCTGGGGTTTTACTAGTAGGCAGCTGCCTCACCACCTCCCCTAATTCTTCCAAGGTGATCGGGGTATCTAGTTCTTCTCTCTCCTCCTCGCTTATCTTGGGCAACCCCATGTCCTCAAGCGTTTCTTCCATCATAGCGCGACTACTTTCCCCGTCATCTCCGTATAATACCTTTATAATAATCTACAAACGCTTGATTAACTCCCTCCTGGGTGTCCTCTACGCTACAGTCTTCTCTTTCTATAGTCCTGATTGTGACTCTGGGGGTCTCACTCTTATATAACCATGCCAAAAGTCTCCCCGATTTATCGCCTCCAGCATGCTGTCTCTCTACGTATTTTTTATAATTAAGGTTACACAATCTCTCCCAATATTCTGCACATTTTTGCTCTAGCCTAAGTGTCAATTATAGCTTCTCTGCTGTATCCCCTTAAGGCCTCTTCTAATTTTTCTTCTGGCTCCGCCAGTTCAGCTAAAACCCCACCTTGTAGGTCCTTGGATTTTGCTATGGCTACCCCCATCATGACAATTTTAAAGGCCTTCCATAGTGTTCCCGCAGAATCCACGCTCCCAGTATTTGTTTCAAAATAAGTTACAATCCCCTCCCACAAGTCCTCTGTAAAAAAAAAAAAAAAAAAACAAAAAAAAAAAAAACGGGGCCTCGCAACGCTTTCGCTCGTAGGCGCCATGTCAGGATCCTCGCTCTCGGGGGGGTTAGGGGGGTGAACAGTATTGCCATGCGAGAATCAGGGGCGAGTGGTCCGAAAGGACCCTGGCCTTTTACTCTATTTGTGCGATCTCCGCTATCATTTCGGGTGATGTGAATACATAATCCAACCTCGTTGATAACTGCTGTGGGGCAGAATAATGTGAATATTGCCTTTCCTGGGGGTGCCTCACTCTCCATGCATCCTCCAAACCAAAGTCATCCAGCAATGTCTGTAACGCCCTGGCTGCAGGGGCCGGTCTATCCATCTTCCCATCCGATCTGTCCACCCTCGGGTTCAATACGCAGTTGAAGTCCCCTCCCCAGATCATCGCACTTCCTACGCATACACTCAAATTCGCACTCAATGTTCTAATGTACGCCGCTGTGTTCTGGTTCGGGGTATACGTGTTAACAATGCTTATCTCCCTGTTCTCCACCAGTCCTCTCAGCATAACCATCCTCCCGTCTGTCTTAGCCACCACTTGCAATCGCTGAAAAGGGACATGTGGCGCCACCCAAATAAGCACTCCTCTTGCATAAGCAGAGTACGATGAGCCCACCAACACTCCAGCGATCGTGTCCATCCTCTCTCGTGTGAGGTGGGTTTCCTGCAGCAGTGCAATATCTATTTTCTGCCTGCGCAGGTACAACATAACTTTGTTCCTTTTTAAGTAGCTGTTGAGCCCCCGCACGTTCCATGTAAGTATCTTAAGGTCCCCCATGGCCTGTACCAATTCCGTTCCTCCTCCCCCAGGTGCAGTCTGACTTTGAATTCCAATCCAATCTGTATAGGCTCGCATCCCATTCTAAATTCCCTTTAACCAAAAACACGCCAAACTTCCCATTCCCCCTCCCCCTCCCTCCCGCCTCCCAGCCCTTCCCCAACATCACACCCCCCCCAACTGTTGCCCAGCTCCATCCCTGGATCTCAGGCTCCCACGCATCTAGCCCTTTCAGGCTCTCGCCTGTACTCGAAGCTCCGCAGGGTGAGGCCGCCCTAGTGGCCAACCTACTACTACTACTACAACAACAACTATAATTCGGTGGGGGGGGGGGGGGTAGGGTGCTTTCGCCCAAGACGCTCCTATGTCACTTCGGGTTAACTACACATTGCTATACAATTTGCATATATGTACACGCAACTATATTCCAGTCCTTCAAGTCCGTTACAATCAGCAGTATTTTATCAAAATATCAGCCTCCTACAGCTGCGCCCATTGTTCTTAATCTTCATCTAGACACCCCTGGGGTGCTCACTCAACGCCTAAACAGTATGCATACCGTATCCCAGTCACTTATCGTGTCCCTTTTGGGTCTCTTCCGTGTCTCGTTCCGGGCAGCCCTGCAGATCCAGCCACGTCGTCGTTTTTTCTGGAGTGTCAAAAAAATACATTTTGCTCTTGTGCACCACCTTCAATTTCGCGGGGTACAGAAGCATATATTTTATCCCAGCCACGCACAGCCTGTTTTTGATTGCCACATAGCTGTACCGTTGCCTCTGGACCAACATAGTGTAGTCCGGATACTCCGTGATGGTGCTTGAGGCCCTTTTGATTGTTCCACCTTTTCGGAAGTATTATCTCGCGGTCTTTGTAGTTCAATATTTTGGCGATTATCGCCCGGGGAGGGGCCCCTGGTCTCGGCTTCCTCATAAGGGCTCTATGTGCACGCTCCACTGCGAATCCCTGCGAGAGTTTGCCAGCCCCAATTCCTTGTAGGAGTAGGTTCTCGACGTAGTCTGTCGGGTCCTGTCCCTCCTCACCCGCCGGCAAGCCCACCACGCAAATATTGTTCCTCCTCGCTCTCCCTTCTGCTTCCTCCGCTCGAGACTCCAAGTTAGCTACCTGTTGTTTGAGTACATGGATCTCCTTTGCGTTGTTAGTGCTGGTGTGCGTGTTGGTTTTCACCGCACCTTCCAGGCTGTTTGTTCGTTCCGCCAGTCCCCTGACATCTTGCCTCAGCAGGGAGACTTCTATTCCCACTGCGTCTATTTTAGCCTCCAGGGAAGTGCGCAGGTCTGACATCGCAACCCCCCAAGAGTCTTTCAGCTCCGTGATGGCCTCTAAAATCTGATGGTTATCAGCCACTGTGGTGCCCTCCGCTGGTGCCAAGGAGCCTTCGGGCACGATGGCCGCAGGAGAATGTTGCGTTTTGGCAAAAATATCCATTGTGGATTGCTTATTCTTGTTCTTGCTCACGGCCCCTCGCGCCGACATTCTGCGGCTTCCGTTGGGCCTCACTGTCTCGATTCAGCATCCGCGTGCCTCCCCAACCGTCTTTTCCACCCTCATTAGCTATTGTAGTATTCTTCAAGCAGTCGCATCGTCGCCGCCTCTCACCGCGGCTTTCTGCTCATCGATGCCAAGCGAGCGCTTCACATGGCTATTGTGGCGCGGCCTATCTGTTCGCACCCCAGCTGCTCCCGGGCTCTTGCCTTACGGGTCAGCATGCAAGCCAACGTGACACAAGGCTTACTGCCGCAGGGGTTTCGATCCGTCTCCACTTCGCCATCATTCTTTCCCCGCAGCTGCCGTCTCTATTCTGCCGCACCAGGTGCTTCTTTTTCGTTTCCTTTGCTGTCGGCCATCTTGTGTGACAATGGACCGAGCAGCCGCCGTCGTTCGCCGAGCAATTTCTCCAGAATTCCACACACGATTCACTCAGTCTTTATACAGTGAGCAGAACACATGTTCCCATGCATGTATAGTCAATCCTGGAACCAGTAGCGCGTTTTTGAAGGTAGTTTTCACGGATCATATGTCAGATCTTCTGGAGCTGCTCAGGAAGCATGTCCTACTCCATGGCTGCCCAAGCCACGCCCCCTGTTAAATCTATTGTTGAGGTGTCAATGGGGACCGAGGTGTGGCCCAGAGGGCAGAGTCAGGGCACCGCATGCTCCCTGGGCCGCAACCCTGCGCGCCTCTAAATATAAAGGGGAAGAAGGTTTTTTCTGGTGAAAAAGGTTGTCTCCCGTCCCTTGGAAGGGACGCCCATGCAGTATAGAGGAAAGGGGACTAAGGACTAAAGGACTAAGCGTACGTTAGTCACTACGATGAGTAACTTATAAATTTCCCTAAATCAATCCATCACTTTCTGAAAAACCGATGATGCAGACACTAAAACGAACAACATTCTTCTAAACTGAAAGACCCCTTCATTGGGTTATGAAGCAGTCAGTTTTCTGCTCTCCTCTTCCAGCTCAATTTGATGATTAGCAGATGCCATATCTAGTTTTGAAAATACGCTCCCCTTTCCAATCGATGTTAACATCTCATTCATGTTTGCTAGCGGGTGTCTATCCACCATGACACACTTGTTCAATTCAATCAAGTCGACACAGAGCCTTAGCTCCTCTGTTGGCGCCTTCATCACCACGAGCCCTGAAATACATTGTTGTACTCCTGCTCGCTTAATACCCTGTATTTGCAGTTTCCCAGGTTCGCTCTTCACACCATCCCTCAAGATGAACGGTACTTTACAGCTATGGGATTGCATCCTCTTTTGTATTGTCTGATGCCTCATCCCTTTAATTTCCCCTACTCCATTATCAAACGCGTTATGAAATCTTTCCCACACAGGCACATCTTCAACTTGCAACACTAGCGCAGACAAATTATGACCAAGCTTGATCCGTAATTTATTTTGCTCACTCCATCCTAGTAACGTTGCACTTTACTTTGTCACGTATATTTTCCCTTGTGCACACCTTCCTTTGAAAACAAACTGGGCATCAAAATACCCTAATAACTCTTAGCTTGTCTAGGTTGTATCCACTGGGATTTACATAAGCCTTTTACCACTCGCTCGAACACATTCTTAGGCATTAATGATATCTCAGTCAGCCAGCATAGTCTTCTCTTCCATTCACACATACACTGCCATACAGACTTTAACACTCGTCATCTTCTAGACTTTATTTGACATTCACTGTAATATTTTCTATCGCAGCTTCTTCCTCATCTTCTGAAGAATCACCATCCTCTTAAGCAACATATACGTTATACTTTATTTTGAGAACATTTTGAATTGTTTACAGCAATTCGCAAAGTGACCTTCTATTGCACGTTGCACTCCGTCTTGGGACCAGGACAGTTGGGGAAGGCAACAAAATGCGGCACTCGCACATCGGAAACACGGTCATCTCCCTTCTGCTGCTTGCCCTTCCCCCTCTGTCGAAATTATTCTTCATATTCGACTTTTTACTTCGCCCTCTTCTGTCTGCTGTTGGATACCTTTAAAACTTTTATATTGTTGTTCTCCTTCTGGTAATTTGGAAACGCAAGCTAGTGTTCAATTCGCTTTGCAATTTCCAGAGCCTGGTCTAGGGTTGGTTAATCTTTCAACCCTTATTTTATTGCAATGGATCATGAATTGATCTCGAATAGGTTCATCAAATGTTCCTCCAAATTTGAAGGGTAATGTCAAATGATTCAAAGCTGTAATATATTCCTCCGCACTGCCTCCATGTTCTTGAAGACTCAGCCTAAAATTATAGCGTTCTAAAATAGTGCTGGTTTTAGGGTTGAAGTGTTTGTCCAATTTCAACAAGGTCATTTCAAACTCATTGGATGCATTCCCATCTCCTGTTTCGTGTAGGGGTGGTAAGGTGTCAATCTGTTGCCTCTCGTCCCCTAAGAAATGCATTAGTAGACACACCTTCCGATGAGTGGATACTGAATTCCCACATGCAGCAGTTCTATAATGTCAGAAACCTTTCTTCCGTTGGTTCCACTTTATCTTGACTGGACCCGAAAGTGAAAGTGGCAGGTCCTAGCACTCCTGTAATGTCCATTTTCCTATTTGAAAGGGTATGCAGTGCACACTGGTCCCTCAACACACCCAACTGCTGTGAATAAGCTGTACTCCCTCCTTAGTCCTATCAATGTTCTTAATTGGCTATGCCAATATTCATGAAAGCTCTTTGATGCAAATAAAATGGATGCTTAGGTGCAATCCCCTCTTTTTCTTGTTTGTACAGAGGCAGAGCTTTCAGATCACTTGCATCACTACAAGACCAATGCGCTATGAATGTCAGCAGGAACACACTTCAAAGATGCGTATAATAACGCAGTGAGCCTTGAGTGTTGGGCTCTATCTTTCGTACCTTGTTCTCCTGCGTCGGAAGGGCTATAGAGGTAACCCGTAGCCACGGCCAACGCTTGACGCCCATTATGTCTGTTATGCGCTGGTTGGCGTTGTAGGGTGTGTTACTCTATGCTAACAATCAAGCGGGCTCTTCCAATGCGACGTAATAAATAATCAGAGCGGGGCGCGCCCTCCCTTACTCTACATTAATGAGCGTTCGTGCTCTACCAATTTGCTGCAATGAGAGTGGGGTGCGTGTGTTGCTTTCTTCCTTTATATGAAAGGAGATCCAAATCTATTGGACTTTGGGGCAAATGCAAACCTCGCTGGTGGCCTACCGTAGCAAGGATTGACAAGTAAACGCCCACCAAACTTTTAATCTAACGTCGCTCCGGACAACTCCATGGTTGTCCTCCTTTCTTATCTCTCCCTCTCTCCCTCTCTGCTACTGCCTGGAACACTGCGGTGGCGGTCTCGCAGAGATAGACTGGGACTGCCACGTTTAGAAGGTAGGACCCGCTGACTGTAGCCTTTTTCTTATACTGGGGGTTGTGTTCCCACTTGTAGCTCGTCGTCATTGATATAAAGCACGAGTGAGACATTTGAAGTGATTTATATAAAGATTTAAGTCTTCTGGAAACAGCCCCCAGAGCAGCCTCCTCTCTCTGTTACATATCTCTTCAACTGAACTCAGCAGAACGTTGAGGCATAACATTCCGTAAACATTCCCTCACCTACATTCCACATTCCATCATCTCTTGTAAGATGCTTCACAACACTTCCATAGAGGGTTTCAGCAGGTGCTAAGAGTCAGAGCATGAGGAATTCAGCACACAAACTGATGCCGAAGAGGGAACTGGAGCGGCAGCTTCCCAAGTGCTAGTCCTCCTGTCCAACAGGCATGCTGGCGGCATTGCTATGAAAACCACATCCGGCGACAGTGGCACACATGGATGAAAAAACATGCCGAATCTCACGCTCACTTTTAACATAAGCATACAACTCCAAGCCTTTCGACAAAACATTTGTCGAAGCATGGCCGCGCGGAACAGAAATGCTCCTCCAGCGATCTGCCTCGCCCCAATTCTCTGTGCCCACATCTCGTGCACGTCATGACAACCCAACAACACAAATGTCGAGTGAAAGATGATCCTCGCCTATAAAACAAAACATAAGCCACAAGTTTCGACAACACACACAAATTAAATATATGCCGAAGCAGGCAACCATTTCCAGTACTGCTTACTCTAATGATCGTAATTCGAAAGACAAACAACCGTTGAAACGTACACATTCCAACATTTCAGCGCAAGTCTCGCATTACACTGAAGCTTCTTCTGTAACACAAGCTTTGGGTCACAGCCCACAGCATAAGCCAGAATATGCCGCGGTCCCTTTCAGAGAAACACTTATTCTCGAGGAAATACTGGAAGTCAGTTAATTTATCCCTTTTCTGAAGGCAATAAATGAAAGACTACAGCCCTCACTAGTTATACCATATCTTATCAGGGCTGTTAACCCCAGGATAGAAAAACCTTTCGGCCAGCACTTTGAGCCTTTATACATACAAGGTCATCTTAAACCTGACTACTAAACAAACGCTGTCTCTGTGGATCATTCTGTGTATATCTGAATATTAGAACTTTGTTGGGAAAGAGGTTCCGAAAGGCCTAAGGGCTCACTCAACTAGAGGTTTAGCCGCTTCCTCAGCCCTCCAGAGTTGAGTACCACTGCAAGAAATCTTCAGTGCTGCCACTTGGTCTTCTGTGCATGCAATACTGTTTAGATTCCTTTTCGGGCCGGGAATCCAGATTTGGAAAGGCTGTTTTACACAGCGTAAATAAAAATTGAACTCTTCTTTCCCACCTCCTACAAAGCACTGTTATGGGAGAATATTAAAGGTGAGGAATACGTGGGAGGACACCATGAATTCGAAGAACAAATTATTTGGCCCTGGTAGTGTTATTTCGATTGAATGTGCCTCCCACGTATTCCTCATTCCAACAGACTTTAAATTCGTTGTAAATGTTTGTTCTTGTATAATTGAAGTTTTCACACTTAATTAGATCTTGGATGTTAGGGAGAATTCTCTCTTTAGGCTGAATTTCCTAACCTATTGAGTCCCCCAGCAGCTTTGCTGGATTTCTGGAGTTTGTTTTTTTTCTCCTGCCAAGAGTGAGACTCTTTTTTTTCTCCCACTCTTGGACATGATTTATGGTGTTCCTTTGACTGTGTTTTATGGGCTATGGGGTCCTTTACTCCATAGGGTCTCATGTGTTTTTACTATGTGTGTTACACAGCACCCTCTGTGCCGTAACACAGGGGTGTCATAGTGACACCCCACCATAGACTCCATACCCTGGGACTGACTACTGTCTCCCAGGGAATGTAAAGTCACCATTGGCTTTTCTAGTCCCAAATTATTAACAGAAACCAGTACAAACCATCATTTTGTGGACTTACTGGTCGGGGCAATTCGATTGCCCCGGGGTCTGTTAGTCGAGGGGGCACGTCTCCGTCCCCCCTGATAGTTTTGGCTGGTGGCAGTGGAAACTACTTTTTATATTCGACCGCAAATATTTCCCTATGGGATTTTCCCATTGTTCGAGGCTACCAACTTTAATTATTTAATTCTCATAGCCTCGAACATACCGCCGTTTATTTAATATTAATTCGCCGGTTGGTATTTTTTGCCAAGACTCGATTCTAAAATGGTGTTTGTGTTCTCTTCTGTGACTCCAACCCAAGTCGAGCCCTTTGTTCCACTTTTTGGCGGGCTTCTCCACAGAAGCCTCCAAAAGTGGTGCCACTCTGTCTGGGTACCACAGGGGGTGCGGGAGGGGGTTTAGGCACCCTGGACTGAGTTACCTTGGTAACTCAAGTCGCACTCTTGTGTGATTGGCCCAAGTGGTGAGCCGGCCGGCTCACCACTTAGCATGTTTGATTGACAGCTAGGCTGAGTGAATGGGGGTGTGCTGCATAAAAGCAGGACTTTTGGGACTGGAACTTCAGAAGTCGCCACAGGACCTGAGAATCCGACGAGGGAGAAGCTGAGCCGGTTTACCACGACGACGCCACCGGTGGAGCCCTGCGGAATCGACTCACCACTTCCCAACAACAGAGAAGATCTCCCGGCTGGAGAGGCTTCTTCCCCTGACTGGTGGGCACAACCAGTTTACCTTCTTTCTTCGCACCCCAGACCGGTTTGTGGTCGAACTGCCCGTGCCAAGCACCCCGGCAGCCGGATAGCCACTCACCACTGAACCGCGAATCAACGGACCGCTCCTTGTACCTGAGAAACTCCGCGGCTGGTTTCTTCCCTGGCAGTGCAACGGACCCGACGAAGCACCGACTTGCATCCGCTGCCAGGAACAACTGCCCCCGCTGGAGTGTCCAGGCCTCCCTTTCAAAAGATTGCTACAAGGTAATAATAACCCCTTAACCTTCTGGACTGGGCTGGCCGCCTTGACCCTCTAACTGGTCCCTTTCTTTGATCCAACTCCTTTTTGAACCGGTACAAGACTTTTATGCACTGCATCCGTGTGACCTTGGACACATTTCGTTTGGATCCTCTCAAGCGGATCCGGCCTACTGACCCTGAATTCCTAGGTTACTTTGCCTTCCTCCCTTGTTGTGTTCGTGAAAAAGTGTTGGGATCTGTTTCAATTTATTCTCTGCTTTTCTCTCCCTTTAAAAACGAATTATTAGAGTGCCATCTACGTTAAGCGCTCACCGCTGTCTGAAAATAAGTGGGGCTTTACTTAAGACTTGTCTAATATTCTTTTAAGGGAGTGTATATCTTTTAGTGACCGTGTTTCTGAATTGCTTACTATTAGTGCCTGTGTGTTTTTCTAGATGTGGTTTTAAATAAATAATTATATCTCTTTTACACCAAGCCCTGGTCAGTGTTTACTTGTTCTATTGTGTTCTCTTGACCTATTGTGAATACTCTGTATACTGCCTAACTCTTCCTGAGGGAAGTCTGACTGCTCAGCCACAGCTACCAAGTGAATCTGTGTGGTACAGACTGCTACCCAGTGGGTTTACTGCCAAACACCTGTAGTCCTAAATCTTTTGCATTAGTCCCAGAGGGAACTGCACAGGTTTCCGCCTAACATTGGATTTATTCCCATAAACTGCGACTTTCCAAGTGATCATTTTTGGGGGATCTTCTCTGCATATATTTTGCCAGCAGACCCAGAGACACTGCATCATGTGCATTTGTCAAAAGAAAGGTATTGCATCCTTTTTTGCAAATACTATTATTTTTTCCATCAAGGTTTGAAATGCTTTAGTCATTTTTATAAATCAGTTTAGAAAATATATGTTCATGGTCTTTAGCCTTTTGAAACATTTTTGTAAATCAGCACACATACATTGTTCATGCACTAATTGTAATCTGTTTGTACTGTATGGCTCTATGAAGTTCACTTTTGAGAAGCCAGTGTGTAGAACCCATTGAATCAATAACTTGTTCACTTTCTTCTTCCTTTAAATTAAGCATCTATCCATCATCGGAACAGGAAAGCAACTCCTCCTTGGCTCCTGCTGCTCACAACACTGGTGGCTCCCTTCCAGACTTGACAAACATCCATTTTCCTTCTCCTCTACCAATTCCACTAGATCCAGAGGAGTCGACATTCCCAACGCTGAGTAGTTCAAACAGCACTGGTAACCTATCAACGAACATGACACACATGGGAATAGGCACGGCCAGTCAAGGTGATGAGTAAATCATTCAGAAGTGTTCATGATTTGTCTTCTATGCATTTAAAGAGATTTGATATATTGATTTATTCTTGATAAAAGCATTTTTTTTTAACATTATAGTTTCTATGCTGTTTAATACTAAATGTTACTTAGGGCCCAACCAAAAAATCTGAGGCAACCTTTCATGTGTATATGCTCACCAATGTGCAGAAAACGTATGTCCCGTTCAGTGAGAGGATCATGCTAGGATCAAAGGTGAAACTAAGATTCATCTTGTGATCTGGTTTTAAGCAACAATTGTTCTGGTCTGAAAGCTTTTGTCGTAATAGGTTTATCTAATTTAATGTATTGTGCAGAGTTTCGTTCCATGCCAATTTTTACTGTAAATAGTATGACAATGTTTTCTTCTCCAGAGATCTTTATGCAAATGGTTCAAACAATTTACATTGCCCTGTGTGTCATCTTCCATTGTTATATATGCATTGATTCTCTGTTCCAACATTTTTGGCTACTTTCACATCAGAAAGATTGACTTTAATGTCTCCAATTCATGATGCTCTTTACCTAGTTTATCTTGAAACCTATCCAGGCAAGCTCTGTATAGCACACGATAAAACTATTTTTTTATCTAAATGAATTAACATTGATCACTACACAACTCTGAAACGGAAGCAATTCTCCAACGCTCCCTTTACCTTTGAAAAGTAACTCATTGCCAGTAGTATAGCTGATTAATTCCTTTAAAATTAATGCCATTTTGTGGGCAGGATTTTAGTAGATGTGCGTGCAGCAACATGTCCCAAGTTGCAAATAGCTTCTTATTCATGGTAAAGGTTAAAGTAATGTTGTAATTGAAAAGTAGACTTGAAGTGAAGGCAATAAAAAAAAGTGCTGAAAATAAAATGACATATTTGCTAAATAAAATGTGTTGACACTCCAAAACAGACAGGACTGCTGCGGAAGCTAAGCATGTATCGAAGTTGCTCCTTTACAAATTATACCTTCAATACTAGAGATGTCCAACTTTTAAATGAGACCCACTGTCAAGTGTGTGATGCACCTTCATTGCTAAGGTTGCCTCGTGCAACTGAATTTGCTAAACACCGATTGTGACAGAGCTATCAATTTGGCTACATTCTTTCTGAGGGACGTTTCCCCACAAGAGAAATTATTTATGGCACTATAGATCCTACACATTGGTGGCTTATCAAAGCCAATACTGTCCCTTTTCACCAGTAGTTTACAACAGTGACCAATGTATGTATTTGCATTAATACATTTTGGATATTTCAGTGCCGACCATGCTTTGAGAAGCAGCAGAGTTGTCTGCCTCGGTCTGTTAATAGGAATACAGGTAAGGGGGCGCCAGTTTACAACAGGCTGTTACTTTATAGTAATTAGGGGTGAGGTGGGTCTGGCTAGACTGGGCATTCTGGATTTTCTACAGTGAGTGAAGGTGCTCCTTGAAGAGGAGGGCCTTGAGCACCTCTCTGAATTGAAGGTGGGTGCAGGTCTAATGTTGATGGGTCTGATTTTCACAGCCATGGGACCGATTTAGAATGCCGGTGTACTGTTGGGTTGTGTTTGTTTTTTTTGTTTTGTTTGGTTTTTTTGCAGCTCTAGTTTGGTCCGTTCCTTTGTGTCGAACGTTGACCCCCACAGATAATGACCTTGTTTGCTAGGTAGGGGAGAATTCACAAGATGATGTCTTTGTAAATGATGCAGCTGGTATTGAAGGCAATCCATGCTTGTAGGGGCAACCAATGTAGTTGGTGTGGTCATATTTGTTGAGGCCTTTTGAGGCGGGCTGATGCTTGGGAGGGGGGTGTGGGAGGGTGCTTCACTTTCATGACACGGTGGAAGTGTGTCGACTGTTGATGTCATTTTCATGGTACAGGTGAGAAAGTGCTTGTATTGTGAATCGGGATGTATTGTCTGGAAAGAAGGGGTTTATTTTCAATGAGGGAGATAGTTTGAACCAAGCTAACTGGGCTTTCTGTACCGTGTGCATTTTGCAGGAAAAATGGCTGTCTGTGAAATCCCAGATGTTAGGCACACACATGCTGTCGGCTGTAGGGTAAAGCCTTCTATATTTCTCCAGTGTGGGGTCTGCCATGGATTCGCATGCTCATGAATATTCACCGTCAGGCTAGGAATCCTCGATAAAAGAAAAAACTGTTTTGTTTCTAAACTGTCTTGTACCTATAAAACAATCACTGAGCTCTGGGTCATACAGCCCCCAGCCAATGACTGCCCTCTACTTGAACCCCTCCTCTAGCAGCCATCTTCAGATTTTGACTGCACGTTCAAGCGTTGGGAATACTTGCGTTTTGATCTTCAAACTTTGTGGTTTTTAGCATTTTTTGGTAGGAAAACTCTTTTCGGTTCAATTGAGCCAGTGTGCTCCATCGCTTATCCTTCCAATTAACGGGGATCCATTTTCCGGCATCTTTCATTGCCCTCAAGGAAGTCTTCAGGCCTACACCACGCCTGATCATGTCGGAGGAGAAGGATGTAGCTTCCCTCTTCAAACTGCAACAACTGTGGTTTGGAGATTGTTTTTTTATTTTTTTATTAAAGGTTTTATGGTTTCAAATTGGTACAACAAAGTAACAAAAAACTCATGTAACAGTTTTTTAAAAGAAAAAAAAATCCCACAATTCTCCCAAATAGCAACAAATGTCCCCATTTAAAATGAAGGCTCTTCCCTCAATATCACAAAAGTCAAAAACAATTCCCCAGATAGCAACAGATTTCCCCATTTTAAGATGATGGATCTTGCCTCAATTTAACAAAAGGCCAAACTTCAGCAATATTGTGCCCCCTCAATAAGTCAAACCCACTGCACGATGTTAACAATTCACTGCTCCGTTGACTCTAATTTACTGCCAAAACTTCTAAGTAGATTCAGTGTATGGGCCAATTGAGTTCACAAATTTGAGCATTCCCAGGTCCCAAACTATCTTTTGTCCCATTACCGTCCAGTTCCAACATTCCTCTACAGATAAGGATCCTATTCTCTCCAGATGGTCTCCCATATATTGGGATCTAAGCTCAGTAAGTGCCTTGCACTCATCACAATGTGAAAAAGCAATTCTATCTGTTCCTCACTCTCACAGAATCTACAGAGGTTATTTTCTTCCCCAATCTGGTGTGGTTTAAACTGTATCGCACGGGTGGGCATAACATTTAGGCGGTATCGCAAAGGAATGTCCCTGTAAAATGCTGAGGGAAATGTGCAAAGGTAGAGCGGCAGATCATGAAGTCCCTTTTTTTTCTACTCACCATCTAAATGTCAAGGGGTCAATAGTTAATCCAATCTGCTCTCTCTAAGGTTGTCTTGACTTTAAGAGGATTTACCTTCAACCGATCAATGTCCACTCCGCAGCTAGACGGTATCCCATTCATTTTGTCGAACGATAGGTTGAAAGACCTTTCATTTAACATACAGCAGATTCGCAATATGGCAAATGGCAGAGGACCCTCTGCCACAATGCATTTCCGATATAGAGAAATATCTTTCCACAGGACTATGGAGGTCAGCGAGGATAGACATAATTCATGTTGGTTATTGACTATTGACAGAGACCTTGGGAGTCTTGGGACACTGTGCCAAAAAATACCCCTCCATCAGGGGGCCACACCTTTCCACTTAAATTGAGCAGCATTTTTGCTTCAGATGTAAGGACCTGCGTCACCTTCTGCCTGTAGAAAGTGAGGACTGGTATGATTGAAAAGGCCCCGTAGCACCTGTGGATGGCAATTCCTTGATTTGTCAGATTTTTGTGTTCGTTTCTCGGCCAATCCAGTTTTGCACTTTCATTCTTATTTATTTTGACTCCCAGGTATATAATGGTTTCCACAACTTCTAGTCAGCATTCATTAACCCTCCGCATAAAGGGTGTCTTTTTTTTTCCTTCTGGCTGATGACCTGATTAGAAGTAGTGTTTTTTTTTTTTTACGTTGGTTTTCCTCCCATTCCTATTTAGATATTTGTTGAAAGCTGTAATTCTACATTGCAGGCCAATGGTCGTTTGATCGAGAGACTATCGTCTGCGTATAGCAGTGAATGGATTTTGTGACCATTCAGCTTGGGTGGAAATGCACGAATAATCTCCTGTGAGCTCCCAAGGTCAGAAAAGTACAGGCTAAGTAGTAGGGGTGCAAGGGCGCAGCCTTGTTTAAGACCACAGAAATTCATAATCTTTCTAGACGTCAATCCCCCTGCCCCAAATCTAATCTGTAGTGATGTTCCTGTATAGCCTCCAAGACATCTGCAGGGCATTTCCAGTTTTTCAATTTTGCCCACAGGCGATTCCTATCTACTCCATCAAAGGCCTGATGTAAATCTAAAAAGGCCATATATATTGTAGATTTGCTTTCAATCGACTTGTGTTTCAATAGGTTAAGGACAAATCGATTTAAAGATGTCCCTACTCTTTTATAAATCCTGTTTGCCTAGGATCAAGTATTCCCGATCCAATTGCCCACGCATTCAGATCACGAAGGACCACTGAGGCTAAAGCTTGCCCAGTGAGTCCTGTAGGGTGATAGGTCGATAGTTCCTTGGATAAGCCCTATCGCCCTTCTTGAAGACCGGCACAAGCCAGGCCTCCTGCCTTGATTCAGGAACCTGTCTATTTAACACTACCTGTGTGAACAGCGAGACAGAGAAATTCGCCCAAGAATCAGGGTTGCTCTTAAATACAGAGTTGGACATGCCATTGGCCCAGCTGCTCGGGAAGAGCTCAGCCTCATAATCATTGCTCTGGCCTCAGTTACATCAAAGCCAACGCTGCAGCCTTTTGTCTCTTGGAACTTATGAGTCGGAGGTTTGCTAATCATTCCCGCAAATATCCTAGAATAATGGCTACCACAACCCTCTTCGGTTACTCCACCCAACATATGATCTTTCCTACAATTACCGCAATTATTATTAAGTTTCCACATATTGCAGGAGCTTTTTCTCGCAAACCGCAAGCAACATCCTCTATGCATCATTTTGTGTAAGTGTTGCGTAAGTGTTGCTCTATGTGCCTTTTCCCAGTTCTTATAGGCCTGTCTGCGTTTCTTAACTAGAACTTCGGAATTCATGGTTTTCATGCGCCTTAGATTCCTCACCTCCGCCCTACATACCCTGCAGGCTTTTATTAGGTCAGTATTGTAGGTATGTTTAGGGGTATGATGGTTCTGTCCCCCCTCTACCTACCCTCTGTTTAAAGCCACGCAGGATCCATGCATACTCCACCAGCCTACCATCGCTGGCAATACCCTGGTCTAGCCATGAAGATAAAAGTGAATTTTGTATGTTGGAGTTTTCACTCTATTCATCCCTCCATTTAGCTCGACCAGATGCATAACACTATGCTGATGTAGGCCTGCTGGGACCTGCCCGGTGATGCATTAGCAGGTCATGGTCACTCAGCGGCAAATACTATCTCAAATTTTGAGACCATTCCTGGATGACATAAAGCAGTAATCTAGACAGGCTGCCAGTGTTCCTTTTCTCCAGGTAGGAGCACCCGGACAGTAACCCTCAGTTTGTCCATTGAGAAACCAAAATCCTCGCATTTTAACCTCCTCCGTCCATCTGCGAGCAATCCCATCGAGATTCTCCAGCCGCAGAGGCCACCCCTCATTAGATAATAGCCAAAGATTGAAGTCACCACAGATCAGAATTTCAGGGTTTTCCCAATCTATTAGGGCCAGGTCCACCTTCTCCATGATAAGATTCATAAGCTGATCGGCTAGCCGACCTTTAACTCCTCGGTAGACATTCATCAAATCAATAGGAGTTTGGTTATTCCATTTAGGTGGTGTCTCTATCACCAAAATTTGGACATAAGGATTAGGTGTAAAGTGATGACATATCCTATAGCCCCGTTCCACTTTCATTAGAGTGAGAAGACCAGAAAAAGGGTGACCCAAATTTCCTTTGATAGCAGGATTCATGAAAATCTCATAGGCATTGCATGCCAGTTTGTCCCGGTGCCATGTCTCTTGGAGACATATCACAGCACCCGAAAACCTACCCTTCATCCGTTAACAAGAATTCAAAGCCCAGAGTGTTCCATGATCCCATTGTTCGATGTTCTGCAGGCACTTCCTCATCAGTCTATTCTCCAGCAGGTCTTGCTAGTGCACCTGCAAGCCAGCTCCAATCCTTCTGTTTTGGAGCAATGTTGTTGATGGACATTGTTAATCTTCCCAAAGCGTTTGCGTCAATCGTTCCTCATTGTGAAGTTTCCCAAAAAACTAATATGTATCTTCTGGGCTATTGTTGAGTGTAACGGATTCACTTCACTGTTGGGTATTTTTGATAGAGGGTGATTGGGTCTCCTGTTTCTTTGATTACCCCAAGGTAGCTCCACGTTATATTCACTGATGTCATACCCCAAAAATAGCAACCTTTTACTTTATTCCAGCAAGGCCTCCTAAATAAGGTGGGATTCTAGGTGGAGGATTACTCTATCTTTGCGTTCCTCCGATACAAATTGAACGACTCTTGTATCAATTGTTATAGATCTCAGTGCTGGAATACATTGGAGGAGCTTCATCACATTTCCCCTATTTAGGAGAAGGGCCTTTTAGTCCACTATACATTTTTTTTTTTAATTTGTATATGGTTTAAATAAACCTTTACAAAATTTAGAACTATATAAAAATCAAATAAAATCTACAAGAATAGCGAAAACATGAGTAATACATTATGCAATAATAGAACAGTCCTCAATTAAAATTAATAAAACCACCACAACTACTACATGCTCAAGTAGTGTTCAAATAATATTTCAGACATCTTTCCAAAATCGAATAACCGCTATCTTCAAAGATATACCAGAGCCATGCATCATTTCCCACCATAACATTTCCGATAACACGCTCTATAGTTTACAAATGTAGCAAAGTATTTGATTTGTGCTGCCATTAGTGGCTTACATTATAGCAGGAGATGATATAGAGTTTCTTTTACTTCCGGCTCATGACAAAACCTACAGAGAAACTCGATATTAGATGATTCTCTGTGATTGCTTCTAGTCCAAATCTCCATGATTTCGCCTGTGTTACAAACATTGAAGCGTAATTGCATAATCTTGTTACAGAGAACTCGACTAGGGTATTTTTGGAGATACAGTTCCACAACTTTCTGGTGGGTAATTAGGTGGCAATATAGTTTAGAGTTAGCCACCTTGGTAATGGTATTTGACCAGTCTAAACATTGGAGTGTTTTTTTTTTTTTTACATAAACCGGATTTTTAATCAAAGTATCCGTATCCACCCCCAACTTTGAAAGGTTTCCCTACTTGAAGTTTTTAATTTGACCAATTGGTCAAGACCGGACGTACCAGCTTTAAGACCTTGTCCCATAATTCTGTAAAGGTTGTCTCCCGAGTCATACAATAGTCTTCTATAAAGGGAGAGTCTATGCCACCTAATCCAGAAATTCCAGGTTAAAAGTCCCAGTTCATAATGTAATACTTCAACAGGGATAGATTTCGGGAGCCAGTACATACAACCCTTTAGTTCTTTTGATTCCATTTTTGTAATTTCTATCATTATAGTATCTGGAAAAATGTCTACACCATAAACCATTTTTGGAGTAACTTTTAGCCTAAAATAGCGAAGCAGTGGAAAGATAGAAAATCTACCAAATTTTGTATCTATTTTTTTTAGTTGTGCTATCAAAGGGGTACCTTTAATTCGGAGATAGTCTCGATAGTGCCCTTGATTATTTTTGTTTAGGATTGGGAAGCCAAGATATATCATTGCGGACTGAACCTGCAGTTTTTCATTATTCAGGCACCAAGCATAGACCTTCCCACTTTTCTTTAAGTTCTTATATGAAAGGGTAACTATGATCATTTTACTTGGGTTGATTTTAAGGTGGTTTACAACCGTGTATTCATGAAAGGCCGTAATCGTACGTTGCAGGCCTTTAGGTGACTGATCAATGATATCATACAGAATAGTGGTTTCCGGGCCGCCCAAGGCATTGCCAAAAGAGAACACATTTCGGAGGCCAGAAAACTAGCCCACTGGCTCCCAATAAAAGAAAGGATCATCTTCAAGACTCTGACACTGACCCACAAGTGCATTCACCTTACTGCCCCTGACTACCTCTCCCAAAGGATCCACCCCGTCTCCTCTACGAGGCCAACCAGATCACCATATACGCAAAACCATGAAAACCATCTTATTGACATAAGATGCCTCGCACCAGTTGAATACATATCATATGTTCCTAATGCATAAACTGTATTGTAATGACTAACTGTACCAACCAAAATATCAGCTCTATGCCTTGTGGAATTCATAATGTACCACTGAATGCCTCTATTCCTGTAACTAAGCTCTTGCAAGTAACAGCGCCTCCATGCCCATGGGCTACTTGCGCGCTATATAAATATAAATAAATAAGGAAATCGTCGGCATAAGCTACCCAGGGAATAGGGGTCACACCAATTTTTGGAGGAATGAAAGAGCTTTTCTCCAGACAGGTACCCACTTCAGAAGCATATAAATTAAAAAGTGTCGGGGCAAAAAGACATCTCTGTCTTAGTCTATTCCCAATTTCCAGAGGGCCTGAAAGAAGGCCGTCCATATTCAACCTAATCTGCACACGAGAGTGAAGATGAAGATGGATAAGAATAGAAAGCAGGTTTTTGGGCATCCCCAAAGTTTTCAGTTTCCCCCAAAGAGCATCTCTTTCCACACTGTCAAAAGCCATGCTAGGATCAATGGCAGTCAAGTAGATAGGACCTGCATCCCTTTTCCAGGCCCTAGCTTGAAGAGTGGTCAAGAGAAGGCCTCCCACCTCTGTCCCAATGCCCTTTCTAAACCCATATTGCAAGGGTGAGAGGATGGATTCTTCCTTCATCCATTGATTAATTTCCTTTAATATCATTCCCACAACAAGAATTGCAATCTGTCGATAACTCTTGGGGGAGTTCCTATCCCCCTTTTTAAAGATTGGGACAATATATGAAAGATTCCAAGATGTTGGTATAATTTTAGTTCTCATGACATCTTTAAACAGAAAGTAAAGAATCTTCGTCGATCCTCCCACATTCCCTTTAAATGTGGCATTCGAAAGGCCATTGGGACCTCCCGCTCTCGAGAAGCTAGCTAATTTTATTTGCACTTCTACATCCGTAACAGAGAAATGTACTGACCATGGAGAGGATAAAGTCGCACTCCAGTTCCTAGCTAACGTCTGTTTTTGATACCTGATTAAAGGGCCCAAGCCAAACCTGCTCCGATATAGGATTAGTTTGACAGGTAACTTGATGTGATTCCAAATTGTTAATCAGTAGCCAGAATTGCCTGGAGGAACCATCCCTAAGGGAGGATAGCATCTGTTCGTGGGCTGTCTGATGGAGAGAATGCCTATAGCTAATAAGCCAATTTTTTATAAGATTGCTTAAGCTTTCTGTCAACGTCGGGGGAAGATTTCCTAACTTGCCTAATTTCTTTATGAAGGGCCGTTTTCTTTTGTTGCTCTAACTATCCAATCATAAATGTTGGAATGTTTAGCCCTGCACCAGCGTACCTGATTCTTGATCGAAAGAGAATCAAGTGTGGATCTTACTAATATGGTAAAGTTGTTATGGGAAAAAGGACTGTCTTTTCTTCTATCTTTGATTCCTCAACAATTTTCAGAAAGAGCCTATTAGCCTTCTTAACATTACCCTCATGCCATCTAAGTCTATTTTTAGAGGGATTTAAATGTACATTAATCGGATAAATTGAACTCTATGGTCATTATTGGGGGACTTGCTAATCTCAAAATTCTTCACCAACTCTAGTAGATATTGAGAAACCTATATATAATCAATGGTTGATGAGTAAGCACCATTCGACCAAGTAGGGGTCAGTCTTCATTCACTCGATTAGCACAAGCCGACGACAGTCCCAAGTCGGAAAAAAAAGATTACCACAATTTCCCAAGCTTAAGTATTCGTCTCGATATGTTTGAAGGATTCTAATTCACACCCAGGATATGGATCTGAAGAAATATCTGCATTGAGATCTCCCATGATCATAATTTGGAGACCCGGATAAACCAGCATTTCTGTTGACACATTGTTCAATGTTACAAGAGCTTCTTCCAAATTGCCTTTTACTGACCAATAGATATTAACAATTAATATTAAAGTTTTCCCTGTCTGCTCTGTCATATCAAGGAGGACAGACAGAAATCCTGTTGCAATCCGTTTATAATTACAGACCTTCAAGCAGACCTTGGTGTCCACAGCCGTTAAGAGGCCCCCAGAGGGACGACCCAGGGTGGCTAGTTCCTTGAAACATAAATATCCATCCATCATAACCATCCCTGTCATCCAAGTTTCCTGCAAACACACAACCGAGTATTGGGTTAATTTTCCACATACTTCTGTAGAATTTTCAATAGATGTGAATAGCCCCTAGTGTTCCATGACAACACTGAAAGGTCACTCACATTAAAGGGAGACCTTCATATCCTTTAATTGTGCTATGGAGTCTCTCAGTGAGAGGGCTAGCCATCTCCAACTAGATTCCTCGTCGGGCAAATCCCCCGGCTTGTTCTACATTAAGGCCAACGCCGCTAGTCTTTTTTTGGTCTGGTTTCGTCCCACTCAAGGGTCTACAATCCTTGAGGGGGGAGGCTATCAAATCCCATCCGATTGAATTCCTCTATAGCATCCAGAAACGCCTCTGACAATGCCCTTTTGTAAAACGCCAAACGGACACAATCATAGCGATCTGGATGAATGAAATCTACCAGTTTGATGTCTGCTGAGGACACTGTCCTAAGTGCTTCGATTTCATTACACATTGCTAAGATTCTGCCCCTAGTTAAAGAAACATCAGAGTCCTATAAATAATACACAATTACACTCGGATAATCTGGGAAGGTAGTCTTTCTCCAGCGTGTCTTTTCCAGATTAGATGTAGACAGAGAGTTAAGGTAATTGCTAGGAGGAGGTTTATTCTCATACTCAGCATGCTGATTTTCCTTCGATCGTTTAATATATGTAGGGTCCCTACCATCCCTCGACTCGCCCCAGTTTATGCCTCACGGAGGAGGCGGGAGATTTAGCCTGGAATAAGATTCCTTCTCACTCTCCAGGCCAGGAGGACCCTGAATTATCTCAACTACCTTAGTTTTCTCTGCAGTCACATGCTCTTGTAACAGTTTTTTTTACTAGCAATCTCAGTGCACCTTCTTTTCCAGGGCCCGTTGAGTCTGGCAAAACCTTTGACATCACAATTCCATTCACACCCAAGTTGCCTTTCCCAACCAGACACAATTCATTTGTTTCAAGCTCATTTCCTCCACACTTTTGAGGAGAACTTTTTAGAGGAGGAAGTAAGTCTTTCTGTCTTGCCTGATTCAATAGAGCCTGTATTAGAGCATTAACTTCGTGAAAGTCCTCCTCATGACTTTTTTTTTTGGCGACCGCACCAATGAAGCTGGGTGCACTCCCATCCTTGACAAAGGTACAGACTCCTTAACCACCTCTGCTATTGCAACTATTCCAGCCATTTCACTTGGGGGGGGGGGGGGGGTACATGGTCTTGGTTGTCCTACTTTCTTCCTTCAAGCTACGGACCAACAGTTCCCTCTGTTGGGGATCTGGGTTGGAGCCTACCACAGGATGCTCCTCTAACTGAAGGGAAGGGTTGCCAACTTTCTTCGTAACCACCTTCTCTGTGATCACAGTTTCGGTTTTAGATATAATTGGATCTGACATCTGGCCAGTAAGAGAGAGGAGTGCACTCTTCACTGGTAGAAGAAAGAATGTTCAACCCGCCCTAGTAGGGGTTCCCCCCTCTCTAATGAGGTATGCCTCATTTGTTAATGGCAGAAAATCCGGGCGCTGTCTCATCACCCCCGGAGAACTTTTTGATATTTTTAGAAAAAAATGAAGGAGATTATTTTGAGGGGAAGCCAAGATCTGTTCCCCCACAAGGATCTTTTGTTTCCACTTAAAGTTCTTAGAGTGGGACTTCACCTTCAGAGCTGAGGATAGAGTATCTCTTCTCAACGCCCCACCTCCCCTTTTACACAGGGGATTATACTTTCCCTCATTCTTTCGTTTTATTGAATCCCTACTTAACCGAGGGCCTGTGATAGGCAGATTATCATTCGACTATAGTGCTTTTTTACTGGCCTCATTTAATTGACTCCAGTTTGGAGTACCTTCCTCCCGGGATATCGTAGGCTGTGGACCACTTATCGATGATGCATTTCCTTCCCCATTTTTTTTTTTCCTTTTGCAGGATTAGATTCATTTTTCTTCGGCACTGGCTCTATCAGAGCAGAGCGCTTTAGGGTCTTCATATAACGTTTTTTTTCTTTACGAGAAATAAAAAATCTGAAATTGCTTTCATCTGTCTGCCCTTGACAATCCATTGGTGCTTGTGTCTCTATCAGAGAGTCTCTTGCTTCCTCCTCAAGAATATCAGTAAGCATCGATGGACTGTCCAATTTTTCCCTACCCATCTGCTCTATCGATAGAGGGGGTTCACGAGTATGGCTATGTGCCATTAAGTTCTCCAACTGTTTCTGAATTAAAGTCAATTAGATGGCCTGGTCAGAATTCTGTGTATTCAATTTTGTCATAAGGTCTATTTCCGCCAATTTACCAGATGATAGACTCAACACAGAAAGTTGACCAGCATCCGACAGATTTTGCTCCTTTGGGTCAAATGGATAATCTGTCTGTGATGACTCTTTTGTACGTAACTCCTTTAACTGCATGGCTTTAGAGCAATTTACTTAAGGAGGAAGGAATTTCCTTCAGTTTCATTATAATTTTCTGAGAGAAATTGAGACCCTCTAATTTATTTAATATACACAGGATTTCAGCTAGTTTGAAATTCAGATCCCTAGTTTCAAAGTGGGTACGCTCATGGCCTTTATATAAAAGATTCAAGATCCTAGTCAGTACCGGGAATGTAATTTTGGCTTCTTGCTGATCTTAAAGCAGCAGGGCATCAATGTTGTTAACCACCCTCAGAAGTGAGGACGGAAAAGGGGGGGGGATTTTAGCTCGGACCTGAACAAGTTTTCAGTGTTTTATCTTTATTTTTCCCTTTTTGTTCCTCAGGCCTGCCCAAAGAGGTCTCTTAAAGAGGGGCAGGGTGAACCCGGTAAGGAGAGTTCAGTCTTGGGACCTGAGATGTCACGATGCCTGCCCACAGACATCAGGAGCAGACCAGTCTGCCCAGAGTACTGGCACCCATGGAGACCTGTAAGGCCCCAAAGGATTGCCCAAATGCTTCCTAACTCGGTCCTGGCGCTGTTGGCGCCAGGCTCATATTGCCTTGTCAGGCAAATCAAGTCATCAAGTGGTGAAACCATGCACAGGCCACCTTGGGGCTGTTTAGAGGGATTACTTTATTTAAGGGACTATTTCATTGGGTGTGGTACAGGGACTACTTTACCTGGGAACTACTTCTGGGAGGCTATTTAAACCACGCCCGGAGAACAGAACACGCTTCGCGTTATTCTGCACTCCTGCAGCATAACGCTTACCGTACCTGCAGCTCCAGTCCAGTCTTCAGCCACGCCCGTCCTGTTCTTCTCGATCCGAACCTGCGGAGGAAGGAAAGGAAAAACAGATTAGAACAAGAGCCTTACCATTCTCCATCGCAATCATCCGGGAGTCACCGCACCTGCGAGAAAAGGAACACCAGTTACCCGCGCTATACAAGATAACATAAGGGCCTCGTGATACTCACTGATGCTTCGTCCGTCCATGCGATCCAGCAAGGCATTCTAATGTGATAGCCGCCCGGAGCAGCCGCATCTGCAAAAGACAAAAGATAACAGGTGAGCTGCGCCTCGCTTAAAGACATTCAATCTCACGCTGCAAGATACTTACCCGAGGCAATATTCACTCGTGGTCTCACGAATCACCATCACACGTACTTCTCTCCAGGGAAGTGCAGCACCTGCAGAATAAAGAGAGGACAATTGATTAATCACGCGAATTAACAATATTCTCCAGCATGGGGTCTGGCATGGATTCACAGGCTCATGAATATTCCCCGTCGTCAGGCCGGGAATCCTCGGTATAGAAAAAATCAGTTTCGTTTCTGATCTCTTTCTCAGTAGTAACCAATCACTGGTCTCTGGGTCATACTGCCCCCAGCCAATGACTGCCCTCTCCCTAAGCCCCGCCCCTGGCAGCCATCCTCAGATTTTTACCGCACGTTCAAGTGTTGGGAGTCCTCGTGCTGTAGCTCTCGAGCTTTTGCTGCGTTTTCCCGCTTTTTTTTTTTAGATTTTCTCATTTTTTCGGTTAAATAGAGCCTCAAGCTCCACCGTTTCTACATCCGATCAACGGGGATCCGTTTAGGAGTTTCTACGCCCCTCAAGGGTGAAGATTTCGTCGAGTTACGCTTTTGGAGGATTCCAGAAGTTCCGAGGCCTACCCCGGACATGGCCCAGGAGAAAGGGAGCTCGACACCCGGAAAGCTGTTCAGGACCTGCCCTGGATGCCAGCTTCAGAACGTTTTCAAGTAGGACGAGCATTCGTTATGCCTCTACTGTTTCCATGAGGACAAGACGGACAAGGAAAAGGACTGCGCGTTTTGTGGGAACATGTCGGAGCGGACCATGAAGGATCGCCACCTCCGTCTCGCCAACTGGCTGGAAGGTAAGAGCCCGCCAGGCAAGAAGAAGAAAAAGAAGTCCGAGCGGTCTTCTCAGTCGTGTGAGGGTGCCCCGGCGACGGGGGCCCAACAAAAGGCTAAACACCGCGAGTCCGCGGGCACCGGGATCACCGAACGGTCGGGCTCCTTGGCTGCCAGGCAGGGCACATCCTCCCCGGCGCCATCAACCACGAGCCAACGCTCTGGCTCGGGTAAGAGGAAGTCCGAGAACCCGGCGAAGCTTCTGGAGGGGCCCCGGTCGATCTCGAAGATTCCGGCAGAGGGGGAGCGAGGCTCGGACCCTCCCCCCAAGGTGAAGGCCCCAGGCGTACAGAAAGTGATGTTGGCCTTAATTCACCCTTCTAAGACCTCGATTGAGGATGTCGCCGCGGCCCTGGCTCAGCCTGTGGAGGCTACACCAGTGGAGGCGCCCTTAGGTACCAGAGTCTCCCTGCCACCGCGGAGGGAGTCGTCTTTCAGGCCCATCGAGAAGACCTCCACGAAGACCTCGTTGGAAAGGATGGGGGAGGGGCTGGTGGCCATCGTGGATATGGACACGACCTCTGAAGAGGAGCTCATCCAAGTCGTGGAGGAGGCCCAGCCCATCGGGAGGGATCCCGACGAGGGCGACGGTGTCGCAGACGAGGCTCCTCAAGAGCCCTCGCTCCCGTCGTTTCCGGCGCCGCAGGACACCTCGGCGGCCATTTTGTCAGCCATCCAGTCCTTATGCTCGGAGATAAGGACAAGGTTTGCCCCTTCCCCCGATGGAGGTACCTGAGCCAGACCCGACGGGGGAACCGGAGTCAGGACCTTCGGAGAGCCCACCACTTAAGAGGAGGACGCATCCTAGGCCTCCTGTCCCGCCTCTGCGGCCTTCACTGCCTTCCCCCCGGTCCACTACCCACGGGTATGATACAGGCATGGACACGACTACGACGGGTGCGGATGACGACGGAGGCGACGACGGGACGTGTCCCCCGTCGCCCCCTGCCCGGGCGTCCCCGCCCGACGAGATTGGATCCTTCCATGCTATGAAGAAAAGAAGGAAGGGTTCCTTTACCAACGGCGCAAGGCTAAAAGGAAGACGGTCCTCGCCGTACCGCTTCTTGATGACATCTGGGATGAGGGGCTCGCCCTCCTCAAGAACCCTGCCACGGCTCCTGCGAAGAGGGACCGGTACGAGAAGTAGTACCGGGTCCCCGACGCTGCCCCCTTGTGCCTTAGGGCGCAACCTACCCCGGATTTGGTCGTTTCGGCGGCGGCCAAGAAGAAAGCGGGGGGCATCGGCCTCGACTTCAACCTCCCCGCCGGACGGCAAAGGCAGGAAGCGGGATGCGATGGGACGACGGGTCATCTCATCTGCAGCGACGACCATCAAGGCGGCCAACGCCCTGGCCATCGTAACCCGCTACGACAGGGAGTTGTGGTTCAAGATCGCCCCTCTGTTGGACTTCCTTCCGGACGCCAAGAGGGCTGAGGCCCTGGAAATCTTACAGGAAGGTGAGATTGCCTCGGACCACGCCATTACGGTGGCTACGGACATCGCCGACACCGGTTTCCGTCAGTTGGGCAACAGCGTTTGCCTGAGACGACGAGGATGGCTCAAGGCGACGGATTTCCGCCAGAACGTACAGACCAAGGTTTTGGACATGCCCTTCGATGGGAACAACCTTTTTGGCAAGGCAGTTGATGAGTCCCTTCAGGCGATCAAGAAGGACACAGAGACGGCCCGTGCACTGGGTGTGCTCCAACAGCGACGGCCGTCCTTTCGGAGCTCCGGAGGCAGACAGGGTGCCTCCAAGGGAGCCGGCAGCAGCTCCTCTACGTACCGGCAAGATCTTCGTTGCAGGAGGCCTACAGGGGACGCGGCAAGTCAGGTGAATCCCGCCGTCGTCGCCAAGTTGGTCAAGGAGGCAAAGCGGCCTCCAAGCAAGATTGATCCGACCGTCGGGTCCGGCCCCCGCCGAAGCACCCTGGTGGGAGGCCGGCTGACGAAGTTCGACGGCGTGTGGGAGTCCATCTCCACCGACCGCTGGGTGCTGGATGCCCTGGCCCTGGGGCACGCCCTTGAGTTCCAGAAGAGGTGCCCCCGCATTCCTCCCTTGGCCAGGAAGGAAAATCACGTCCCTCAACTGCTGTTGGAAGTAAGGGCGATGCTCAGGAAAGATGCCATCGAGCTCGTTCCAAAGAGGCTTCGGGGCTCCGGAGTTTACTCAAGATACTTCCTCGTAAAGAAGAAGACAGGAGTATGGCGTCCCATCCTGGACCTGCGACGACTGAACAAATGCATCAAGGCACAGAAGTTCCGGATGGTCACCCTCGAGCACATGCTGGGACAGCTGGAGGAGGGCGATTTCCTGTCGTCGTTGGACTTGGAGGATGCATACTTCCACATCGCTATTCTAAAGAGACACCGAAAGTTCCTCAGGTTCGTGGTCAAAGGACAGCACTACCAGTTCAAGGCCCTCCCGTTCAGATTAAAATCGGCGCCCAGGGTGTTCACCAAGTGCCTACCACCGGTGGCGGCGCGGCTGCGCCTGCAGGGGATCCACATCTACCCCTACCTGGACGACTGGCTCATACGTGCAAGGACAAGGGAGCTCGCCGTGGAACACACTGCGAAGACCGTCCACCTGCTCTGGGACCTGGGGTTCTCCATCAACTTTCCAAAATCCCACCTGGTCCCATCGCAAGTCGCCCTGTTTCTGGGAGCACAGCTCGACACAGTGGCGCGGCGGGCCTCACCGTCTGAGGAAAGGATAAGGGCCATCCTGGGAAAGGTGCAACGTCTGCTGGCCACGGACGTGGCCAGAGTGAGGTCTATCAAGTCCCTCCTCGGAATGATGTCTTCCTGCATTTATCTGGGGCGCCACTGCAGACTTTGGATGCGGCCCTTGCAAGAATGCCTCCTCCCACTGGATCCAGACGACGGGCAGCTTCGAGGACAGGATCCCGCTCGACGAAGCGTTCCCTCAGGCGATACGATGGTGGGACAGGTTTCCTAGCCCCGGCCCACCAGGTGATGGTGACGACGGATGCCTCCCTGGGAGGTTGGGGAGCGCACACCGGGGGTCTCCACGTGAGAGACCTTTGGCTCCCGGAGGAGAAGACTGTCCACATCAACATCTTGGAGCTCCGTGCAGTGTTCTGGGCCCTCAGGTCCTTCCTTCCGTCCCTCAAGGGCAAGGTGGTGAGGATCTTCACCGACAACACCACCACAATGTTTTACATTCGGAAGCAGGGCGGAACCAGATCCCCTGCCCTATCCAAGGAAGCCCAGGAGCTGTGGCATTGGGCCGTCGCCCAAGGTATGTTTCTGGTACCCTTTCATCTGGCAGGGATAAAAAACACCATCGCTGACTCACTCAGCAGAGAGCTGCGCTCGTGCCACGAGTGGGAACTGCGCCAGAATCAAGTGGACCGACTCTTCCGACGATGGGGCGAACCCCAGATCGATCTCTTCGTGACGGCGGCGAACTCCAAGTGCCGGAGGTTCGCCAGCAGGTTTCCCCAACCGAGGAGCATGGGCGATGCTTTCTCGTTCCCCTGGGACGGCCTGCTCCTTTATGCATTCCCGCCGTTGCTACTCCGGCTCGTCAACCAGCTCAAGAGGTCCCGGTGCAGGATGATCCTCGTCGCACCGGCGTGGCCGAGGCAGATCTGGTTCCCGGACCTTCTGGACTTGTCAGCGTCCACACCAGTCAAGCTGTCGATGGACGCAGATCTTCTCTCCAGAGAAGGAGGTGCCATTCTTCATCACGAACCAGAGTCGCTGAACTTGCAGGCCTGGCTCCTACAGCACTAGAGTTTGGAGGATACGACATCCCGGCCGACTGCAGAGAGGTTCTTGCGAAAGCCAGGGCATCCTCAACTCTCAAGTGCTACGGACACAAATGGAAGAGGTTCTCTGTCTGGTGCTGTGCACAGAAGATTAACCCTCTGCGGATTATGGCCCCTCAAGTATTGCCGTACCTATTGTCTCACACCTCCATCAAGGTACATCTGGCTGCCGTCTCACGCTACACCAGAACTACAGGATGGGCGTCCTTGTGGTCTCATCGACTGGTGAAGGAATTTATGAAAGGACTGTTCCGATCATTCCCGCCGGTGAAGGCCCCTGCCCCGGCGTGGGAGCTCAACCTGGTGCTGACTAGGCTCATGGGGGCCCCATTCGAGCCTATGCATTCAGTGCCATTGAAGTTTCTGTCGTGGAAGACAGCATTCCTCGTGGCCATCACTTCTGCACGACGAGTGGGAGAGATCAGGCCCTGTCTTGCAAGCCTCCATACTTGACTTTTCACGACACGAGGGTGGTGCTGAGGACGCACCCCTCCTTCATGCCCAAGGTGCCGTCGGACTTCCACCTCAACGAGCCCTTGGTGTTGCCAGTTTTCTTCCCGTCGCCTTCGTCGCCGGCTGAGAGGACTCTGCACTCGCTGGATGTAGTCAGAGCGCTGAGGTTCTACGTGGACCGCACAAAGAGTTTTCGGAAGACATCACAGCTGTTTGGGAACTTTGGACCTGTGAATCAAGGGAAGGCTCTCTCGAAGACTTCCATTTCCAGATGGCTCTCTGGCTGCATCATGCACTGTCACCGGTTGGCAAACCGACCGTTGCCAGGCCGTCCGAGGGCCCATTCGACCAGAGCGATCGCTGCTACTATGGCATTCCTGTCTGGTGTGCCCCTGCTCGACATCTGCAGGGCTGCTACGTGGAGGTCGACTCACACCTTCGTGAGATTCTACTGCGTCGACTGGGATTCCAGGGAGGAGTCCAGAGTCGGCCAGGCAGTGCTGCGCAACCTGTTCGCCTAAGGTGAGCCTGATGAGGAGGTAAGAGTTGCTTAATGTTGAGTTGTTGTATTGCTTGATATTGAGCCTTTTTGCCACCTCCAGTGGTTGTGCATGTGTATACTGCTATGTATTCTTATATTAATGAGCATGTGAATCCATGCCAGACCCCATGCTGGAGAAGGAACAAGTTACTTGCCTGTAACTGTTGTTCTCCAGCATGGGTCTGGCATGGATTCATTCACATGCGAACCCTCCCGCCTACCCCTCTGGGGCTCTTCACTTGGTCATACTGCCACTTCACGTGCTACCAAATCTGAGGATGGCTGCCAGGGGCGGGGCTTAGGGAGAGGGCAGTCATTGGCTGGGGGCAGTATGACCCAGAGACCAATGATTGGTTACTACTGAGAAAGACAGATCGGAAACGAAACTGATACTGATTTTTTCTATACCAAGGATTCCCGGCCTGATGACGGGGAATATTCATGAGCATGTGAATCCATGCCAGACCCATGCTGGAGAACAACAGTTACAGGTAAGTAACTTGTTCCTTGCATGCTAAGACCTTTTTCTTCACTTGGTGCAAATACTGAATCTTACCTTGGCATTTACTTTGTTTCTCTCGAAGAAGAGACATCTGTCTTCGGCAATTCTGCAAGGAAACAAAACTATAAAGAAATGGTGCAAGAGTGGACTATAAGACAACCAGAACTCTAAAGCATTGCATGCTACTTCGGATTGGCATAAGACTTGCCTTTGAGTCATTGTTGTCTGGAACTCTGCCATAAGATTACAGGATCAGTGAAGTTAACTGGATACCCAAGTCCCAATGCACCCCTGCATTCAGACGCAGGATGGAGATCCCATCCTTCTTAACAATAAGGTGAGACACAGTAAAGAGAACACAAGGTGGTTACGGAAGCAGAAGTTAAACCTTCTCCTATCGGTCAGCTAACTTGCCATTTTCGCCACTCTAGGAAAATCTTCCTATGTGCCAGACAGACGAAACTAAGTGGGCAGGTGCAGTCGCCCATCACTTCACTACGAGTCATGCTGGTGGAGACTGTTGCAGTCCAGCTTCGTTCAGTGCCCCTGTGGAATCCAGGTGAGCGTAACATGAGATCTATCATAATCCATTTTGTGAAAATGTACTCTAGCAATCCCTCCTCCACGTAGCTGAATTCGAGTAGAAGACCCCATTGAAAGGTGGACCCACTTATTAAGTTCTGCCGTTCTGACCGGGGCCATCATTGAGGTATCTAGAGAAGGATTAATAAAAGGAATACTTTTATGGGGCAACTGACTGTCCGGATGATCCCGGACACTGAGGAAACTGCGCTGAACCGAAAGGTCTGGGTCCAGAACTGTATCCAGAGGGAAAATATTAGAGTTCCCAATTAGTACCGTACAGGCCAACCCATCACTAGTGGTCAAAAGGTGACCTTCCACCCGGGGCCTAGGGTTTTCAACCCTCCCTCCTGAGTATCATGATCAAATTTCAATACTTCCACAACCTTGTGAGACACAATCGGGTCTATCCTCAAGATCCATAGAGTTGTCCCCAGAATTATCTAAATGGCTCTCTATGGCGAGCTCTCTATACTGGGGAGACCCCCGGCCGCCCCATACAGTCAGGGTTTGCTCCGAAGTACTTTAAGACGAGATAGCTGCACCTTGAGATGGATTGGGGTGCAGATTTATTACTCCAACAGCAATTAATAAGGACAAGTCAATGGTTTGGCAAAGGGAGTCCGTTTAATGACAAGTACAAAAAACGGGGAGTCATGGAAATCAGCAGTGATGCGATTGTCGGTCTTGCTTCAACTCCAACGAACTTCATAAAAAACACATTTATACTAAAAACTCGTCATAACTCACGTGTAACGCACAAAAGATAATAACTTTTCCAAACCAATAGAAATGCTTAACTTTAATATAGGTGCTATATCTGTATATGGTAACAGGGTGAGAGAATTGGGTAAACACCATCAGGTGGTCATCTAAGCCCTTCCTCCAAAATGACTATGGTAGACGTCACCAAAAGTACGACGTCTCATTGGTTCTACTAACTATAGGACCATAGATCATTTGGTCCATTGTGATAGGGTTGGCATCATCCCTGTGCATATTCTTCCACTTTGCTTAGCAGCACGGTCAGCCAGGTGCAGGGTGCCCCCCTCAGCTACCCGGCTTTCCTCCAATTAAGGTTACAATCAATCATCGCTACAGCTACTATGTGTCAATTATCTTACTGTGGTTGGCCTCGAAACTGCATCTTCTGTCTGGAAAAGTTCTAATATCTCTTGCTTGGGCGGATGCCAGGCGTAGGTGTGAACTCGTGTTGCTCCTCGCTCAGCTGGTCATGTGATGCAGACACCATGAATTTGTCTAGTTTCTTGCAATTTCTGTATTTGATTCTCATTCAGCTTGCCACCTGCTCACACCTCCTTATCTTTGCCTTTCAGAAGCAGGATATTCTGTTAAGTTTCAATCATGTGAAGCTACTGTTTGTTCCTTTATTATTATGACCTTGGCTCTCCTGGCACGAGTTGGATCTGCTGAGTTTCGATTCAGCCGTCTCTTCTCGTTTGCTGGAATACGAGTCTTGTCTTGTTTGGCCTCTAGTAACCTAAGTTGATTCTGCTTTTAGTGCAAAGTGGACTTGCACTTATAATACTGTGTCTTGTTTTGAGGTACATTAAGTATAATGGCGTTTTATGCTCTATTCTTCTACTAAGCATAGCAAGCCACACTGGTTTCATAGCTTTCTTGCGTTTCAAGCAAATGTACAGCTGTTAGCGGGTTGGATATCTTCATCATGCTTACAGCTTGAGCTTCATGTTTCAACACTGTTCTATTCTTTAGGTTCACAAAATCTTTATTCATGGCATTTCGTCTCTCTGCATCATTCTCTGGTTGTCATTTCTTTTATCTGCAAGTCAGTCTGGGCCCTTGTGACGTCACCATTCGTCTTCCATTAAGGCCTTTTTGGTTTCTTCTGGGACGGTACTTAAGCAATCTTCATTTCGTCTCATTTGCTGGTATGGTTTTCTTAATGGATACCTTACTGTCCATGCTGTTCTTGGTATAGGTACGTCAGTAGGTGCTGTTCTTCTCATGGGTATTGGGCAGAGCCCTACTGCGGCTCTCTGCTGGTTTATTTGCTCATATGTCACATGTCTTGGTGTAAACGATCCTGGTACTTCAAAATGGATGATTGGAGTGCAGGCTTTATTTGGGACCTCCTCTACACTCCCCCCGTCTGGGAGATTCATCAACCACTTTCACTTCCTTCTCTAGATCCATTTTGTTCTTTTCTTCAGTATTCTCCTTCACTTCTTCTCTTGGGTTAATTCCTTCTTCATCTTCTGGATCTACACATGAAGGTTTGAAGAAGTCTGTTTGGAGTCCATATTTTTATTACTCCTTTCAGGCTTCCTGCTGTTCTTACATGTTCGTCTTTATTCCATGTCATTAGTTGACATTGTCCATTTGGGCTGCAGTAAACCCATCTTCCCACACAATTTCTATGCTTCTTGGAATAGAGAAATTTTGTACCTTCTGGTGCGTACCTGCTGGCCTTCTCAAAGTCTCTTATTTCTTCATCAGTCAGATCTTTGGGCTTCCATCCTGGCTTCGACATCAATCATGATCTTCATCCCTATAGCTTTCTTCACAGTCTTCTGGCATTGTGATATTATTATCTTAACACAAAATCCTAGTAACATCATTACTCGCAGGCCTCCCAGGAACTTAAATATGTCTGGCATCCATTGTGGGACCCATGAGAACAGTGATCCGAACCAACTGTCATCATCAACTTCGTCAGTTTCATAAATCATTTGGTTCTGTAATTTTGTCAGCATACCTATGGCTTCAGTTAAGGTTCCATTCTCCTCCTCGTGTGATGGTATGAACGTGCAACATGATTCTCCTATTTTTGCACACAAACCTTCATCCATAGCTGTGATCATGTCAAGGACATATCTGTTCTGGAGAGTCATCAGTCGGATGGCTCTTAATTCTTCTTTAATCGCATTGAATCCTTTTATGGTTGTGTTGATGGCCTACAGTAACTCCTATCTGGTTATCTGCAACCATTTAGTATTTGCTACAACCTGAAATCTTGGCATGAAAATCATTGCGAACACTGATGAGGGGAGGCTAAACAGCCTGTGTTCATATGAGATTGCATGAAAGGCGGCTTCTTCGTTGTCCAACTTCTTTCATGTGCTGGTACCAAATGTTGTTTCCCAGATGTGCTGTGCTGTCCAGGTAGTCGTTTAGTTCATTATCATCTCCATGCATACTTCTCTTGATTCTTAGTGTTTTCCTGTAGTTGGCTAGGACTACATCCCTGAAGGCATCTGTATGGCTTTTTCTTGCTGAAGGATTCTCAGGTATCCTGGTCCATGGTGCCGTCCTTCTCATCTGCGCCATTTGGGTAGATCGAATTCTGGCAGCTCTTTCTCTCTCTTCATATATCTTTGTCTGACGGGTTATAAATGTTCGTACCCATTCCGGCATTTGTCTGGTGTATGGCTGTACTGTGGAACTGGTGCTTGTTCCTTTCATTGGGACATATATGCTTTGTAATACAGTTTCTACAGTTTAGTTATTCAGTTCCTCTTGCAGCTTCCTTGCTTGGGCTATGTATGGAAACAATGAATCTACTATCCGTTGTGTCCATGTAGAGAGTTTCTCCGAGTTGGTTCTTGTTTTCTTTAGAGTTTCTGGTATGACGGTTTCTGTTGGTTTTCCTCTTAACTCTTGTTTTTTTCACAATGTCTGCTGTGGAGTTTCTTATGGCGGGCAGTCTCTTCTCTGCTGTTTGTGTTTGTGGTTCTGTAGTCATTGACACTAGGCCTGTTTCGTGTGCATTTAGTGTTTATGTGCGTGTAGTTGTCAGTGATGTTACATTCATCCCTTGCCGACCTTGTCTCCGGCTTTCCTTTCCATTTGTTACCACAAGTGTGTGTGTATCACTGCTAATCACATTAATTTCAAGTTCATCCACTCCACCATCAGATTTTCTAGGTACTGGAATGACTATATAAGGTCTGGGTGTTTTTGTGGGTCTTATGCTACATCCTTAGGTGGGTTCACTGAATTTGGAACGCTTTGTGCACCAATAAAGAATGCAATTCTGGTTGTTAATGACAATAAAATAATGATGAATATGATGCATAGATACATTATGCCCCTGTACGTCAGGTGGCAACATTTTCTTCCAGAGAAGCGGCGGTGCCTCTCTTCTTGTGGGAGGACCAGGTTGCTGCTCTGGACCCCCATCTTGATCCTTCGCCAAATGTCAGTTAGTATTTCCTTAACCAGTATCGTATCGTCTTTTGAGTTCTTTGTTTTAGTGTCATATACTCCACAAGTGTCCCCCCTCTTGCGGGTGACGGATTGTCTCTTAATTCAGGATACAGTTCCTTTGCTAGACTATGGGAATAATCAAAACAAATAACACTTCAGTGAGTCCCGTTTACTGTGCATGTTCAAAATAGGTGAGCTCCCAATCCACCCCCCTGATTTGCTTCAATCCTGAGGACATGGCGTACGTTGGTCAGATACAAAGAGTAAGGACAGAAAATATCAAATGCAGATGAGGTTCTTGAGGCTGCTTCCTCGATCTGTCCCTCGGCGAAAGTTATTTTAGAATCTCCTCAGATAGCTCCTCTGATGTTTGGAAAGTTCCACTTGAAGCATGATTCCATGCAGGAGCATTCCCATCTGTGCAACATCAGTTGGGTCTTTGATGATGGTGAGGACGTCAACATCGATTGGTCTCCCCACTAGCTCTGGAAAGTCGGTGACTAGCGAAAAAGGACGTTGTGTGCCAACCTGCTGTCTTCTGGTGACAGGAACATCTGTCCTGTCTTTGTTGAGGTTCAGGATTATATGTTCTTTTCTTGATGTAGACAATGTCTGCACTGTCCGATCGCATGGAGTGCGACCAGCATGATTATCTTATTTAAGAGATGGCTCAAATGTTTCGTATTTGCTGGATCTCGAAGAAATGTGAGTCTGTCTGTTGTTCTCCCAATGAGAGTTGGACAGTCTTCGATTATACGAAAGAACAGTGTGTTGATGAGCTCATCTATTTCCGCCTGTGTTGGTGTGTTGGGATCATTTGGTTCCTTCTCACTGTACTCGGGGAGTAGGATAAATTGTTCGGCAATGACAGTGAGCAGTTGTCTAATTATCTTTTCGTTTTCAGGATCTTGTAGAAAGTCAATGAAACTGGTGAGCCTCTCTACCATTGACGGGTATGATGTTAGCACTAGGTCAAAATAGGTGACCACATCCTTTGTGATGTCTCTACTGTGGGACACCCTAAGTGATTCCGAACAGAGGTATTGTACGAAAAGAGTCAGGATACTGGTTTTTCTTCCAGTTTGTGTCCTCGATCAAAACTTCTCATGTTCTCCTCTCTCTATTAAGGCTTTTGTGTGCCTCCGTCCAGAGTTCAGAGTGTATGTTTTTTCTGTCCTTATCCCCTTTTTAGCTTAGTTGAAGTGTTCAAATGAAGCCACAATTTGCAAAAAGTAATTTGTCTGGTCTGGCTGGTCATGCGTCCTCCTTCCGCATCATGGATCTCGTCTGCATGTGCTGTCGTTCTTTCCCGTCGCTTGTCGATTCCTCTTGTTGAGGTGCAGGCAAGGGGGCCTTCTCCGATGTAGGGTTTTATATCGCCGAGAAAAATCCACGCTCGCCTGCCTTGTAGCTTCACAGCGGATGGAGTGAAGTCCTCCACTATAAAAGGTCAGTTGAATCTTAGCTCGTCCCACTTTTTCCTTGTATGTTTCCTCACTAGGACGACGTCTCCTGGGAAGACGGGTGGAACACGTAGACCTTGAACTTGGTCTGTTTAAGTGTCTCCTTCTGTGCTGCGCTGCACCCTTTTCGTCGTCGCTGCAGCTGGTCTGAAATTACAGTAAGGCAAGATGTCATGCAGTTCATATAGTTTTGCATTTCTGACCCTAAAACCTCTCCTGTTGACTGGGCATCAAATCTAGCTCTGTCTCGGGGTGTCAAAGGAGTTCTCATTCTTCTTCCTGTGACTATCTCGTGTGGCATAAGATGATGGTCGGAGCCTGGTTGGTTCCGAAGAGAATACAGTGCCAGTGGAAGGCATTGCAACCATCCCTTCTTTAGAGTAAGCTTCAACTTGGCTATCCTTTCGTTTTAACAAGCCGTTTAGCTTCTCACAGATTCCATTACCTTGTGGATGATACGCCGACGAGAACTTGCGCTTTATACCAAGCAGCAAGCTAATCTGCTCAAATATAGCATTGACAAAATGAGGGCCATTATCTGATCTCATGACTTCGCAAACCCCCCACCTGAGGAACACTTCCCTCACTGAAAATATTGCCGCACATGTAGAGTCTGGGTGTGTACATGGACCTGCCACAACCCACCTAGAGAATGGACACACCACAACAATTAAATATCTGTACCCGTTACATACTTGAATCATGTCGATGTAATCGACGTGCAAGTGCTGAAAAGGCCCATTTGGCCTGGGGATGACTCCTCTCATTACTTTTAATGTGTGCCCTGCTGTAACAGTTCACTATGAGGAATGCAATAAGCTTGGTTAAAGTCAGTATGAACCAGTCCTCCGCGAGCATTGCTGCTAGATTCTCTTGTCAATGTCGGCTGGGTAATGTAGTTGCTCCAGTGCTATTTTTAATGGGGCTACAAGCATCGCTGGTTTACCAGTGCTGTCTTGATTCCACAAGGTGTCAGAGGGGTTTAAAGTACACCCTCTACGTTTCCACAGTTTCTTCTCTTCCCGTGGTGCCTTCCCTTGGAGTTCCATTAGCTGTGTTTGCCCCAAATCGCTGTAACTGTGAGGTGTAGTTCGTGCCACCATCATCCTTTCATTGATATGGATGACTTCTACCTCCATGATCGTCTCACTTTCGGATGCCACACGCTAGGCCTCCGTGTCTGCTGCGTGATTCCCGCGTGAGATAAAATCTGTTGCCTTCGTGTGGGCGGCGCATTTCACGTCTGCTATGCCCACTGGGAACTTTAGTGCCTTGATCAGCTTGTCCAATAAGGCTGCGTGCGGCACTGGCATGCTGTCCGCTCGGAGGTAGCCTCTCCTTTTCCAGCGCCCTAAGCCTGTGTGCACTGTCAACGTCACATAGGCGGAGTCACTGTACACTGTTACTTCCTGGTCTACGTGATTCTCAATGGCGAGTATCGGTGCCAATAATTCTGCAGCCTGTGCTGAATGATGAGATGGTATTCATGCACTAAGAAGCACTCGAAATTCCCCATTTATTGTGTGCTTCACCACAGCAACGCCTGTGTATCTTTGCCCATCACTTTGGTCGATCCTCGAAGACCGTCAATAAAGACGATCTCACCTCCTGCCTTGGCATTTTCCTTCACCCTGGGGATCTCATCATAGAATTCTTCATAATTTGCACAGTCATGTATCGGTTCTCCCTCAGTAACTAGCTGGGTTCACTATCTTGCATCTGACTATCTTGATTGATGGATTTGATATGATCACTTCATAAGCAGAGGCTCCCTGAGATGTCAATGTGCCCTTTGGTTTCTGTAGAATGGCAAATAGTGAGTGCTCAACGTAAAACGTCATTGAGCATCCCATCACAATGTTTGTAACTTTCTCTATGGCGAACGCTGCTACAGCTAAACTTTGTTCGCATGGGAAATGACCTCTCGTTACTGGACCCAAATTCCCACTGTAATATGCCAGGGGCTTGGACCCCAACAAGGTTCTTTGAGCGAGCACCGCTGTCATGATGCTGCCATTTGTGTGCGAAAACAGGTAAAATTCATCTGCATAGATGGGAAACCCTAAAACTGGTGCTGTGCAGATGGCTCTTTAGAGTTCAGCAAACCCTTTCTCCATGGTCTGACCATTCAATCTTTTCTTTTGTCACTTGGGCCTTCTTTAGGGCTTGAAGTAAAGGCTTAGTGTAAGAGCTGTAGTCGAAAACCCATGCCTAAAAAGCTCTGCATCTGCTTTATCGTGTGTGGCTTAGCCGTGTTCAATATGGCTTCAGCCCTTTCTGGGGTAACCTTATTTCCCTCATGTGAAATCAGTTGGCCTATATACAGCACTTCTTGTTGTTGACAATACTGTAACTTTTCCTTGTCAACTTTATATCCTTCTCTGCCAGTATAGTCAATAGCTGAATGGAATCGTATCTGCATTGCTATTCTGTTGTGCTGCAAATTAGGATGTCATTCACATATTGCAGGACAATACTTTCTACTGCAATGTTGTTCAAGTCCATCTGCAGCACTCTGTTAAAAATGGGAGACTCACAGTACCCCTGTAGCAGCCTCGTGCTTTTCAGACGCATCTGTCTGAATGTGAATGACGTCAGATCTTGTGAGTCATGCTGCAGTGGGATTGAGAAAAATGCATTTTTCAAGTCAATCGCAGTGAAATATTTTGCCTCAACAGGTATATTATATAGGATTGTAGGCGGGTTAAGGACTAGAGGGAACTTGGCCTCAACAATGTAGTTTATTGGCCTCGGGTTTTGCACTAGCCGCGAAGACCCCCCTTTACTTTTTTTTCACAGTGTATACAGATGTATTACATGGTGACTGACGTCACTAAGATGCCTTGGTCCATCATGGCAGAAATTGTCTTAAAAATCCCCTCATGTGCCTCTCTTGACATGGGGATATTGTCGTGCCTTTGGTAAAATAGCTCCTGGTTTCAATTTAATTCTTACTTCTCCATCCCCCTTTAAGAGGCCTACGTCATACGGTCCTGTAGTCCATACTGAGACAGGCACCTGGGCCATGTCGCCATCAAAATATTCAGGACGATTTAGTGCCAACATAATTCTCTGGGGCACCGCTCTTTTAATCATTTTAACCCAAACGGTGAGACTCCCTTCTACCATTGTCTCTCCCATATCTGTTGGTTCTTCAAACAGATCGTGACGTCAGTCACTTGATATCCTTCTTCAATGGCAATTATCGCACACCATTGTCTGCCCTCGTCATTATAACCGTCAACCAAGACCACTTTCCCTCGTATTGGCGCTGTGTGTATCAAGGGAAATACTTGTCCCTCCTCCTCATGCATCGGTATTCTGTGTCTGAATATGAACTCATCAGGGGTTCTCATGATTTTAGCTGCAAGGCCTGGTAATCCTGCCATAGGCACACGCATACTATACACGTTTTCTGGCTCCAGTGGTATTGGCCCTCATGGCTGTGTGTCCGTAGTATACCCTAATAATTTCGCATACATTTGACTAGTGCATTCCTGGAGTTGAACATACTATGCCCTCCACCGTGAACGAGATTGTCGTGTTTAACTTTGTCATTAAATCTCTCCCCAAAATTTCTGAGGTCTGACGTGAATATAGTAAATGCACGTTCATTTCACGCTCTCCTATAGAGACTGGAAGTGCGTTTGTAAAGGGAACATGACTTGTCGCTCCTGTGAAACGGCATATTTATGGCCTCGCCGGACAAGGAAAACTTGCCTTCACGAATACAAGAGCGTGTTGCACCCGTGTCAACTAAGAAGGAATAATCTTTGTTCCCTACAATGAAATCCACCCTAGGTTCCCTGTGATGATCTTTGTGTCACTGATGGGATAGAACACATCAGGGTTGCCAGTGAGCTGTCCTAGTTCATATACCAATTTGGCCCACTGTGTGCTGGTGAATTTCCCCTATTCCCATTGTTACTTCCCACTTCAGGGTTTGTGGTCTGCCCTGTGCTTATTGTCTGTGACAGTTGCTTCAGTGCCTGTTGGGATTTTCCTTATAGAACGTTCCCCATGCCCTGAGGTTGTGCTCCTTGTTGCGCTCCTGGCACTTGTTGTTGCACCGTGTGATTTTGTGCAGCACCCTGCTGTGGAACTGCAGGTGGATTCACCATGCCTGCTCCTGTCCCTTGGCCGTTCTGCATCATGCCTTGGTTTCTGCATGTGCGCACCAAGTGCACTGTCATTCCACACAGCCAACATACTGGCGATGGTCAGATTATTTGCCCGTTTGACATATCTTGATTACCACTTTGCATATTTTGAAAACCACCTTGATTATTTTGGAAACCTCCCTGATTGCTCTGCCATCCTCTTCCCCTAAATCCTCTTACCCTGGGATAAAACCCTATTTCGATGGGATGTTCCTTCAACGTATTCCTTATCTTGATAGATCATCTCCAGCTTGCTGGCCTCTGAATTTTTTTTTCAGTAGAGGGCGCTGCGCGCCGATGTCCCTCGACAGCCTCCGTATCGGCGCCGACGTCATCATGCGTATAAATAGACTCGCGCACCGACCGTTGCTCAGTTCCGTTTTTCCGCGCTTCGTGGGCCTCGGAATCGCGTTGCTCATTTTGTTAGTCAGAGAATATATTCTTCATTATTCCTCGAGAATAAACCAACTCTTACTCGATGGCTTCCTCATCCGAACCGACGACTCCACGGTCCGGCTTCAAAAAAATGTCGAGACTGTGGAAAGAAAATGTCGTTGACAGATCCTCACAGGATCTGTTTGTGGTGCCTGGGATCGGAGCACCAATGTTCGGAGTGCGAGGACTGCATGTCCATGACGGCGAAAGCCTTGAAGGAGCGTAAGGGGAAGCTTGAGAGAGGTAAAACAGTTAAAACTCCTTCGACAGTTTCCTCAGCAGAGTCGAGACATTCGTCTCCTCGCCGACACAGGAAACATTCTCGGTCTAGGACTCGAAGCAGTTCCCACCACTCTTCGAAATCCAAGCATTCAAGTAAGAGACGTCGAAGATCCCCTTCCTCGTCTTCTGTTTCTCCGGAAAGAGTCACTTGCCCCACAAAACATAGCTCTCAGGCTGAGTGGGAGGAATTCCGTAAAAGGATGCTTGGCGTCTTCGAGAAAGCGGCCTCGACCCCCTCGAAGACAGTTTATGGTGATACCCTGGGTGAAAGACCTGAAAAATCTAAACGCTGCGAGTCGTTGCACCTGGCGAAAGAAACTACTCGAGAGCGTCACAGACCCTCGAGAAAAGGCACTGTGCCATCGGCGCCAGCGTCGAAGGTCACTTTGACGCATAAATCTGCGTCATCAACGCCATTATCGAAGGGCTCATCCATCTCAAACACAGGAAATACCTGAGGTTCGCAATTGGCGGCTCTCATTATCAATTTCGGGTTCTGCCATTTGGGCTGGCCTCCGCCCCGAGGGTCTTCACCAAGCTAATGTCGGTAGTGGCTGCAAGTCTAAGGAGGGTAAGGGATTCACGTCCTACCCCTACCTCGACGATTGGTTGATCAGAGCTGTATCTCCGGAACAAGCTCAGATCCAGCTAGATTATGTCTGCCACTTCCTTCACAAACTGGGCTTCTCCCTCAATTTAAAGAAGTCAGAGATGATACGGCCACCAGAGGCGAGGGCTCAAGATATTCTACAGATGGTCACCAAGTTTCAAAATGCCCAACGTCTCCAGGCCTTCGACTTTTTTGAGGTTGCTAGGCCTCATGGCATTCTGCATCTCCCTTATGCCAGAGGCTCGCCTGAGAATGAGATCTCTTCAGTGGGCACTGAGAACTCAGTGGTCGCAATTCTCAGGGAGAATGACCGACCTCCTTCAGGTTCCGGACAAGGTGGCTCGAGACCTTCAGTGGTGGGCCTGCCGGGAGAACGTCTTGAAAGGAGAACTGTTTTGGCAACCATGGCCGGAGATAACAGTAGTCACAGATGCCTCACTCACGGGGTGGGGAGCCCATACCAACGACTTGACCATCGGCGGCCGTTGGTCTCCATCGGAGTCCAGACTACATATCAACCTGTTAGAGCTGAGAGTAATCAGACTAGCGCTGAAGGCTTTTCTGCCATCTGTACAGGGGAAAAATGTCCTGATAATGACAACACATTGGCCATGCACTACCTCAACAAAAGAGGAGGCGTAGGATCACTGCCTCTGTGCAGAGAGGCGATGCAGCTCTGGTTTTGGGCAATCCAAGAAGGAATGTATCGGCAGTTCACTTAGCCAGAGAGAAAAACTTGACAGCGGACGCTCTGAGCAGGCAGAGTACAGTCTCCCACGAGAGGGAACTAGCTCAGGAAGTCCTTCAACAGATCTTCACCCTTTGGGGAACCCCTCAAGTGGATCTGTTCGCCACCAGCATCAACAGGAAGTGGGATCAGTTTTGTTCAACGGAATTTCCCCCGAGAGGAGCTCTAGGGGACGCGTTCGTAGTGGACTGGGAGTTTCCACTTCTATACATGTTTTCTCCAGTCCCTGTCATTCCTCAAATGATCAGGAGGTTGAGAAGGTTCTGGAAAACCATGATCCTAATTTCCCCGCACTGGGCCAGGAGAACGTGGTACCCGGACCATCTGGACATGTCCATCTGCCCTCCAATTCGTCTTCCACTCAAGGAGAATCTTCTCTCGCAGAAGGGAGGTCAGGTTCTCCATCCAGACATCATAACCCTCAACCTTCACGCTTGGTATCTGAAAGGTTGAGATACAAGGATTGTGACCTCCCAGATGACGTCATGGAGTAGTTGCTTTCGGCAAGAAGGCCAGCAACAAAGACTTTATACCGCTGCCGTTGGAACAAATTTTGCAGCTGGTGTAGAGAAAAGAATTTCGACCCCTTTTCATGTGGTACACCAACAGTGTTATCTTTTCTACTCTATTTGGTAAATTCGGGCCTTCAGGTTGGCACTATCAAGGGCTATCTCGCAGCGCTATCGATCTTCATGCGCACTGCAGAGGAACCATTGTATTTCAAGTTACTCTTAGTAATACAATTTCTGAAGGGATTAACCAATGTCTATCCTCCAAGACCATTCCAAGTTCCCTTATGGGTCTTAAATTTAGTCTTAAATTTCCTGATAGGTACTCCTTTTGAACCACTCCACTCTTGTTCAATAAGGTTTCTCACCCTTAAAATTGTCTTATTAGTGGCATGGACATCTGCTAGGAGGGTGAGCGAATTACAGGCTCTATCTTGTAAACCCCCTCATACAATTTTTCATAAAGATAAAGTTGTCCTACAAGTGAAGCCTAATTTTCTCCCAAAGGTGGTTCCTGAATTCCACATCACTCAGAAGATTACCTTGCCTTCATTTTATCCCCCTCCCCATCCGGGGAAAGAGGAAGAAAGGCTGCATAGGCTGGACCCAAGGCGGGCTTTGAGCTTTTACATCAGCAGACTTGCTAGGATTAGGCAAGCAGACCAACTGTTCGTAGGTTACTCAGGGCACAAATTGGGATTACCGATAACAAAACAGACCATTTCCAGATGGATTATTTTAGCCATTCTGGAATGTTACAAACTGGCAGGGAAAGAGCCTCGTCAAAATCTTAGGGCTCTTTCATTCAGGGGTATCGCAGCCTCTTCGGCGCTCCAAAATGGGGTACCGATTCGAGACATATGTGCGGCTGCCACATGGTCGTCTGCACATACCTTCACTAGATTTTACAACCTGGATTCCTCCTCTAGCCAAGAGACTAGATTTGGCAAAGCTGTGTTGCACTCTGTTCACTCTTGAAGGGAAACATGGCAATTTTACTCCCACCTCCAGTTACACACCACTGCTATAGGAGTCTATCAAGATAAGGAATACGTCGGAGGACACAAGCCCTTCGAAGAACAAGTTACTTCTTACCTGGTAACGTTCTTTCGATGGGATGTTCCTCCGACGTATTCCTCATCGCCCCTCCTATCCATCCCCTCAGTAAAACTTCCCTTGTGGTTACAGCTTACGCTCCTTCTGGGTCACTAACCAATTCATGTAAAAGAACTGTTAACATCAAAACGGAACTGAGCAATGGACGCTGCGCGAGTCTATTTATACACATGACAACGTCCGCGCCGATAAGGAGGCTGTCGAGGGACATCGGCTCGAGGGACATCGACGCGCAGCGCCCTCTACTGAAAAATGTTTTTCGAGGCCAGCAAGCTGGAGATGATCTATCAAGATAAGCAATACGTCGGAGGAACATCCCATCGAAAGAACGTTACCAGGAAAGAAGTAACTTGTTCATTGCCCTGATTGTTCTGTTGTGGGTTAACCACCTGCTGCATGCTTGATTCAGCTGTGCTAGTTATCATGGCTCCCTCAAGAGCATATTTTGACGATTTCCTTTGCACCAACTTCGCTTCCTCGCCCTTTCGAGTTAATTCCTTTTTGCAATTCTTTTCCTGCAGTAGTCTACAATAATGTGCGATGGTCAACTGTATTTCTGCCCATGGTTTAGCTTCAATTCCCACCAATTTCTTGAGCTGTTTCTGTACCGGTTCTGGCAGTCCTTGGCACAATATATGGTAAAATACAGGTATATATTTTGTCCAAGATTCTTGAGTCTCGAGCACCAATGCGTCTTGAAATTCTGTATGTAAATTAACGGATATTCAGATTCCTTCATTTTTCGCGTCATTATAGCTCCCATATCAGAAGTACCTGGGTATAGCACTCGTAGCGCTTTCCATACGGCGGCTGTCATGCGAGGTATTAAGTGTGGTTACACCAGGGTAGCCTGCTCGTGCCCACACATTGTCTCCTCTCTCACCGAGTATGGCGATTAGGAGACCTTTAAAATCCCCAATAGCTAACGTGTTCCCTCCTCTCATTTTTTCTAACTCGTGTATCCATTTTCTGGCTCCCAATGTCAGTATTGGAAGCTTGTTTTTCAAGTTTTCTCGATCCATGTGTGGTACTGGAATATATTGCGGTGTTACTCCCCCTTCTCCAGTAATGGAAATTGGAATGTGTAGCCCTCTCTCCTCTCATTGTTCTTCTGTCTATTGCAGGAGTAATATTCCTGCATCTCCGTCTACCTGGCAATGCCCTTAGTCTGTCCACATAGGGCGGCGAAGACACCCCCCTCTGACCGCAATATACTACTTCAGATCAGTCAGGCTATGTTGCGGATTCTGATGTTCTTTGTGCAGATTTGCTATTGTCTGACCACCTTATTCCTTTCTCCCTCGGGAGTCGATTTTTGCTCCTTCCCTCTTCCTCACTTTCTTCGCGCTCCTCCCTTTCGGAGTCGGACATTGTCTGTCCCCAACTAGTGCCACTTTTCGTGTCTTCTTTGTTCCTACCTTTTTCTGATCTATACAGGGATAGTTCTCTATTCCCACTACTTCGGGAGACATCCTCAGTGTCATACAGCTGAGTGCTTTCCAGGCACTCGTCTTCCCCCTCCCCTTGGGGTATTTGTTCTAGCCCCATTTCATCATATATTCTATCGATCATTTCTCCGATGCTTCTGGTGTCGAAGCCAATGTCAATATTTGCCCTACACGTGCCTGGTACTGAGTCGTACTCAGGAAAAAATTATTTGACTTCCCAATCTACTACTGGATCAGGTTTTACCTCTCTCCCCAGGTATGCCAGATCGCGTGTGCTCCGTCTTCGCTTTCGTTCTATGTCATCATCAAATTCTTTGCACTTTGTCACCTCTTCTCTGACCTTATCTTCTTCCTTTCTCTTTTCATTTCTTCGTTCCTCTGCCCTTTGAATTTCCTCATCTTTGTCTTTTTATTCTTTTCTCACTTATCCTTTGCTCTTCTTCTAACCTTTGCTGTTTCTGTCTGTCTTGATCATTGGCTGCCCCTTGGGTTGCGATCGAGCTGTCTTTCTTGATCTTTGCGATATAGCTGTTCTCGCCTTTGTCTGTCTTTTTTTTTTCTTATCCTTTTGTCTCTGAACTCCTTCTCCTTTCTCTGTGCCTCGTCTGACCTCTCCTTTTGTTTCGCATCGTCAATGCCTTTGCCATCGAGTTTCGGTAAATTTTGCCCTCCCATCCATTCATCCTTTGCGAATGCCATCTCATCAGTTCTATATTCGCTTCCCTTCCATCTCTTTGTCTAGAGATGCACTTGTCTGTGCCCGATTTCTTTTGTCATGTGGTCTCTACCTGGCCCTTTCGGACCGCAGAGGTAATATTCTTGCCCTTTTCTTTCCCTTAATTTTCGTCACTACTATGTGTAGGTGACTCATATGCAGGGTTACTATACCCCGTGGCTGCTTTGAGCTCTCTTAGTAGGTATAATCCCTCGTCCTTACTTTCTTCAACTTTCGTTTTGGGTGGGGCAGGTGGCTAAGTAGGCGTCTCACCGCCCTCTGAGCATACATTAAGTATCCAATCTGTTGGCGGCTCTTCCTCCTTTCCCTATTCATACATTTTCCACAACTCGAAAACAGCAAGGCGTTTTTCTAACTTCTTGCCTGTATATGTGGCATGCAAATATGTTATATGTTGTAAGACCCATTTTGTGGCCATGGCATAAACCTCTTTTGGGCAGTACCTCTAACCCAATCGGTACTATATTTCTTTAGTTTTAGTGCGTGCTTTGGCAACTGCTTGCATAAGTGTGCCAATAGAGTAATTTCTTCCATGCTTAAATCTGTTCCTTTCCTCTTTTATATAACACTTGTCAATGTTTTCTTGTGACTTGAACATTTCCAACAATATTAGCGAGCACCAAACACTGCAAGCTCCAATCCAAACTTTCAATAAATGTGTATACTTTCTAATTTACTCAAAAACATCAGTTCATGCGCGATTTTATCTCAGCTGTAAAATCTCACAAAATTTGGATCCGTTTTCTCAAAGAAAAAATGTTCAATATATATGACGTCACAAACAGGAAACGTAAGACAGACACTCGACAGACTAGATGGACACCAGCTAGACACAGATATCGCTGCCTCTAATCATTACCCCTTCGTGGAGTGTAAACGTACCCCTTTCACAACGTCTTTAAACGTTGTGGTAGTCTATTTTTTCCACATTATGTGGGACTCTGGGTACATGTTTCTTCTAGCCGCTATATTAAAAGTGAAGGAATAAGGCAAATCCTCTCACTTCTCTGGTGTCTTCCCCGGTATGCTCTCTCTTCTCGAGTGTCCTCCCAGGTAACTTTGGTGTACTTTATTATTCTTGAGTCATTATCCCCTTATATGCATACAGTGTACTCTACTTCTAACTGTATTTTGTTTACTTCTGCCTACCTCCGTTACCTTTTCCCTTTACTTGTTCTAAAGCATGCACTATTTGCCAAAACATGCAATTTTTTTGTTCCGCTCACCGTTGGCATTGTTCTTCTCTGGACCATCAGGATCACCGCCTTTGTTATTGCTTTCTTCAGTTTTTCTCCCGCTCAGCTGCCCGTAGAAATGGAAAGTGAAGTGTGGGGAACACGGGTCCCTTCAGGCCCTGACTGCAGTCTCTCTTTAATCTGCCACTGTCTACAGGGAGCTTCACGGTCTACTCAGCCGAATGGCAAAGGACTTGTGATATTGCCGAAGACCTAGAGTTACTTTGTCGACAGTCAATAGGTGTCTGTCTTTAATCATTAATCGATAGTCGATAACCATCGGATCTCCGCTACTAAGTGTACTGGGGAGACCCCTGGCCGGCCCATATTCGGGGTTTGCTCTACAGTACTTTAAGACGAGATAGCTGCACCTTGAGATGGATTGGGGTGCAGATTTATTACTCCAACACCAATTAATAAGGACAACTCAATGGTTTGGCAAAGGGAGTCCATTTAATGCAAGTACAAAAACGGGGAGTCATGGAAATCAGCAGTGATGCGATAGTCCATCTCGCTTCAACTCCAACGAACTTCATAAAAACATCATTTATACTAAAAACTTGTCATAACTGACGTGTAACACTCAAAAGTAAATAAGCTTTTCTATTGGTTCGGATAAGGTAACTTTAATATAGGTGCTATATCTGTATATGGTAACGGGGTGAGGGGATTGGATAAACACTGTCAGGTGGGCATCTAAGCCCTTCCTTCAAAATGACTACTGTAGACGTCACTAAAAGTATGACGTCTCATTGGTTCTACTAACTATATGACCCTAGATTATTTGGTCCATTGTGATTGGATTGGCATCAACCCCATGCATATCCTTCCACTTTGCTTAGCAGCACGCAGAACGGTCAGCCAGGTGCAGGGTGCCCCCCTCAGCTACCCGGCTTTCCTCCAATTAAAGTTACAATCAATCATCGCTACAACAACTATGTGTCAATTATCTCACTGTGGTTGGCCTCGAAACTGCATCTTCTGTCTGGAAAAGATCTGAAATCTCTTGCTTGGGCGGATGCCAGGCGTAGGTGTGAACTCGTGCTGCTCCTTGCTCGACTGGACACGTGATGCAGACACCATGAATTTGTCTAGTTTCTTGCAATTTCTGTATTTGATTCTCATTCAGTTTACCACCTGCCCACGCCTCCTTATCTTTGGCCTTTCAGAAGCAGGATATTCTGTTCTTAAGTTTCAATTATGTGAAGCTACCTTCCTTTTATTAGTATGACCTTGGTTCTCCTGGCACGAGTTGCATCTGCTGAGTTTCGATTCAGCCGTCTCTTCTCGTTTGCTGGAATACGAGTCTTGTCTTGTTTGGCCTCTATTAACCTAAGTTGATTCTGCTTTTAGTGCAAAATGGACTTGCACTTATAATACTGTGCCTTGTTTTGAGGTACATTACGTATAATGGCGCTTGCCACTCTATTCTTCTTCTAAGCATAGCAAGCCACACTGGTTTCTTAGCTTTCTTGCTTTTCAAGCATATGTACAGGCGTTAGCGGGTTGGATATCTTCATCCTGCTTGCAGCTTGAGCTTCTTCATGTTTCAACATCGTTCTCCTCTTTAGGTTCACGATATCTTTATTCATGGCATTTCGTCTCTCTGCATCATTCTCTGGTTGTCATTTCTTCTATCTTCAAGTCAGTCTGGGCCCTTGTGACGTCACCATTCGTCTTCCATTAAGGCCTTTTTGGTTTCTTCCGGGACGGTACTTAAGCAATCTTCATTTTGTCTCATTTGCTGGTAAGGTTTTCTTAATGGATACCTTACTGTTTATGGTGTACAAGGTATAGGTACATCAATAGGGGCTGTTCTTCTCATGGGTACTGGGCAGAGCCCTGCTATGGCTCTCTGCTGGTTTATTTGCTCATCATATGTCACATATCTTGGTGTAAACGTTCCTGGTACTTCAAAATGGATGATTGGAGTGCAGGCTTTATTTGGGACCTCCTCTACATCTCTGCTTTCATCATTTTTTTCAAATCTTTTTTAGCCAAGATGGAGGGCCTCATTTTGCCACTCCTGAGAGGTCCAGTCATCATTCACCAGTGCTACGAAACCCCCAAGGGAAAGAATAAAAAGGAAGAGGAAAAGAATAAGAAAGGAAAAAAAAAAGGGACACACAACAACCAAGCTTACCAAAGAGGGCGATAGCGATGATGGTTGGGTATCCTCCTACTCAACTCGTTTAAATGTCAAACCCTATTCTCAGAATCGAGCCCCAATCTACGGAGAAAAAAAAAACCAAGCTGGGAGAGAACAACTCCTATGTACTCACTAATCACCCGTCGGTCGTTGCTGCATGCCCTCACCATCAAAAAAGTATCACAATATCCCAAACCACGTGACAGTCCACTGCCGCTGCCGTAATAGGCGAGGAGACGTAACCCAAAAATGCACACAAAAAATTGTGGGATGAAGAATCACTGAAAAATTATCTAAGGAACGGGATAAAATCTTCCGGGGAATCCAGAAGTAGTAACCCTCTAGTTGGAGCAAATAGAAAGAAGACTGGATCAAAGAAATAGGATTACTATTACCATTGCCAGCAAACAGCACTTAAAGGAACTTCTTGGGGTGCGGGCACTGGGGCGCATGCCTGGTGCTTATGAACCCCAACTCATGCGACAGGGGGCGTGGCTAGGCTACGGAGGAAAGGTCTTGTTGGGCTCACTAAGGGTAAATGAAAAAGAAAAAAGTGAATCAATGTAGGAACATAAAGTGCAGCAAGAGAAGCAGCACTAGCAGCACAAGCCGCTTGCAGCATAATTTCAGAAGAGTCCCAAGTAGTACATACGTTGAAACGAGTCCAAAGAAAAAATGTTCAGCGCGTTACGGCGCTAATGCAATGCAAGCTTCCTCTTGCCTACTAGTGCATGTAGTTCAAACTGGAGATTCAGTGACTTCCTCGTGGAACATGCAGATCAGCACGCCAGCACGCTCTGCCAGCAAACAGCACTTACAAGGCACTTCCTGGGGCGCGTGCCTGGTGCTTATGAACCTCAACTCACGCGACAAGGGGCGTGGCTAGGCTACGGAGGAAAGATCTTGTCGGGCTCCGTTGAAACGGGTCCAAAGAAAAAATGTTCAGCGTGTTACGGCGCTAATGCAATGCAAGCTTCCTCTTGCCTACTAGTGCATGTAGTTCAAACAGTAAACTGTAATTCTTTCCAAAGATAATTTTCGGAACCTCCTCTGTTCTTTGAGGGGAGTATGAACACTCAACCTGTGAAAGGTTTTTTCTAGGGGCCATCTGCATTGCCAGGAGCTTGCCTCCCTTCCGCCTTGGTTTTTTTACCAATTGGAACCGAACATTTCTTTAATTCCACTGCCTTTCTTTTTTCTTCCATGGTTTGGAAAGTAGGGGCCAAATGTGGCTGCCCCATCTAACCGCTGATTTTTTTTCATTACAGGCTTTTGTGATATTAGGGTTCATGCCTTTGTGATATTATGGATTTCTGCTTCTCAATTTCCCTCCAGTCACTCGCTCAGGTTGTTCCACTTTTAATCTTCCTAATTATCCATAATTTCCAGAATATCACTGAGACAAGTGTCTGACTGGAAGGTGATTTCCCCTGTCTCTGAGAACAGGCTTTGATCAAGCCTGACCTTTCCAGTGTCCTCTCGAAGAGGCACATTTTTCGGCATCACCAATTCCATACTGGGTCTCTTATTGGGGCACAGAGGATCTCTCAGGTGGAACTTTTATGTTCTGTAGAAATGCTCTTGAACGTTTCTTTTCAGAGCCTTCTTTTTCTCTTGTACCACACTGCTTTTTCTTTTCTGGCCACAAACTCCTCCCTTCGCCAAGGATTTAAATATTGAGAATGTATTTGCCTTTGTCGATTCAGGACCAGGTATTTTCATGGGTCGACCATGGCATTTTCAATCTTCTCAATTTCATCCGAGGCAGGCCCAGGCTCTGCCATTTGGACGGTCTTCGGAATGGCTTTTACATCCTGAACCTGGCATTCATTTGACTTCCAGTGGGCCCTCATTCATTTTCCATCTTCTATGTTGGCCTCCATCAGCAAGGATTTATCAGCTGTCTCGCTCCTAGCCAAATCACTGAGCCTTTGCTGCCACTGATTGGAGGTTTCTGCCTCTGTATCCAACCGTTGTTCTGGTATTTTTGCAAAGATATCCAGGTTTGAAATATTTTGTTGCATAGTAAGCATGAGATTAACTTGCTCTTGGATGGTAGAGTGCATAGACTTGTACAACTAACAGAAAGGAGATAGAGAGATGGTCAGCAAGGCCATCACTATATTTTGAATATTGGCCATCCCATTTTTGGAAGTAAGGTCCCCCTGATGCCGACCACTTCCAGGCTCACTGTAATTATACTGCATACTAGAGTCCGAGGATGAGGAGCCGCCCCTTCCCACTGGGGTGGCCTGCGGATATTCATCCTCTATGCCTTCACCTGCCAGTGAAATCTCCACTGGGATTTGGCAACTTTCTGGCTCAATGCTACAGCTTGTCCAGGCACTCTGGGGGGCATTTTCCACTGCAGTTTCCAATTCCAGTTCAGGCTCACAGGGCCCCCACAGAAGGCTACCTAGATCAATACTCTGTTGAGGACCTTTAGGAGTAGCAGCCATAAGGGGACATGGTTCATTACTCAAGGCCTCAAGCCTCTTTTATCATGGAGATGCTTAATCGCCTTTGTGTGAATATCTTGTGTCTGGTGCGATAGATAACCTAACATCTCCTTTGAGTTTGGAACTTGAGAAATGTCTCTGACCTTCAGCATTGGGTATGGCTCTGTTTTCCATTTCACTCTGAGGAGGCGTAAGTTCCAGTGAGCTGTATGTCGAACCATTTGTATTCACCAAGGATGTAGTGGAGGTCAGGGGGGTTTCTGGACCCAGTGAGCATTTCAAGGTCCTGGAGGACCAGGGCAGCAATGGTGTTGGAATGCATGCACATGTACTCACTAAAGTAGAATCTGCTGGCGCTACACCCAGTCTCACCTGGAGTCTGGCGGCAGCCTGGGTGTTTTGATGCATTGACATTTATTTTTATTTTGTTATTTTCACCAGGGGAATTATACAAGGCGATATAGCACTCACCTAGAGTCCCTTTTATATATACCAACAATGTTATTTACTCAAACAGCAGAGTGAGATGGTGGGAGCACTCACACCGTTTCTGTGTAGTCGATGAAGAGGGAGGAACAGAGCACACAGCCGTCCCTGCGGTAGCTGTAGTCTCAACAGGGTCCAAAAGAGAAATGGGGTAGCACAAGCAGCTTTCCCTGCACTACAGACTTTTTCCTGCTGTCACGGCAGGCTCCACGTGACTGGTAGAGTAAAGGATGCAGTCTTACCTTTGCCCTTGTGGCAAATAAGGCATATGCAGCTGGAGAAAGGGACAGTACAAACTGCTTTCTGCTGGCTGCAGGCTTGCCACCGCAGGAAAGACAGGCTTCACAGAAATCAAGAGAGCAGGGGCAGCACGAGCGGCTTATCCCGCGCACCAGACTTTCCCCCGCAGTCTCGATAAACTCCACGTCGCTTACTGAGGGGCTAAAGTCAAGTCAACACTGGTAGCAGATTTCCTCTACCACTCGCGAACACTCACACTCTGGTTATGCTCCGCTCACGCCAGAAGTGATGCTTTTAAAGTAAATCAAGTAAATGATGACTCCACTTCCGTCTTTCGGCAGTGGCTTTACCGCTTTAAAGAGAAGTGTCATTGCGGGAAACACTCTGCTTACAGATGACAGGCATTCCCAGTGCCTGTATTGTCTACACCCGACGCATAAAGAAGATTGTGAGATCTGCCGTGGCTTAATCAAGCGTACGATGAAGGATCGACACGTCCGGTTGGCTGCGTGGCTCAAGACCAGGGCCTCTACCCCGGGTGATTCACAGGGGCATGCCTCTTCCGGATCCAGCCAACTTGAGCGGGCTTCGAAGTCCTTTGAGGGTGCTCCATTCGTGGGGGCCCAACACAAGGCTAAGCATCGCAAGTCCGCTTCCGTTGGGGTCGCTGCGTCGGCGGGTCCCACGACGGTCAGGTAGAGCTTGTCTCTATCTGTCTCGATCTCCAGCCACTGGTCCAGCTCTTCATCCAAGAGGAAGTTGGCTACCCCGGGGAAGCTGCAGGAGAGACCGGAGGAGGCCAAACAGGACAATGTGTCCGTCCTTTAAGCCAAGGCCCAGGCGGTCCTGACCAAGATGTAATCTTCCATCGAGATGGTTGCTGCCGCCCTCTCAAAGGTGAGGGCGGCTGACCCGGTCGAGGTTGCCCTGGAGGTGGCCAGAGTGGCGCTTCCTCCCTGCGGGAGGCTTTGGCCAAGCCAGTGGAGAAGACTCAGGAGAACAGAATGCCAGAGCTTAGCCCGGGACTGTCCCCTGAGGACCTGAAGAAGGGGGGAGGAGGGAGACACTCCAAGGCACTGACATTTCTTCGTGCGACAAAGATACTTCCTGTCCACACCATCCAGGGTGATGACGACGATGGAAACGTCGGGGGAGGAATCCACTTCAGGTAACCAGGTCGACTGGGACGAATGCATGGGCGCTGGGCCCAGTGACCCTGTCTCCCAGGTGCCTCCGAGACATATCGCAGGACATCCTCTTGACCCTCCACACGCTGGTGTCAGAGATTCAGAGGATGATGCCAACTGCACCACCACCACCAGCGGCACCACCAGCGGAGACTCTGTTGACACTGGACCAACCACCAGAGAATAAGAGCAGGAGGCATCCTACACCTCCATTCCAACTGTCGCTGCCCTCCCCCTGGTCCCCTCTCTAGGGGGACGGGAATGGACACAGCGACGACTGACACGGATGACGACACAGGGATGAGAGATCCTGCATCACTGCCACTGACAGCTTCTCCACCGGACGAAGTGGGATCCTTTCATTCCATGATGGCCTGTGCATTGGAGCTTTTCCAGCTCACCCCACAAGAGAAAAAGGAGGACCTCCAGTACCAGCGCCGGGAGGCGAAGAGGAAGACCATCCTGTCAGTATTGCTCCTGGACGACGTCTGGGATGAAGGGCTGGTGCTGCTGAGGAACCCCGCCTCAGCCCCAGCAAAGAGAGATCGGCTTGAAAGTGGTCTCAGCGGCCGCCAGAAAGAAGTCTTCTTCATCTGCACCTACGGACAACGAGGGGAAGAAATTGGATTCCATGGGTAGAAAGGTCATCTGCTCGACGGTCAAAGTGGCCAATGCCTTAGTGATCGTGGCCAGATACACCCGGGAGCTTTGGTGCAAGATGGCTCCTCTCCTGGATTGCCTCCCTGATGACAAATGGGTCAAGGCTTTGGAGATCCTCCAGGAAGGCGAGGTGGCGTCAGAGCACGCTATCACGGTGGCCCTGCACATTGCGGACACGGGCTTCCGCCAGATGGGAAACTGGGTTTGCCGTGGCTTGCTCAAGGCCAACAACGTTAGACGGGCCGTCCAGAAGAGGGTTCAGGACATACCATTCTACGGAAACAACCTGTTTGGGAAGGCTGTCTATGAATCCCACCAGGCCATCAAGACCAACATGGAGACTGCCTGTGCCTTGGGCACCCTGCAACAGCACTGGCTGTCCTTTCGTTCCTCAGAAAGGAAGTTTAGCATGTCTTCCAATAGTTTCGGCAGGGGCTCATCCTAGTACCACTAACTCTCCCGTTCTTCAACCTTGGAAGCCAACAGGGGACGCTCCAAGGCCTTCAGAGGTGGCAGCTGTCATCGGCAAGGCTCCAGGATGGTGCACCGACTGCCAAGCAGGACTAAACCAGCAAAGATGTCGGACCCCCACCCCAATGGGAGACCGGCTGTTGAACTTGGTCAGCGTGTGGGAGACCATCTCCACTCATGGATGGGTACTGGATGCTCTCGTCCACGGACACACTTTCAACGGAAGTGTTCACGAATGCCCCCGGTGGCCCGGCAGGAACACATCTTTCATCTGCTGGTGGAAGTCCGGGCCATGTAAAAAAAAAAAAAAAAAAGGGGGCGACAGACTTCCACATGCCTATGCACAAATTACATCGCAAGTTTGTGCTTCGTCGTTCAATGGAAGCATTACCAGTTCAAGGCTCTCCCCATCGGATTGAAGTCTGCACCCAGAGTCTTCACCAAGTGCCTGGCTCTGGTGGCCATCCATCTACAACTGCAAGGGATCCATGTCTATCCCTACCTGGACGCCTGGCTCATCCGGGCCAAGTCAAGGGACTTCTCCGTCGATCACACGGCGAAGACAGACTGCTGACCGACCTGGGGTTCTCGGTGAATTATGCAAAGTCCTGCTTTACTCCATCGCAGGATGTGCTGTTCCTGGGTTCCAGGCTCGACAGTGTCCTGCCTCGCGTCACCATCGGAGGAGAGGATAGTGGCCATTTTTCGGCAAGGTGTACCGGCGCACTGGGGGTCGTCACGGTGAGAACAATCAAGTCGCTGCTAAGGATGATGTTTTCATGCATATGCCTGATTCGGCTCTGCAGATGGCAGATGCACCCACTACAGGAATTCCTCGATGCCCGTTGGGTCCAGGTGTCCGGAGTCTTCAGGACAAAATTGCACTCGACGAGGATAAGGTGGTGGGGCATGCGCTCCAACATCGCCAGAGGCATGGACTTCCAGAGCCCCCTGTACCAGGAGATGGTCACTACGGACGCTTCCCTGGAAGGCTGAGGAGCCCACACTGGACGTCTTCACGCCAGGTGTCTATGGCTGCCGGAAGAGAAGACGCTACACATCGGTGTCCTGGATCTACAGGCGGTGTTTTGAGCCCTGAGGTCATTTCTGCCGTCCCTCAAGGGCAAAGTGGTGAGGGTCTTCACGGACAATACCACCACAATGTTTTACATCGGGGAGCAGGGGGGCACCAGATCCCCAGCGCTCTTCAAGGAGGCGCAGGACTTGTGGCACTGGGTCATCGCCCAGGGGATGTTCCTCATCCCGTTTCACCTAGCAGGAGTAAAGAACACTGTCGCCGATTCTCTCAGCAGAGAGCTACGCTCTTGCCACGAGTGGGAGCTTCGGCAGCATCAAGTGGACAACCTTTTCCTCAAATGGGGCAGTCCTCAGATCGATCTATTTGCGAAGGCAACGAACACCAAGTGCTGGAGGTTCACAGCAGGATCCCCCCAACCAGGGAGCATCAGAGGACGCATTCTCATTCCCTTGGGAAGGCCTGTTTCTGTATGCGTTCCCTCCATTGATGCTACTACTTCGAGTCATCAGTCAATTCAGACGGTACCGCTGCAGGATGATCATCGCACCAGCTAGCTCGAGGCAGATCTGGTACCCAGACCTTATCATGTCGGCGTCCCCTCCAGTCAAGCTGCCAGTGGTCGCTGATCTTCTCAACGGTGAAGGAGGCGCAATTCTGCACCACGACCCAGGATCTCTGAACCTGTAGGCCTGGCTCCTGCAGCATTAGAGTTTGGTGGCTACGATCTTCCGTCGGACTGCAGGGAGGTACTCGCCAGGGCGTCTACTTTGAAGTGCTACGGCCACAAATGGAAGCGTTTTGCGACTTGGTGCCGGTCGCAGAAGATCAACCCTCCGAGGGTCACGGTCCCTCCAGTACTTCCATATTTACAGTCATTGCTTAAATCGGGGTTGGCGCACACCTCCGAGGTACATCTGGCGGCTATCTCATGCTACAGCAGGTTTCCGTGCCGGTCTTCAATGCGGTCGGACCGTCTAGTCAGAGTTCATCATTCTTTATTCATGAGCATGTGAATCCATGCCAGACCCCATGCTGGAGAAGGAACAAGTTACTTACCTGTAACTGTTGTTCTCCAGCAAGGGTCTGGCATGGATTCATTGCGAACCCTCCGCCTGCCTGCCCCTCTGCTGCTCTTCTCTTCTACTGCCACTTTACGTGCTACCAAATCTGAAGATGGCTGCCCGAGGGGCTTAGGTAGAGGGCTGTCATTGGATGGGGGCAGTATGACCAAGTGCTCAGTGATTGGTTTATTGGAGCAAGACAGTTTTGAAACGAAACTGAACGTTTTTTCTTTTACTGAGGATTCCCAGCCTGACCACAGGGAATATTCATGAGCATGTGAATCGATGCCAGACCCATGCTGGAGAACAACAGTTACAGGTGAGTAACTTGTTCCTTACAGTGGAGAGCCACGTATGGATATGGATATGGGTGTGTTTGGAGTTATTGGAGAGGACCAGAAATTCTGTATTGGTCGAACTCGTTTTGAGGAATCAGCTGGACGTCAATGTTTGCATACAGGCAAGGCAGGCCTTCCATTGGTGGATGTCTTTGATGCAATAGGTTTTGAGGTAGTCTAATATAATTTTCGTATTGTTGGATATGGACTGATGAGGCTGGAAAGGTGGGATCCATGTAGAGTTTGAAGATAACAGGCGAGACGATGGATCCTTGTTGGACTCCACAGTGATTGAAAGGAGGGGTGTGGTACAAGGGTATTCCATCAACTGATGGTGGTCTTCTAGGTATGAGGTGAACCAGGGGCAGAAATTCAAATGTCAAGCTAATAGCCATCCATTAGTCACTTGTCACCTCAATGTGATGCATACATAGCACACCATTTCTTACTTGTCAAGAGTCACGTGTCATTAGGTATCAACTATTGCAAAATGTTGACCATGGGTAAACCACAGAAGGACAGTTTCATTGATACCCGTGGTGTGTACTATGTCCATGAGGACTTGATCCACTATGTCGGAGACTGCAGAGAAAGGGAAACCAGGATGCAAGGGCTGCAATTCATGAGGATGTGGAGAGCATGGTCTATCACTTTGATGGTGGCAGTCTGAGGCACCTGGGTCAGAAGCTGGATTGTTAGTTCTTTGGGCGGTTGTTGTTGGTGTCTTTTGGAAGTGGATGCAGCTCTTTGGAGGATCTTTCCACAGAAAAGAAGGTGTTTGATGGGGTCACAGTTGCTGACATCGGGAGTCCATTGACTTTTTATTTTAGGCGTGGAACTATATTTGGAAGGATTTGTCACAGCTCCACTTGGTGGACTTTACGAGACTCACAATTAATTACAACATTCTCTGAAACAATTGCACGTTTACACAACTTGTCCAAAGTGATGAAAAATGTTTTTTTCACTTGCCAAAATGCCTGGGTAATGTTCCTTCCCATTTCATCCTTACAATTTCATGTGCATCTGGGATAATCTACTGTCAACATTTGCTGGAGATCTGGCAGTCATGATGGTATATTCATGGACATGTGATGTAAAAAGATGAAACCCATGCCTCTAGCATGAAGTACCGATATGTTTCATTAGTCCTCACCTGGGAAGCAAATCTTAACTGTGCCCCTCAGAAGCCCAGAAGGCTGAACTCCCTTTTTTTTTTTTTTGTATGAATCTCCTTGTAAAGCTATCGGGTGTGTGTGTGTCAGTCATCCATTGGCTGGGGGCAGCCTTTATGAATTAGTCAGTTGTAGCCAGCCTTAACGTTATGCTTGTCCTTAGCGGGAACTCTTGTGTAAATCCAGGACTGAGTCAAAAGCCATATCTTTCCTACGAGTGAATGAGTAGTATAGGTCTATTGCCATATATAGACGGTGGAACTGCCGGCCATTGGTGAATGAGGGCTGCAGTTGCCAGTAACCGGTCTGGATCTGTTTGTGAACGGTTTCCTGGATTCGGGCTGAATCCTGAATGCACCTAGTGATTTCTTTACCGACAGGCCACAGTCGATGGTAAAGCCTAAAGATTTTGCTGAATGTAAACGCTGTGGATCAAATCCTTCTAGGCACACATATCAAGCCATTGTTGGACAAGCTGCTTAGTGAGTTGTGGCGGCACAGCTGCAGGTGGTGTTGGTGTGGGATCAGCCGGTGGTGGGGGGGCCCTTGGGGGATTGATAGGAAGTTTGCCGCCAAACAGGCTGGTGGAGCTTCTCTGGTTTCCACTGGGGGATAGAGGGAGAACGGTAGCGTTTGAGGCGGTGAGGGAGACGTGGAGGAAGTATGTTGGTGGTAGAGGAGTTGGGGGCGGTACGAGAGTAATCTCCCGTGGGGTGCCGATCAGAAGCTCCATCAGGCGATTGGGAGAGTAGGGGTACAGAGACTCAGGGAAAATGGCTGTGTAACGGTGGGGGATCTTTTTGAAGGGGGAGATTACTTACCTGTGCGGAGTGGTGCCGGAAATTTGACCTATCGCAGGGGTTTTTCCTAGCGTATGGGGCAATGGTCCGTAGGCTGGCAGAGTTGTGGGTAGAAATCCCAGAGGAGCAGGAAGCGTATTTGGTTCTCAGAGTATTGCTGGACCAGGCGGGGTTGAGGGCCTGCATATTGCGGATCTAGAAGGCCCTTCGGGAGGGAGGGGCAGAAGGGGAATTGAGGGTCAAGGGGAGATGGGAGGCGGACATGGGTCGCAAAAACACAGTTTGAAACACTCCAGCACTCTTATTGAAAAATATCCTAAACACAGTTACTATTGTAATATATACACTCCTTTTCCCTTATCGGATAAGTCACGGTAAAACACCACTTATTTTCATACAGAGGTGAGCGCTTAACTAGATTGCACTCCAATAAGTTTGTGAGAAAGGGGGGGGAGACAGAATATGGAAAGGTACACCACTCTAAGGTTCAGGAACACTACAAGCAAGGCAGAAGAGCAAAAGTCACTGGTGAGCCAAAGTCCAAAGGCTGGGTCCACTCTTAGAGAGAGCAGAGCACAAATGCGCCCAAGATTACACAGTTACACTAGGCTTTGAAAGTCTTGCAGAGTGTTCAAAAAGGGTTTAGAGAGGCTTTAAGAAAGTTTAGCCAGGGTGTCCCAGACTAACTCTGGTTCGAAAGCCGGGGACTAAATCTACCCCGTACAGTCGGTAGCAAGGAAAGCCAGGCGGGACACGGTACCTTACGTGGGAAGGATCCTCCAGCGGTGGCAGTTGTTCCTGGTAGTGGGTGCAAGTAGCGCCGTCGTCCAGGGGAAGAGAGGATCTCGACTTGGAGGAAAGATGAAGGTCGTTGCACTACCAGGGAAGAAACCAGCCGCAGAGTTTTCTGGTTCAAGGTGGTACCTTTGTTTCGCGGTCGTGGTAAAACGTGGTATCCCGGTTGCTGGGGTGCTTGGCACGGGCAAGGCGGCCACGAGATATGTCGGGAAAGCGAAAAGACTGTGAAACTGGTTATCCCCACCAGTCAAAGGAAGAAGACTCTCCGTGGGAGATCTCCTCTGTCGTTGGGGAAAAGTGGTGAGGCAGTCCAGCAGGGCTCCACCGGTGGTGGTGTCGTAGCAGGTCGGCTCAGCTTCTCCCTCGTCGGATTCTTAGGTCCTGTGGCGACTTCTGAAGTTCCAGTCCCCAAAGCCCTGCTTTTATGCAGCAAACCCCCATTCACTCAGCCTAGCTGTCACTCAAACATGCTAAGTGGTGAGCCGGCCGGTTCACCACTTGGGCCAATCAGGATGGAGTGTGACTTGAGTTGCCTAGGCAACTCAGTCCAGGGTGCCTAAATTCCCCTCCACCCCTCCTAAGTACCCCAGACAGAGTGGCACCACTTTGGAGGGCTTCTGTGGAGAAGCCCGCCAAAAAGTGGAACAAAGGGCTCGACTTGGGTTGGAGTCACAGAAGAGAACACAAACGCCATTTTAGAATCCAGTTTTGGCAAAAAATACCAACCGGTGAATTAATATTAATTAAATAAACCGGCGGTATGTTCAAGGCTACCGTAAATAATTAAATAAAGATAGTAGCCTAAAACAATGGGAAATCCCATAGGAAAATATTCGCGGTTGAATATAAAAAGTAGTATCCACTCCCACCAGCCAAAACTCGATCAGGGGGGACGGAGACGTGCCCCCTCGACTAACAGACCCTGGGGCAATTGAATTGCCCCAGCCAGTACGTCCACAATATGATGGTTTGTACTGGTTCTGGTCAGAATTTAAGACTAGTAAAGTCAATGGTGACATTACATGCCCTGGGAGACAGTAGTTAGTCCCAGGGTATGGAGTCTCTACTGGGGGGTCACTATGACACCCCTGTGTCACTGCACTGAGGGTGCTGTGTAACACACATCACAAAAACACATGAAGCCCTATGGAGTAAAAGACCCCATAGCCCATTAAACACATCTAGATTCAAAGAAACACACTTAAATCATGCCCAAGAGTGAGGGTAAAAGAGTCACTCTTGGCAGGAGCAAAGCTGCTGGGGAACTCACTAGGTTAGGAAATTCAGCCTGAACAGAGAATTCTCCCTAAAACTCACCCCCCCCCCCCGACTAAGGGACAGGAGGATTTAATCCACTCCTGGATGAACCTCATACCTCTAGTCGATGACAGACATCCTAGAGAGTCCATCAGCATTTTGATGGTGACACCCTGACCTGTGCCCAATGGTGAAATCAAACCCTTGCAGGCAGATTGACCATCTCAATAGTTTTGGATTTTCTCCCTTCATTTGCATTAACCATCTCAATGGTTGGTGGTCAGTCTGATTGACAAAAGTAGAACCATACAAGTATGGCCTAAACTTCTTCAGTGCCCACACAATAGCAAAGCACTCTTTCTATTGTTGCGCACCTTGTCTCAGGATCCTTCAGTTTACGGCTGATGAAGCAAATGGGGTGCTCCCTACCCTTCTCATCCAGTTGGCTTAGGACTACACCTATACCTACATTGGAAGCATCAGTTTGTACAATGAAAGTTTGGTGGTAGTCAGGAGCTCTCAATACTGGAGCTTGGCAAAGAGCTTTCTTCAGTTTTTCAAAGGCCTGATTGCACTCCTCATTCTATTTGACCTTTTTAGGGAATTTTGGAGAGGACATTACATTCAGTGGAGAAGCTATGGTCCCATAGTTCTCAATGAAATTCCTGTAGTACCCAGTGAGGCATAGGAAGGCTCTCACTTGGGTTTGAGTAGTAGGTGTTGTCCAATTTTGCACAGCTTCAATCTTGCTGAGCAAAGGCCTTATTTCTCCACCTCCTACCTCATGCCAAAGGTAGACCACCTTACTTTGACCTATCTGGCATTTACTTGCCTTGATAGTCAATTTGGCCTGTCCAAGAGCCTGCAAAACATGTCCTAGGTGGTTCACATGATCCTCCCAGGAGTGGCTGAAGACTGCAATGTCATCCAAGTATGCCATCCAGAAGTCCTCCATCCCAGCCAGAACTTGGTTCACCATCCTTTGGAATGTAGCGGGTGCATTTTTTAATCCAAAAGGCATGACCTTAAACTGGTACAAGCCAACTGGGGTGGAAAATGCAGTTTTCTCCTTGGCATGGTCTGTCAAGGCTATTTGCCAATAGCCTGACGTAAGGTCAAATGTGCTGAGGTACTTGGCTGCACCAAGTTTATCCACCAACTCATCTGTCCTGGGTAAAGGGTGGGCATCATTCTTGGTGACTGCATTTAGAGCTCTATAGTCCACACAGAATCTCAAGTCTTTGGATCCTGCCTTTGGTACTAACACAACTGGGCTAGACCATGGGCTAGTAGAGGGTTCTATTACCCCGAGATCAAGCATCTTCTTGACCTCCCCCTTGATATGGGTTCTCACATTTTCTAACATTCGGTATCCTCTGCTTTTGACTGGCAGACAGTCACCAGTGAGTATCTCGTGCTGTCCCCAAGGGGTCAAGCCTGGTGAGAGTGAGAACAGGGAGGCAAACTGATTTAACATAGATTTGCACTCCTCTTGTTGCTCAGGTGTCAGATCTGAAGAGAGAATTTTTTCATCTAAAGGTACACCTCGGAGGAGATCAGGGAGCGACTCACTCTCTTCTTCCTCTGCTGCTGAAGCTAGAAGCAAGGCTCCTACTTCAGGTCTGGAGATGTACGCTTTCAGTCGGTTGGTGTGGAAGACTCTAGGAGCTTCCCTGGGTCTGCCCAGATCCACCAGATAGTTGACCTCTCCAAGTTTTCCCTCAACCTTGAAGGGTCCCATCCATTTGTCTTGCAAGGCCCTCTGCCTTGTTGGGAGCATAACGAGAACTAGCTGGTCTTGAGTGAACTCAACCATGTTAGCCTTTTGATCATGCCAATGCTTGACCAAAGCTTGTCCAGCTTTCAGGTTATCACTAGCTTCTGCCATCATGTGTGACATTCTCCTTCGGAGACCTATCATAGTCAGTCACTCTGACTGGCTTGAGGGGAGGAGCGCCTTCCAATCCCTCCTTAATCAGGGCCAATGGACCTCTGACGGATGGCCATAGAGAAGTTCAAAGGGAGAATAACCTACTCCCTCTTGAGGAACTTCTCTATAAGCAAAGAGAAGGCATGGCAGTAGAAGGTCCCACTTTCTTTTCAGAGGTTCCTCTAAAGCACCTATCATGCTCTTCATGGTTCTTTTAAATCTTTCTACCAGTCCATTGGTTTGGGGGTGGTAGGCGGTTGAGAACTTGTAAGTAACTCCACAGGTTTTCCACATGGCTTTCATGTAGTGGGACATACAGTTTGACCCCCTGTCGGATATTACTTCCTTAGGAAACCCAACCCTGGTAAAAATACCAAGTAGGGCCTTAGCCACAGCCGGAGCTGTAACAGTTCTCATAGGTATTGCCTCAGGATAGCTAGTAGCATGGTGTACTACAACAAGGATAAACCTGTTGCCTGAGGAGGTAGGGGGATCAAGGGGACCAACAATGTCAATCCCTACCCTCTCAAATGGACTCCCACAACTGGGAGAGGCACTAATGGTGCCAAATTTTTGGCGCCAACCTTACCAGAAGTTTGGCAGGTATGGCAGCTCTTGCAGAACTTATCTACTTCGGCCCCCATTTTTGGCCAATAGAAGTAGAGTGAGAGCCTTTCCTTGGTCTTCTTGAAACTCAAGTGACCAGCCAAAGGAATCTCGTGGGCTAAGTGCAAGAACTGTTGTCTGTTTTCTTGAGGTACTACAAGGCGTTTGTAGTCTCCAGGTTCAGACTCAGTTGGTTCACTATAGAAGAGGCCATCTTCCCAGTGCAACCTATACTTCCCATGCTCTTGCCCATCAGCCTGAGCAGCTGCCCGTTGGCGGAGACCCTCCAGAGTTGGACATTCTCTTTGTCCCTTACGAAAAGCTGCCCTGCTGGGCCCACCTTCTGCCAGTAAAGACTGCAGCTCAGGATGGTCCTCAGGGTCTAGATCTCCAATAAGTTCTTGGCCTCCCACTAGCTCTTCTTCAGAGTCTAGTTCAACCATACAGGGTTGTACCTCCCTCTCAGCCTCAGCTGGAGGTGGAGTTACATGTGTAACTGTTGGAAGCACTGGAGTGCTTGCTGCTGACTTTTTCCTAGGAGTCTTGGGTTGCCCCTTTGCTCCGGATCTGGTAGTTACTGCAGTGAGTTGCTCCAGTGGTAAAGGAGTGATCTCTGTCATCTCCTGAGATAACCCTCTCACGGTTTTCTCTCTTGCAGGTTTTGTGAGCTCCTGTAACCTTTTACTAGGTGGTCTGGGGGTATGTGACACAACTCCAAGAGCTTTTAGGTCATTACCCAACAGAACCCTACCTGGCACTTCACATTGTACACTGACGGGTATTTTTACAGCCATGTCATTACACTGGATGAGAACTGGTAACTGGGGACACATCTGCACAGGCCCTCCAGCTAACTTGGTAAGGCATTTGGGTGCCTTAGCAACATCCTCTGTCTTGAAAAATGATTCATCCACCACAGTTATGCTGGCCCCAGTGTCTCTAATGGCAGGGGTCTCCTGACCATTCACCTGGATACTGTCTTTATAATACTCTTTAGTATTATCTGGGATAGAATTATACATATCTAAATTATGTTGTTCCCACAACCCCAGAGAGACTAAAGAAACACTGGCTGAGACTCCAATGGGTTCATCAGCCAGCAGTAGAAAGTTTCCACTTGCCATTGGGACTTCCTCTTCTGGAGCGAAGGCTAAGGAGGCAAGTTGGATCCCTGAAGGTTTACCCTTGCATCTGGGATCTCCTTTCACATGGTCAGTAGAGCCACAAACAAAGCATTTACCAAATGCCTTCTGGAATGGAGGCTTGTTCTGACCTCCCTCTGGTTTGGCACCAGAGGAGACACTATTCTGCTGTGGTTTCCCTGGTGGCTTACCCTTCTGGTTTTGTTTGGGGCCCTCTTTGGAATTTGCAGTATTAGAATTCTCTTTGGAGTCCTTTTTAGGCTGTTTCCCCTCATCCTTTTTCTGAGTTACCCCAGAATCCTTGTGAGTGGCCCTGTTGGCAACCCACAAGTCAGCAGCCTTAGCTAGTTTTCGGGAATCTAATTCCTTTGAATCAGCCAAGTGCTGTCTGAGCTCAGGAGAGCAGGCATCATAAATTTACTCCAACATAAAAAGATTCTTCATACCTTCATAAGTGTTCACTTTGTAACCCTTAATCCATCCCTCTTAAGTTTTTCAACCCTTCACTCACCCAGGTAGCCCAAGGGGTACCATCATGCTTTTTGAGGGTTCTAAACCTCTTAAGATACTGGGAAGGGGTGTTCCCAAATCTAGCTATCCGAGCTAGTTTCACACATTCATACTCTTTCCTATCCTCCTCCCCCAACTCCATTACCACATCAGTTGCAACAGGGGGAAGCCTAGAGAACAACCAGGTGAGTAAGTCATTTCCTGTGATGTTCTGGAGCCCATGATTATATTCAAACACAGACAACCAATCCAACTTAGGCTCATACATACCAACCAATTCTTTAGGCATCCAGGGTCTTTTAGGACTGGAACTTCTAGAGGAGCCAGAGAGAGAAGCATTTTTCGACAGATAATTTCTTCATTTCTAGCTCATGCTTCAGCTCCATTTCCCTTAGCCTTAGTTCTTGATTCATTTCCTGATGTCTCTGTTCAGCCAGAGTATTCAGTCTCTTGAACTCTAGTTCAAGTTTCATTTTCTCTAATTCGAGATATTGAGGACTTAGTGTGGGACTTGGCAAAGGCCCAGTAGGTACAGCAGGTAGAGCAGACAGAGGCCTAGGGGGGACAGTCAAAGCAGCCTCACGCTCCTCTTCTGACTCTTGCTCAAGATTATCAACATTTTGATCAATATCAATTTCTATACTGTTATCTACATTTTCTGGCATGGTAGGTTCCTCAGACCCATCATCCAGACTTTGGTTAGCTAACAACCTTTCTATTTATTCCATTTTCTTGCCTTTAGTCAGGAGGTTCTTGTGCTTACATAATACTCTTAAACAATCAGCAGTTTTTGTAGCAAGGGACTCTTGACTATAAGTTTCCATAGTTGACATGTTAGAAAGATTACTTTTTCAGTGCTAAGCTTTGTGGTTAGTTGTACTAAGGTATCCTAAAGCACTCTAAAGTGTATACTCGATACAAATCCCACCGCTGTACACCAGTGTTAGGCAGAAACCTGTGCAGTTCCCTTAGGGACCACTGCAAAAGATTTAAGACTACATGTGTTGGCAGTAAACCCACTTGGTAGCAGTCTGTACCACCCAGATTTACCTGGTAGTTGTGGCTGAGCAGTCAGACTTCCCTCAAGAGTTAGACAGTATGCAGAGTATACACAATAGGCACTCGGGTACAATAATACAAGCAAACAGTGACCAGAGCTTTGGTATCAAAGTATGTAATTATTTATTTAAAAACACAGTTTGAAACACTCCAGCACTCTTATTGTAAAATATCCTAAACACAGTTACTATTGTAATATATACACCCCTAAAATCCAGCAAAGCTGCTGGGGGACTCACTCGGTTAGGAAATTCAGCCTAAACAGAGAATTCTCCTTAACAGTGCAGAGTGGGTCAAGGTGTGGGGGTTGGTCCGACAAACATCGAGGAATGCCCGGTTCCAACTGGTTCAAATCAATATCGTGCATAAAACATATGTGCCCACGCTGGTACTTAAGGCAATGAACAGGGATTTATCGGTCGAATGCCCTAGATGTGCGGTGCCACAGGCGGGGTTCTGGCATATGGTATGGGACTGCAGGGTAATAGTGGCGTATTGGGATGAGGTTCTAAAAGGAGTGAATGGTTTGTTGGGAACTAGACTGGAACGTTGTCCGGAGACATGTCTGTGGGGTTAACTCCCGGGGGGGAAGAGGCATAAAGTGCGGAACACGATAAGCCGGTTCCTACTTATACTGGCTAAACGCCGGATGGCGATAGCGTGGAAGTGCCCTCTAGGTCCGTCGGTTACTTTATGGCGGAAGGATTTGCGAAGGTGGGGGTTGGCGGAAATGACGGTTCTGCAAAATGTGACTCCGAACTGGAAGGGGAAGGTCTTACGGTCCAATGGGCCCAACTGCTGAATGACCTGTCTAAAGACAATGTTTTACGACCGCCGTGAGTATCTACAGATGAGGGTGGGAGGGGGGGGAGAAGGTGGGAGGTGGGTGTTGGTGAGCCGGCAAGGACAAGTTGGAATCTCAGGGAAACCATGGACGTTGTGGATCAGTATGCTGTGATCGTTGGATGGCCTGGAGGCCGGAATCTGGTTATTGGAAGGGAGGGATGGGGAGATGGGTGGGGTTAGGGAGTTATTAATGTTGTCTAATTAAAGTTTTTCAGATGTATGTAAGGGAAGGGGGGGTGGGGTTGGGGGGTGTGAGGGGGGTGGGGTTGGGGGGTGCGGGAGGGGTGGGGGACTGGGTGTTCATGGTGTTAACACGAAATGCTAATAGTGTTTAAAAAAAAAAGTTGCTTAGTGAGTGGGACGAGAGGAAGACTGAGGACAAATTCGGTCCCATACATTTTAAGATTGATGTAAGCAGTCGACATCAGGACTGAATGATTGCTAGGGAATCGCAAAGACTGTCCTGTGGTATTTTTTTTTTTTACATCAAATTATCGTATGCATTTTGGTGGATGGCTATATTGTGATCTTTGAGTGTGCTAGAGGCATCATGTAAAGATTAACAAGGATTGGTGAGGGGATGGAGCCTTGGGGGCACTCGGAAGACCGAGAGTAGCTAAGAACGCAACGTATTAATCCGGACTTCCTAGTGTCTGCCTGAAAGGTTTGTGGGGAACCAATACAGGACAATGCCACGGAATCCCACCCGGTCATTAAGGATGGAGAGGAAGATGCAGTGGTCTCATGTGTCAAATTGAGCCAAGAAGTTAAGGAGGATGAGGAAGCATGAGTTGCCCATATTCACGATTTGGCAGGAAACATTTTACCACCTGGTTGGTGGCTGCCTCGATGCTACACTTTGAATGGTACCCTGACTGATGGTCATTAAAAAGGTTTACCTGTTCGATTCTGGCGAGTAGTTGTGTAGTAACAACTTTTTCCGAGATTTGGCCGGTAAAGAGGAGGTTCATAATAGGCCAGTAGTTTGCCAGGTCATATGGCTCTAGGATAATTTTACTTTTCCCAGTGTGGTGTTTTGGACTAGTCTTGAGGGTGTCTGGGAATTTCACTTCCGTGAGGGAGGCTTTCATGATGCTGAGTGCATTGTGTGCCGGGCCCATGAATTGTTTAATGATAGCAGTTGGGGATGGTATCATTGGAGTAGGAAATAGTTTTGATGGAAGCAATTGTTTTTACGAGTTTGAGGTAAGAGCGGGATGAGAATTTAGTCTAGAAGAGAAGTGTGAGGCATGCTGGAGTCCAGGGTGGGCGCTAATGATGTGGGAGGTTGAGTTGATCTGTTTTTATGTTTAGATATTTTTTTCTCCAATAAAATAGCTGGATGGACTTTCCAGAGCCTTTCAGGGTCGATGGGGGGGCTAGGGAAAAGGTTTTATTTCAAGAGAAACTTGCTCCTGTAGCAGCTTTAGCCTCCAGAATACTACAGTTGGTGCAGAGTGATTTGGGGATGGTTAGATCTCCAGGGTTACGGTGTTTGTACCACAGTTCCTATAAGGCTCTAGTTGAGCATTTGTTGGAGGCAAGCTTGTTGCAGACTGATTGGTCTTAGTCCGGGTTTTTTCAGAGTACCTTAGTAATTCTGAGGACCAGGCTGTTGCCTGTTTTGGGGAACTCTGCAACATTCAATGAGCTAGAAACATTTTGCAGAGTAAGGGAGCTTTTAGCCTGACCTTTAAGTGCAGTGGTTGATCAACAGTGAGATGGTGACATGGTCAGACCAGTCGAGTAGGATAGGGACTGCGCAGTGGATGAGGGGGATGATGCCTCCATAGGGTGTTGCCTTTGTTGTGCTTGTAGGAGATGGGGGTGGGGGGTAGGAGCACAATTTGCTTAAGATCCAAGTATCTGGTCAGTGCTAAAAGCATGCTTGGATTGTGGTTGGCTGCGTGAGACTGTTAAAATCTCAGAGAAACATTAGTAGTGTGTGCTAATTTGGCAGAAGAGAGCACGTTGAAGATGTCTGGTTTGCTGATGAGGTGGAAGGTGATGTATTCCTTGTGAAACAAAAGGAACTGGTAGGCGAGTGATTCAAGCAAGCTTGTTTTGGGAGAGGGGATGATGGAGCTTGGCCAATCGCTTCTGTGGATGATTTCCACCCCGCCTCTGCCTTTTCCTGGTCAGTCAGCACTTTGGTTGCAGTGGCCTGGAGCTAGCTAATCGAAAACATGGGGTGGGAGTGTAGAACCATGTTTCAGTGATGGAAGAGGGCTTAAAGCTTGTTTTGAGGGATGGGGATTGGCTTCTCCATGGCGTGATCATCTACTGGGCGAGTAGTGATCAGCATCAGGGTGTGTGGTCAGAGGGCGTTGGATAAGAGCTAGGGTGATATGTTTGCTAGGGTAGCTTTCCATGGCGCATTGCCATTCGAACCCTAGTCAGGGTGGGGGATAAGCTGTGGAGGGAGGGGACACATGGTGATGTCCACTATTTTTGCTAATTAGTTCGAAGTATTGGTTACTCTTGTGCACAGTGAAGGAAAATGAGCCCTTGTTAAACAAGCGTTGGAAAAACCAATACTTTTGGTATTTCTGCTGTTCTTTGTAGTTTGCATTTCTAGGCACCAGGGTACATGGAAGAGTACAAGTTTCAAAGGAGAATGCGATAAGGGGCGTGGGTGTGCAAAAGAATGTGAAGGAACCAGAATAGAGCAAGAATGGAAAGAATTGAGATAGGGTGCAATCGATGAACAAGAGGAAATATGAGCGAGAAAAGTTGAGTGCGAGGAAAAGAAATAGAGTGTGAGGAGAGATCAGAGTTGGTTGAGTGCTGGTTGGGTGGGTGGTAGGATAGGTGGGGTAGAGGGCATAGGGATAGAGGGGGTAAGGGGTATGGTGGGTGGTGGTAGCAGGGGTTTGTAGTGTTAGAGTGGGTCGGGGGTAAAGAACGGGGGTTGAGCTGGTGGGGTTTGAGTGAGGGTAAAGTGGAGGTTAGGTGGGAATATTGGGAAAGAGAGAGAGTAGGGTGGGGGTATCTAAAGCGGTGTTGGAGACAGTGGGTCTAGGGTGGATTTCTAGAAGGTGGGGCTAAAGGATAGGTGGAGATTTTTGGTGGGTGGGGGTAGAGTCGGGGTAAGGTGGAAGTATTGGGATAGAGAGAGCAGGGGAGGGGGGTATAGAGAGTCAGATAAGGTTGATGGGGTGGAGAATTGGGGGTATGGCGGCTGTGATAGTGGGTGGTTTTGGATAGTAAGGGTAAGGTGGGTGGGGTAGAGGGAGTAGGGTGGGTTTGGACAGAGGGTAGAGTGGGTGTATGGAGCATGGGGGTACAATGGGGGCAAGGAGGGATGGGGTAAGGAGAGTTTGGGGTAAGGAGGGTTTGGTGGGTGTAGTGCGAGTGTAGGGTGGGTGGGACTACGTAGAGGGGGTGTGTGGTGGTAGAGAGAGTGGGGATTGGGTGTGTGGGGATAGATTGGGTAAGGATCTAGAGCACAGGTAGGGTGGACAGGGGTAGAGACGGGGTTGGCTGAGAGTCTGGGGATAGGTTGGGGTGGCGGTATGGTACAGAGCTCGTGTGGTGTATATGATAAATTGCCCCACTGCCACGTACTATTTTGAGCCGTATATTTTACTATTAGACCTAAGAAAAGGGTTTTTATTTTGGAGCCTGTACAATTTCGGGTAACCACAGATTTCCCGTAGACACAGTAAATCCAGAGGAAAGATATTAATTGCAAATCAGACCCAATGGTCTTTAAAAACTGTGAAGCCCTCTAGGATGCTTCATTTTTAGATTCATCGCTCAAGCCGAGCTGGTTTACTGTGCGCACAACAAAGTGGAAGAGATCGTGTCACATTTGATGGGTACAGACTGCAGGAAAGCTCAAAGCTAGTTTTACAGTCCCATGGAGTTGCCTACAGGACGTTTCACTTTTTTGCCATTTTCATTTTCATGACAATGGTCCGGGTCCGTGCACAGAGAATGCACGTTAACTCAGAGGTACATAAAATGCAGAATAAAATTGGGAATAAAGTCCATTCTCCAGCATTGGATCTTTCATGGATTCACATGCTTAGAATATTCCCCATCGTCAGACTGGAAACCCTCGTACACTTATAAAGCCGTTTTCCATAGGAAAAAACGTCGACACTTTTGTGTCCTATCCACGTCGTTTTGGGCTGCTTACGCATGCCCCAATAGGACCTAGCGGTATAAATGCCCTGCCCCCCGGCTCCCTTCAGATTTCAACCATCTTCCAAAGTAGTGGGATCACCTCGCGTCTTCTACTATTTTGACTAGGTTGTTCGTTGTGTTTTTCCTAATGTCTGGAAAAGCTCTTTTCCGCCCGTGTGCTACATGCGGGCTAAAGAAAGTGTATGAGGGGGATGGCCATATGGACTGTATATATTGTCTACACCCTCACCACTCGGCAGACAAGTGCGACATATGTAAGGGCTTCTCCCAGAAGACTCTTAAAGACCGAAGTCGGTGGTTGGTGACCTGGATGAACGACGGTGCGGGTGCGTACCCGCCTTCGGAGGTAGGCTCCACGCGCAGCATGGCCTTGACAACAAAATCCTTAGGGGGGCCCCCCGCCATTCAGCATAGGCTGAACCCCCGGTGAAAAAAACACGCCCTGGGGAGAAGGGGTCTTCGGAAAGCCATCATGCAGTGACTGTCTCAAATCGTCAAACTGACTATGGCCCGAGACAATTTCATCTGGAACCTGACCATTCCGCAAGAGAATCTTCACTGAAGAAAACCACATCGTCGTCATCGTCAAAAAAGGAGATGAAAGAGAAGTCGAGATCCTCCTCAGATGATCATCGTAGATCATCCTCGAGTCAAGAGTCTGAGAAACACAGGTCAAGTTCAAAAAAGGCGGGAACACCTCCAGGAGCTGCGCAGATACCACTGTCGTCGATTGGAGGACGGTCGTCGACTCCCTCACTACCAATGACGCAGTTGGTTTCGTCTGCTGTTATGCCGCAGGTGGCGGCTATGACTACGGCTGCCCCAAATTTAGCCTCGTCGACGGAGATCCTGCAGGAGGCCTGGTGGCCGGAAGTATACAACCCTGTTTTGCCAGAATCCATGCTGCAGCAGGAGGCGGCCTAGTCTATATCCTCTGTGGAGGAGTGTGATCGGGTAGCTGGGCCTGTAGAGCTCGAGTTCAAGGGGTTAACAAGCTGACTCTTTCCAGCGGGACAAATATCCCGGTTACAACCCCGCTACTTAACCCTCAGACTGTTCTATCACTGGAGGTTCTATCCACGTTGCAGACCTTAAGGAAATTGGATGAGAAGTTACCTCAAGTGGCAGCTCCGACGATATCGAACGTTGACAAACCCGGTCCTTCCCATCGACCAGCTCCGACAGTGTCGACGGCAATACCGGCCCGTGAGGACCTCCCATGTGCACGCCCGGAGGAAGGAGAGCTGCTGGACTCAGAATCAGACAGAAGATCCATATCGGATATTTCGTTATCCCCTCTAGGGATCCAACCTGGGAGGCGGAGTTCGAAGCCCCAAGGAGCCCAGTTCAACTGTCGCCCCCGGACGACATTGGGTCTTTCCATGCCATGATGAGCAAGGATTGTACCGAATTCGGATTGGCCCAAGAGGAAGAGAAAAAAGACTGTTTTCTGTTCGACCATATGGGGAAGAGAAGGAGGTCAGTGTTCTCAGTACCCATCCTGGATCATGTGTGGCGGGAGGGTTTACAGACGATGCGTCATCCCTTCTCGGAGCCCGCAATAAAAGGTAGGCTGGAGAAGAAATTTAAGGCTCCAGAATCCACTCCCAAATGTTTGTCCTGCCAGCCAACCCCAGAGTCGGTGTCAGCGGCTGCGGCGAGAAAAGCAAGGTCCCAGCACAAGTGCACGACTCCCCCGGAGAACGAGGCCAGGAGACTAGATGCCTTTGGCAAGAAGGTGTTGTCGGTGGGTGCAACGACAGTGAAGGTGGCCAACTCTCTGGCTATAATGGCCAGGTATGATCGAGAGATGTGGCACCAGTTGGCACCCATACTAGAACTTCGAGGGGATTGGGTCCTCCGACGTATTGCATATCTGACATGTAATCACCACAGCTGTGCTGCTTCGGAAACTTTTTTCTGCGTCCTGCGTCGATGACGTCGATGCGCCGTTGTTGAGGACCTCCTCCGACGTCCGACGATGTGATAAGTAGGACGCACGACGCCCGTAGCCTCAGTTCTGTTTTTTCCGCGAACGTGTTGCTTTGTGATTCTCGGTTCACGCCTCGACTCTTTAGAGTTCTGTTCTTCTCGGTTCTTCGAACCTGTTCGTTTTGTGAAAATCCTTCGTGTGAAGATGTCTTCTACTTCGTCTTCGACCCCGCGTCCGGGTTTCAAGAAGTGCGGGGAGTGTGGATCCAAGATGTCGGTGACTGACTCGCACGACGCCTGCCTCTGGTGCCTCGGGGAGGCCCACGACACGGATGACTATCGACTGCCAGTCGCTCACGTCCAAAGCCTTACGCGAACGTAAGAAGTTGTCGGTAGGTCGGGTGTCCAAGCCCAGGAAGTCGAAGTCTGCGGGGCTTTGGACGGATGATTCGAGGGGTGACTCTCTGCGTCATCGTCGGAAGCCTCGTGGGTCTCCTTCTAGGAGTCGGTCTCGCCACTCCTCAGCCTCTTCGAGGCATTCTCGGAAGCGCCGACACCGGTCGTCTTCCAGGTCCTCTTCGGAGGACTCTGCCCGGCACGTCGCTTACCCCACCAGCCGTGCGACGCCGGAGGAATGGGCTTCCTTCGGGAAGAAAATGCTGGCGATTCTTGAGTCGCAGGGTACTAAGCCGTCCGCGCCCCCGAGTGGGGTCGGTCGTGAGAGGTCGAGAGACACCGCTCGCAAGAGTGGTCGGCACGAGTCACAGGAGAGGTCCCGGTCGGACAAGGAGACTCGTTCTCGACGTACCCGTTCCAGGTCCCGGTCCTTGACGCGTTCGAGACCGTGTGCACCTGTGAGGTCTTCGAGGAAGACATCGACGTCTGAGGCGTCGAGGGCGTTGATAGGCTTTCTCGAGGCTCCGGCTCCGAGGAAGTCGTCGAAGCCGTCGACGCTCAGGTCGTCGAGGGACACGCTCGGGGCTTCGGCCTCGAGGGCTGTGTCGACGCCGCAGATGCTGGAGGCGCTGCATCTGACGTCGACGCCGATTTCCTCGACGCCGATCCTCTCGGCGCCGATGCCGGTTCTCTCGACGCCGGCGCCGATTCGCTCAACGCCATCGACGCCTTTCGTGTCGGAGGTACCCCGTGGCACGGGAGAACCCCCTAGGAAGGCTCTGGTTAAGAGCAAGCACTCTCGGGTGCCTTCTTTTCGCCACCTGGACTATATTTCAGAGGCGGATGAGGATTCCGATGGCCTGGTTCCTAGTCAGGTTCCAGATGAAATTGTCTCGGGCCATAGTCAGTTTGACGATTTGAGACAGTCACTGCATGATGCCAGTGGACTGGACACCTCTCCGGAGGTGGAGTTTTGTAGGCCTGAGCCTGGCTCTCATGCCGATTCCTCGTACCGGCGCCTTATGGCTAGGGTTTCTGAGTACTTGGGATGGTCTGCTCCCCCAGGGGAGTTTGTGCAGGATGATCTGACGGACATCCTTGATGTTGGTCCCCCAACTGATCCGGTACTGCCGTTCCATATGGCTTTACAGAGAAGGGTGGCGGCGGCTTGGACTGCTCCGGAGAGTCTCCCGGCGGTGGGCAGATCCTTGTCGCGAAAATACCGTCCAGCCAGTAGCGACCCCTGCTACTTGACCAGGCACCCCACTCCGGAGAGTTTGGTGGTGCAGGTGGCCACGGCCCCGGCAAAGCAGGCGTCGTACCCTACCATCCCTCCTGATAGGGACGACAAACGTTTTGATGGCTGGGCGAAGAAAGTGTTTTCTTCTGGTGGTATAGCGCTTCAGGCGGCCAACTCCATTTGTGCCTTGTCTCGTTTCACACACACTCTGTGGAACTGTGTTGCGTTAGCGGCTGAACATATTCCCGAAGGGGACGAACGGGATGGTTTCCTTGCTATGGTCCAGGATGGTAAGGATGCCATGTGTGAGTCCGTTCAGTCGGGTTTGGACTTAGCTGAATGCGTCAGTAGGTCCATGGCGGCGAGCACCGTGATACGCAGGTTTGCGTGGTTGCGGAAGTCGGGGTTTGCTCCTGATGTGCAGTCTCGGCTCCTCAACATGCCCTTTGACGGTGAACACCTTTTTGGCAGCAAGGCTGACGAGAGCCTTGAGAGGTTGCAGACCTCGAAAGCTGCAGCGAAGTCGTTGGGCGCTGCAGTTCGCCAACCTCCGCCTTTTCGTCCTAGGGGACAGCAGTGGATGGGTGGTTCCTTTCGCTATTACTCGTCCTTCAGTAAAGCGAGAGGAGCTGGCAGTCAAAGAGGCCAACGCAGGGGTACCAGAGGTGGACGACAGGGTACCCGTGGTGCCAAGGCCGCTCGGGCAGTTGCCTCTTTGCCCTCAGGTAACACCGCGGCCGCTCCCACTCAGTCATGAGGCCATGTCCCATGGTTCGCCGGTTGGGGGAAGGCTGGCGCAGCATCTTGTAGAGTGGCAAGCCATTACTTCAGATGTGTGGGTTCTGGAGATCATAACCCACGGCTACTGTCTTCCCTTTCGGCACAGGCCTCGCGACAATCCACCGGGGAACCTCTCTTTGCAGAGTCCGGATCCGCTCCTTGCGCAGGAAATTCAAGCCCTGCTGGAGAAAGGCACCATAGACCTGGTGCCTGTAGCGGAGAGGAACAAGGGATGGTATTCCCCTTATTTTTTGATTTCGAAGAAAGACAGGGGATTGAGACCCATCATGGACTTGCGCGGTTTGAACAAACTCCTCAGGAAGGACAAGTTCAAGATGGTTACTCTCTCTCAAGTCCTCCAGGCCCTTCAGCTTCAGGACTGGTTGGTGTCACTCGACCTCAAGGATGCTTACTTCCATGTGCCGATCCATCCCAAGCACAAGAAGTACCTGAGGTTCGCGGTTGGCAACTCGCACTTTCAGTTTCGGGTCCTGCCGTTCGGTTTGACCTCCGCCCCAAGGGTTTTCACCAAGCTCATGGTGGTGGTGGCAGCGCATCTCAGGCAAGGGGGGGATTCACGTCTACCCCTACCTGGACGATTGGTTGATCAGGAGGAGCTCTCCCGAGCAAGTCCTGGATCATCTGTCCGTCACCTGCCACTCCCTTCACAGGCTGGGCTTCTCCCTCAATTTAAAGAAGTCCCATTTGACGCCAACACAGCGGCTCCAGTACATCGGAGCAGTGCTCGACACTTCCCTGGGGCAGTGTTTTCCTCCCCAGGTGAGGGCTCTTCACATTCAGCAGATGGTGCACAAGTTTCAGCATGCCCAGACGCTCCCAGCGTTCGAGTTCTTGAGGTTGCTCGGCCTCATGGCATCCTGCATTCTTCTGGTGCCAGAGGCTCGCCTGCGGATGAGATCTTTGCAGTGGGCGCTCAAGACGCAATGGTCGCAGTCCTCCGGCAGGATGTCGGACCCGGTTCAGGTGCCGCCCTCGGTCGCCCGGGACCTTCTGTGGTGGGCCGTCGAAGGCAACTTGATGAAGGGGGCTCCATTTTGGCTTCCCTGGCCGGAGGTGACGATCGTGACGGATGCATCCCTCACGGGTTGGGGAGCGCATGCCAACGGGCTGACAGTCAGCGGTCGTTGGTCTCCGTCGGAGTCCAGACTCCATATCAATCTGTTGGAGCTGAGGGCCGTCAGGCTAGCCCTGAAGGCTTTTCTGCCGACTGTGCGGGGAAAGAGTTTCCTGATCCTGACGGACAACACAGTGGCCATGCACTACCTCAACAAAAAGGGGAGGGGGGGCAGGGTCACTTCCTCTGTGCAGGGAGGCGATGCAGCTCGAGTTCTGGGCCATCCAGCAGGAAGTTTCGATCTCGGCAGTTCATCTGGCCGGAGACGAAAACGTGACGGCGGACGCTCTGAGCAGGCAGAGCACGATCTCTCACGAGTGGGAGTTGGCTCAGGAGATTCTCCTGGAGATCTTCGCCCTTTGGGGGACCCCTCAAGTGGATCTCTTCGCCTCCAGTGTCAACCGGAAGTGCGAAAGGTTTTGCTCGCGGGAATTTCCTCCAAAAGGAGCCTCAGGAGACGCGTTCGTGGTGGAGTGGTCGTTCCCACTGGTGTACGCGTTTCCTCCAGTCCCCGTCATCCCGCAAGTGCTGCGGAGGTTACGGAAGTTCGGTTCACGGATGATCCTCATTGCTCCGGCGTGGGCTCGGAGGACGTGGTACCCGGACCTTCTCGGCTTGTCCATCTGCCCTCCGCGTCGTCTTCCCTACCGAGACGATCTGCTCTCACGGGAGGGGGGTCAGATTCTCCATCCAGAGGTCAGATCTCTCAACCTTCACGCTTGGCTTCTGAAAGGTTGAGGTATAAGGATTGGGACCTCCCTGAAGACGTGATGGAGGTGTTGCTTTCGGCCCGTAGGCCAGCAAGAAAGTCTCTGTACCGTTGGCGTAAGTTCTGCGACTGGTGCCGAGTTCAGAATGTGGATCCTTTTGCATGTGACATCCCCATGGTTCTGTCCTTTTTACTTTCTTTGGCCCACAGGGGCTTGCAAGTGGGTACCATTAAAGGTTACCTGGCGGCGCTGTCCATCTTTAAGCGCTCGTCTGAAGAGTGTTCTTACTTTAAAATCCCTTTAATTTCACAGTTTCTGAAAGGGCTCACTAATGTGTTCCCTCCGTCACCTTTCCTGGTGCCCGGTTGGGATTTAAACCTTGTTCTTAAGTTTCTTATGGGTGCTCCGTTTGAGCCTTTACATTCTTGCCCTTTGAGGCTGTTAACTCTGAAAACTGTGTTTTTAGTTGCGGTTACTTCTGCTCGCAGAGTGAGTGAGTTACAGGCACTTTCAGTTAAGCCACCCTTCACTGTATTTCACAAGGACAGGGTTGTCCTTAGAGTTCGTCCTTCTTTTCTTCCGAAGGTAGTGACGGAATTTCATTTGGCCCAGAAGGTTGTTCTTCCGGCATTCTATCCTCCTCCGCATCCTGGTAAGGAAGAGGAGAGGCTCCATAGGCTTGATCCTAGGAGAGCTTTAAGCTTTTATGTTTCACGCATGTCCCGGGTCAGAGTGGACGATCAACTCTTTATTGGTTACGCTGGAAAGTGTTTAGGGCAAGCTGTGACGAAACAGACTTTGTCTCGCTGGATTATTTTGGCCATCCCGGAGTGCTACTGCTTGGCGGGTAAGGACCCACCGGCTGGCTTGCGGGCCCATTCTACCAGGGGTATGGCTGCATCTACTGCCCTGCAGAGGGGTGTGCCTATTCGCAACATCTGTGATGCAGCCACCTGGGCTTCAGTACATACATTTGTACGTCACTATTCCCTCGATTCCATCCGAGCACAGGATCTGGCCTTTGGCAAGGCGGTCCTTTGCTCTGCTATTTGATTGGCTATTCTAAATTTTGATTCTAAATTCTTTCCCTCCTCCTTGCTCTGGTACTGCTTTGGGAGTCTGTCATAGATATGGAATATGTCGGAGGACCCAATCCCCTCGAAGAACAAGTTACTTTCTTACCTGTAACGTTCTTTCGATGGGATGGTCCGACGACGTATTCCATATCGCTCCCGCCCTGCCTTCCCCGCTGCAGAATTTCTTTGCGATTGCAGCTTACGTTCCGCTAGGTTTTGTGTCTGACTGGCAGTTGGCTAGTGTCACACGTTCTGGGGGAAAAAACTACAACTGAGGCTACGGGCGTCGTGCGTCCTACTTATCACATCGGATGACGTCGGACGTGGTCCTCGACGACGGCGCATCGACGTCATCGACGCAGGACGCAGACGCCGAAAAAAGTTTCTGAAGCAGCACAGCTGTGGTGATTACATGTCATAGATATGGAATACGTCGTCGGACCATCCCATCGAAAGAACGTTACCAGGTAAGAAAGTAACTTGTTCATCTCCCAGAAGAACACAGGAAGGCGGCGATGTTACTCGTCCGAGAGGGGGAAGAGGCCTCAAATCATTCTATATATATCGTTGTGGACCTCGCAGAATCGGGATTTAAGCAAGTCAACAACGGGGTGGTTCTACGGAGACAGGCGTGGCTTAAATGCACCAACTTTAGATCCGAGGTGCAATACAAGGTGCTGGATATGCCTTTTGAGGGAGACCTTCTGTTCGGCGAAAAGGTGGACGAGGCCTTAAAGGGCATGAAAGAGGACTCTGACACGGCGTGTTCTTTGGGTGCCCTCCAGAGGGGAAGGAATTTTCGTTCTTTCCGCCCCTTTAGAGGAGCATCAGGGAACTCCTGATTCTCAACATCAAGGGACCGGGCTTTCAATAGGCCGGCGTACTCCTCGCAGGGCTACAGGCGGGCTTCTCAGACCGTGAAAAGACACCGAGACTACCAGGCCTTCAGGAAGAGGACGGGTTACTCCTCGTCGTCGAAAGATAAGCAGGCCAAAGACCAGCAATGACGGGCGTCGGAACGTCCTGGGAGGCAGGGTATCGCATTGTATCGACGAATGGGAACAAATAACCACGGACCAGTGGGTGTTGGACACTGTAAGGTTCAGGCATTCCCTGCAATTCAAAAGCAACCCTCCGCATGTTCCACCAGCGTTTTTGGCTCAACCCCAGCTGAGCGTGTTGAAACAGCTTATGCTAAGGAAAGGGGCTATAGAATTGGTACCTGCGTCGCAGAGGGGTCAAGGTGTTTATTCCCGATACTTTGTAGTGAAAAAGCCCAACGGAAAATGGCATCCCATTCTCGACCTTCGCGACCTCAACAAAACGTTGAAAATCCTAAAATTCAAGATGCTCACACTTCAGGAAGTGATCCGATCTGTTCAAGAAGGGGACTTTCTGGCGTCGCTGGACCTTCAAGACGCGTACTTCCACATACCAATGCGTCGACGACAGAGTTCCTAAGATTTGTGGTCCGGCGGACTCACTACCAGTTCACAGTGCTTCCTTTTGGACTGAAATCCTCCCCCAAGACGTTCACGAAATGTTTAGCTCCAGTTGCAGCATGGTTGAGAAAGCAAGGCCATCACATGTACCCGTATCTGGACGACTGGTTGGTGAGGGGATCCTCCACTATGGCAACTCGAGCAAGTTTACAGGCCACCATGCAACTTTTACGACGGCTGGGATTTGCAGTAAACTTTGAGAAGTCCTCGTTGACTCTGTCGAAGCTTAGTGTTCTTAGGTGCGCAGTTCGAAACCCAGTCAGGGTTGGTAAAACCATCCGTCGACAGAATCCACAGACTCAATCAGCTAGCAAGTCAGTGGAGGATCAATACCAAACTATCAGTGAGGAGATATGTCGATACTGGGCGCTATGGCGTCTTGCATCCCTTTGGTGAACAACTGCCGCCTTTTCATGAGGCCAATTCAAGAGTTCCTGGCGGACCGATGGACCCAGACCCAAGGACTCTGGTCGGACAAACTGATCATCGACGACGAGCTCCTACGAGCTCTTCGATGGTGGCAGGGCTTTCAGAACCTATCCAGGAGGGTACCCCTGCAAGAACCGGAATTCCGCGTGACCATAGTGACGTACGCGTCGCTGACGGGTTGGGGAGCACATATGGGCACTCTCCAAACGCAAGGTCGGTGGTCGCCGATAGAATCGCTCCTGCATATCAACATACTGGAGTTGAGGGCAGTGCGCTGGGCCCTGAAAGCCTTTCTACCGCACATAAAGGGCTCGGTAGTGATAATATTGACAGACAACACGACAACAATGTTTTACTTGAGAAAGCAGGGAGGCACTCGGTCCAGAACCCTGTCCACCGAGGCTCAGAAAGTATGGCAATGGGCTCTGAAGCACGATATAACCATCGTAGCTCACCATCTCCCTGGAGTAAGGAACGAGCAAGCGGATTCCCTCAGCAGGGAAATGGACCAAATACACGAATGGGAGCTAGACCGACTTCAGTTGTCGAAGATCTTCAAGAAGTGGGGGCAGTCTCCTCTGGATCTCTTTGCAACAAGGGAGAACAAAAAGTGCGAACTGTACACCAGCAGGTGGCCACACAGATGTGCTCACTGGGGGCAGCCTTCCCCTTCCCGTGAATGGACAAGTTTCTGTACGCCTTTCCCCCGTTTCCTCTCATACGAGGACCCTGCAATGGATTCGCAGATACAGGTGTCGAGTGATCCTAGTGGCTCCGTATTGGCCGAGACAAGCGTTGTTCTCCGACCTGCTACAACTGTCAATAGCGCAGCCGATAACATTTCGAAAAGTCCCGAACCTCCTTTCCCGGGACAAAGGGATAGTGTGGCACCACGACCCGGACAGTCTCAACCTCACAGCTTGGCTCCTGACTTCTCGGAGTTTGGTACCCTGAGTATTTTGTCGGATTGCCAGAGAATCCTGCAGGCCGCACGGGCTCCTTCCACGAACACTTCGCATGCATGCAAGTGGAGGAGATTCTGTGTGTGGTGTCAGTCAGCCGGGATTGCAGCCCCTGAATATAACTCCGGAACAGCTTCTACCATATTTGCTGCATTTGGCGAAGAGCGGGTTATCCTTTTCGTTGATAAAGGTGCACCTAGCAGCCATTTCAAGATTCACGCGGAGAAGGCAGTCGTCTCCCTTGTTAGTGATAGGCTGATAAAGCACTTCATGAAGGGTTTATTCCGTACATTTCCACCGATTAAACGCTTTCCACCGACATGGAGTCTTAACTAGGTGTTAGCGGGGCTAATGAAAGCTCCCTTTGAACCGATGGCTTCCTCGTCTATGAAGTTCTCATCGTGGAAGATGGCTTTTCTAATAGCTATCACGTCAGCTCGACGGCTCTCGGAGATGCAAGCATTGGTCATAGATCCGCCGTACTTGAGGTTTTTTAAGGACAAAGTAGTGTTGGCGACTAATCCTCATTTTATTCCAAAAGTTCCTACTGTTTATCATAAACATTCGTCAATTATTCTACCTACCTTTTTCGCGACTCCTTCATCGGCTGCGGAAAAGGCCCTCCATACTGTGGACGTGAAGAGAGGTCTAAAATTTTACCTTCATCGGACTCAGCAAGTCAGGACTACGCAGCAACTGTTTGTGGCTTATGGTCCGTCGACGAGAGGAAAGGCAATCTCAAAACAAGGACTAGCTCGATGGGTCTCGTCGACGATTGCTTTTTGTCACTCCAAGGCGGGAAAACCGCTAAAAGGACGTCCGAGAGCTCATTCCACGAGATCAACGTCGTCTTCGGCGGCGCTGTGGGCAGGGATTCCTCTGACGGAAATTTGCCAAGCGGCGTACTGGTTGGTGCCACACACATTTACCCACCATTATTGCCTCGAACGGCAACATGCGGACGATGTGCAGATGCGAAGAGCAGTCTTGCGCCATCTGTTTCAGTGAGGTAAGCCCCCTGTTCAGGGGAATGACCTTGAGATGGAGAGATATATATGTGTACCTAAATGCATATGGTAGTTGCTATATATAAAAAAAATGTATGCTTATGATAATGTTGGATTGCATTCACACCGCCATATCATAGTTACTGCTGTACAATCTATTCTAAGCATGTGAATCCATGAAAGATCCAATGCTGGAGAAGGGAATAGTTTCTTACCTGTAACTCCATTTCTCCAGCATTGGTATCTTTCATGGATTCACATGCACCCGCCGGCCTCCCCTGAATGCAATGTACATGTTTGTATTCCCCCCATGCTACTTTGGAGGTGTTAAAATCTGAAGGGAGCCACGGGGGCGGGGCATTGATACCGCTAGGTCCTATTGGGGCATGCGTAAGCAGCCCAAAACGACGTGGATAGGACACAAGTGTCGAAGTTTTTTCCTATGGAAAACGGCTTTATAAGTGTACCGAGGGTTCCCAGTCTGACGGGGGAATATTCTAAGCATGTGAATCCATGAAAGATACCAATGCTGGAGAAATGGAGTTACAGGTAAGAAACTATTCCCTTCTGCTCGTCATCGAGCGGCATCCCCAAAGCTGCGCGGCATTCCGTGTGAAAAACTACAGCGGTTGCTAGCTCTTAAAATACTTCTTAGACAGGGCTTGCTTCCCTCTGATGTATGAACGCTCTGATGTTCAGAAAACATTTCCTCACGTGGTGTGTTGTAGCTCGGTAGCCAGTCCCCTTGGTGTAAATAAACACAGCCAGCATAAACTTCACAAGGAAGCCTTAACACCGGCAGCGAGTATATCCAGTTCCTTTCACGTCGTGGATAAATCACATTTGAAAGATTACTCCTTGAGGCCGCTCGTCGCTGGAGCCTTGCAAATAACTCCTATTTTCTACTGCACATGTGCTGAAAGTAGCCAAATTGGGCAAATCACTTTGCGACTGAAAAACTGGCTGATTTGCTTCTTACAAAGCTACTGATTCAAGCATATCTTGTTAGGGAGCTCCTCATTGGATTGTACTGTGGAGGCGTTTGGAAAAACACATTTAGTGAGTTGCCCATTTCATTCTGTGGCTTTGCTGGTTGTTACGCCAAACAGATATAAATCCCGTGGCCTGGGAAAAATCCCGAGCATGCATGGCCAAGCTGATCCCACGTCCAGCTCCACTCCCCCACCAGCCAATTTAGTTTTAGTCTCATCCCAAAATCTGTGCACCTCCGGGCAAGTCCAGAACATGTGTAGCAGCCCCGCTTCCGCCTCCCCACACCTGGGACATTTCTGCGTAGCCGAGCCTCCAAACCTTGCAATTTTCCCGGGAGTCAAATAAGCCCTGTGAGTGACATACAATTGGAGTTGTTGGAGTCTCGCATTCCGGGATACCTTTTTATGGTTCCTTTGGGCTCTCTCCCATTGCCCATCTGTCATAGGTCCTCCTACTTCCCCCTCCCAGTCCTGCCTCAATTGAAGCAGCTCCTTCCCTACCTTTGCTCTTAGAAGCTTGTATATTCTAGATATCTCGTGCCTGCCCTCCGAAACATCATACATCGTTTCCAGGGAGGCATCAGGGTCATCCGCTAGCACTGTCTCCGGCCATCTCTCCCTTACCCGTTTCATGAGCCTAGCGTAGGTTATATACTGGCATCTATGCACCCCTGTCTCTTCTTGCAACCTCTGAAATTCCAATGCCTCCCCTTCCTGCCATATGTCCCCAAGGGTGGCCATGCCCACCGGTTCCCAATATCTACGGACCGCTTCGAACAGTTGTGGCTCGTTCCCGCATAGTGCCACCAGCGGGCCTGCTGAGAGAACGGCTCTGTCACCCATCATTCTCCACATTCTGCGCCAAACCTCCCAGCCCAGCCTCACAGTACACACTTGTTTGCATAGAGATTGCACTAATGCAAAGCTCAAATGAGGCACATTTTTTTAAAACTGTTCATGAATGACTGGTGTACCTGGTATTGCTCAAGCATCGTTTTGGGATGGAAAAAACATGCCCAGCCAATTTAAATCAGTAGATCTGTAGATTGATTGTGCACATCCTAAACAATCCATTCTTATGAGGCTTATTTCCCTAATTGACCAGGAGACCTCGGATTGACTAAGAGACCTAGTTTCAAGCAGTGACATTTTAGCACATTTTCCAAGCATGCCCATTTCTATTCTGCCTAGTATAATCATGTCGATGTGGAAGGATTCCCAGATTGCCTTTTGACTTTTCGTGTAGTGATCAAGACCATGTATAGTTCTAAAGCAGTTCTGATAGTCAACAAATGCGCATATATATTTTTCTGTAAAGAAAGCTCAGACCTTTTTAGCATATATATGATACTGGTTTGTGCAAGGGGTTTGCCTTATACCTATGTGTAACTCGTGCTTTAATTGATTTCTTAACATGTACATCCTCGCCCTTCGGAAAGCACCTCTACCATTGTAACTAGTATGTAAATTGTAGGTTTTTAAGTTCTGCACGCCCCAATGAATAAATAGCAGCGTTGGAAAATGTCTTTCTCGGTCTGGGTCAGGAAACTTTACTGAGGGCTCGTCTTTTGTTTTCAATTAGTTTTCATTGCTGACATTTCAGTTCTACTTGCTTCTCGTAGGTGTATGTCATTAGGACAATTTAATAAACACGTGTAGTTTCCTATGGTGAATGTGCTACTACCCAGGATTTTCAAGGTTTTCATATCAAACCTCCTGATTTAAGAGAAAATGTGTGGCATCTCACATATTCCTTTATCAATTATTGATATAATGGCATTTACATGCTAACTTTTTTTACTTGCCAATATAAAAAGTAAACAATGATGTAGCTGGACAGTATTCGGTATGCATTGTGCAGTTAAAATTAGTTGGACAAAAGTGCACAATTAATTTTTTATTTAATTTTTATAACATTTCTTATCTTCTAGAAAAGCAGCATCAAATCCATCCTGTTTGATAAGCCCCGCAACTAAGGATGAATCCTAGAACATTGGAAGAGTAGCTAAAGAGGCCTGGTTAGAGAGTATTACGGACTAAACTCACTGAACAGAATTTCTCCCTTGATCTGTGTCTAGCTCCTTAGTCTTGAATACTAATCAGAGCCTAGTTTTGCTGAACCGCTCTCCCACCTCAAGCTCCTGCCTCAACTCTTTGCTGCTCTGTAGTCTTGCGTCCTTTTACCTTTCCTCTACTTGTGGGATATTCCGTCCTTCGGGATGGGACCGGGGCACTTTTTGGTAGCATCCAAAAAAGTGTTTTTTATTTTTACACAGCGCCAGCATTGAGTATGTGTTAGGCAAGATTGTGTGCAGTTCCCTTTGGGAGACTACAGCGACCTTGACCTCTTGGCAATAGGAACCCAACCTTTGCTATAAGCTTGTACAACACAGGTTGGTGGTGTGCCTGAGCATCCAGGCTTATCTCAATAAGGGTCAATGTGAGCAGTAGGAGAGTTAGAGATTCACAGTGACAAGAATTGAAACAAACTCTTACACTCAAGGTTTCTTGATTAAACAATTATTAATTTAACAGTCAGTTCAATAAGCCTTCTTCAGAAGGGAGCAATATATATATGTAACACAAAATTACACTTCAAAATACACACTTAGTTTCTCTAAATCAGCAATTACCCATTTGGGATGGCACACAGATGTTTCCTACACCCTGAGGTGATGTAAATCACTAGGACACTGTGGTCAATAATATATCACTGGTACATTTAGAGCAATACTGAGTTGGTGTCAAAGGAAAGGGTTTGGGAATAAAACAAAGGGTTATACAAATATTCTGCAGCAGGTAAGTACCTTTTAACCCCCAATGCTAAGTAAATGAACCCTTTCCTTTAGGAAAGGTTACACACAAAGTCAGAGGTAAGAAGAGTCTTTCAGGGAGCCAGGCCAGCCAATGTCAATTGAACAAAAGTCTAGGTGAACTGAAGCACTTCTTGTAGGTAAGTAAAAGTCTTCCACAATGTTTTAGAAGTCTTTGTAGAAATAATCACAGAAGAGCCACAAGCTGGGAGGCTTGTGAAGGGCAAAGCTGCAAGCAACTCTGCAACAAAGACATGTCTTGACTTAGAACAAGCAAGGCTACACAACAAGAGGCAAGTCCCCTTAGTGTTACAGTACCTTTGGTTAGAAGAAATGGTTCCAGCTGGCTTATGTTCCTGTACAGCTCTGCAGAATCGGTTGTTACTGAGCCTCAGTCGTGCTGACAACAGGGTCTGGGGACTCCTGCACTGGTCAGGTCAGCGACACTTCGCGGTTACAGCTCCTCGCGTCTCTAACAAATAGCAACACAGCGGTTCTCGCATACCACTGCAGACTTTCCTCGCACCTGGGGTTCAGCACTCTATTGAGGTGGCTCAGGCTTGGACAGTCCTGCTTCCTGGGAGCCTTAACGATTCTGGAGTTCCTCTCCCTGGCACTTCAGTTCCTGCAGCAGCAATCGAAGTACAGCCAGTTTGGAGAGAATTTCCAGATGAGCTTGTCTTGAGGTCGATTGGTCCCACCAACCCAAGGAGAGAAGTCGTCCTTTGCAGGTCTTCTCAGGTCGAGGTGAATTCGGAGCTTCAGCACAGCAGCAGGGCTTCACCGGGCAAACCAATGAACCAGGAGTTGCAGTAGGCAGCTCTTCCAAGTTCTTCTTCGGATTCCTACATCCAGTGGTCGACTCTTCCAAGCCAAAAGCCTCGCTTTGTATGCAGGTTTCTCCCATTCATTCCAGCCTAGCTGTCAATCACACAGCTGGGTGGTTGTCCTCCAAGGACTGCAAGCCGGCCAATCACCTTTAGGTGCATTCCTGTAACCAAGGGGATTTAGCACAGGGTGTTTCGGGCACCTCCCTCACTTCCTGCCAGGCAGGCTAGAGCCGGAGGCGGGCTTCACTTGTGAATCCTGCCAAAGACAAAATGAACAAAGTGACCAAACCTGGTTTGGTGCGCAGAGTAAATCTCCAGAAGGACCTTTACAGCAAGAAATGGCGAAAAGACAACCAGGGCCATTTTGACAAAATGTGCTCCCGTGGGTGTCTTATTGCAGCTGCAATTGCAGCCTTCGGTAAAAACACACAATTGTAGTAAAAAGTAAACCACTGCCACCAGCCATTAATTGTATTGTAGAAAGGGTAACATTAAAAAGTTAGATGAGAAACTAGACAAAGGGGATACTAAGTAACCCCTCCAGCACCCTATTGTAAGATAGTGTGTACTGGGTCTAGAAAGTTACAAAATGTAAAAGTCAGTTTCACTCTGCTGCTCTTGGAAACAGTAGTTTCACCAAGAGAAGGTATTTAAACCTTTGGGAAATCTAAGACTTCCCTGTGCCACTGCACTGAAGTTGCTGCGTGTCACAATGTAAAGATGCCTATGGAGTTGAGTCCAAATAACAGAAATGCTTGAGTGGGGGAAAAAGGTCTCCCTCCAGGTTAGAAATTTAAAGTCCTAAAGTCCAGCAAAAGAGCTGGGGTCTCTAAGGTAGAAGGGAATTAGCACATTTCTGAGAATTCTCCCTAACAGTATGGCTCTAGGCCCGCCTTCCTGGGCCCTGCCAGCGCATCGCCCTTCAGTCCTAATATCTGCGTGGTGGGGATTGGACGCTCTTGGCCTCGCTGAACTTTTTCTTACCTTTCTCTTGTCCTTCAATGTGTTGCTTGTCTTCCCTCAGTTCCATGGCAGTTTTCTTTTCCTCTGCCAGAGCGTAAGTGCTTCATTGTGTCTCTCCTTTGAAGACAATACGTGGTGGACCCTCATAATCTTTGCCTTTAGTGTTTAGGCGAAGATCATCCATGGAATACATGTTTCTATTGTGATTTCCTCTCGGTCTGGACACTCGAAAGTGGACTAGTCGATTGGGAGGTGGTCTTCCACGGCGTACCTCCGGTCCACTGAAGGGAATTTATTGAGGGAAAAAACGAAACTGCACAGTTCAAGGAGTTGTCGCCCTGACTCTAGCGTCACCAGGGATCACCCTGAAGTGCCTCTTTAGGGGGCTAAACTAGATACCAGAGTCCCCTCTGAGGTCCCCCCCTTGGGGACTAGAGGTACTGGGGTTCTGCCCGAGGTTCCCCAAAAAGGGACAAAAAGTCTAAATGCAAGGCCAAGAATCCCTGTATCGGGGATAATAAATCTTGATTTAAGTTCGAGGTTCCCCTCAACGGGGATAAACTTTGTACCGGTCAAGCTGAGGGAGCAAAACAGAGGCTTGTCCAAAGTCCACATCAGCTGGCTCAGCAGAGGATCCCTTGAAAAGGTCTAAGGTAACAGTTGAATGCACCTATGTCAGCCAAAAGCACCATGGCTTCTGACAAATCTGTAAAGCACATTACGAGGGTCTCACAGTGGCGGCTCCTCAACAGTGTCGGTTATTTTGTCTGCGCTTTCAGATGCGTCCGGATCAGATGCCAGGCCCAAGTCTTTACTGTCTGCATCCTTATAGTCCAAAAGTGGATTGGAATCTGCATATGAGAATGCCACTACAACTGACAGTCTCTCTTCCTCCTACCTCAGCACTGCTACACCACATTGATACTTGTTTGGGGTGCGGGAGAGCCCTATTGGGAGCCAGTGTCCACCGAATTGTGGAGGCAAAATCCGTTCAGCAGACCAATACCCACTTCACAACCAAGGCAGTCTTCTGGGGATGCATTTTTCAACCGTTTCCAAAACTTGAAGCATTTTATACCCGGTCAAGACCTACTTAAAGGACCTGTTTTTGGAGGTTTTCCCTGGGCCACAGGTGCCCCCCTAGGACTACGGAAGTTCCGACTTCACCTCAACTACCTGTGGAGCAACATCCTGAGCCTATGCCACATTCTCTGCGCCTGGCGCCTCCTGCTGAAAGTCCCACATATAAGGGTGTTGCTGTTGTGCATGAGGACCAGCCTTCGTCAATCCGGCCATTTCATGACCGGGTGATTTGGTCGTATGTCTTATCTAGACATCCCGACACCAGAACCTCCTACCTCAGATGGGAGTTTTGTCAGGGGCACTTAATCTGAAAATGTAGGATCATTCAGGCCTTTTCCTTCAGAAAGATATCTTGGCTGAAGCACAGGCCATCACATAAACAAAGAAATAAATGATTGGTACAGACTACAAGCTTCTGAAGAAATTCCTCCAACTACGTGCCCCTTTGCAAGGTTACCTCAGCGGCTACCCTCCATTCAAAGTCTGGCATCTTCCTCCTCGGCATCACAAGCCTTGTCAAAGGACGATAAAATGGAGGGTTTTGGGAAGGAAGTGTTTGGAAAACAGCCCTCCAACTCTGTCAAGCAAATACTGAAGCATTCCTGGCTCTGGTCAAACTAAAACTATGGAAGGAGCTCTCAGAGTTCAAATAGTTCATTCCTCAAGCCAAACTTGACTATTTCAAGACTGGTCTATCGGATGCCAGAGATCTAGCTCAAGACCTATTTGAAGCTGCAGCACATCACATGGATACTTCGGCTCACGGTTTTATGACTGACATCAATGTCTACCGCCAAGCATGGCTTCATGCAAGCAAGTTCACAAAGGAGGTACAAGCTTTGAGGGTAAAGGGCTCTTCCACAGCTCTGCTGCTGAGTTGGCAAAAACCAAGACTAGTACTTTGACAGCAAAATTGCTTTCGGTCTCACAAAAGCTTCAGCAGTGCAATTCTCGTACTCCCAAAGATGGACTTTCATACCAGATCCTTTGCAGGTTTTCAGGACGGGAAGTTGTAAGCCAGACCACTCCCTTAGCAGCCTTCGCCGCAAACGGTAGAGAACGAGTGGTTTGGGATTTTTCTCCCACTCAACAGCCTCCAACTCAGGGACCAATGCATCCTCTTCTGACAAAAACCGCAAATGAATGTTCGGAATGATCCCATGTGACTTTGGTAGGTGTGCGTCTTCCGCTACATCTGGAGTTTTGGCCGACCATCACAAAGAATCCTTGGGTTCTGTCACCCCTTTGTGATTTCCACCTCTCTCTCCCGCCCGGTCTCCCTTCCTATTGTCTAACAATCAGGATCTCCTTCTCTGTTCGGAAGTTAACAAATTATCAGACATGAGGGCAATAGAACAAGTCCTTCTGGCGGAAGAGGGCGGGGCAGGGGGTGGGAGGGGAGTCCAACACCCACATATATACAGTGCCAAAATCCAACTAGGTTGGCTTGCTCAATATTTTAGAATTTCCACATTTTCCCCAGGAAAGGTAAAAGATCATAATGGCACAGATCATCTCGTCTGTAGTATAAAATGAATGGCTCTGTGTAGTGGATCTTCAGAATGCGTAACTTAACATACCAAGATGACCTCAGCACCGCAAATACCTTGGTTTTTCAGTTTGGGCTGGGGGAATGGGGCATTTTCATTACCAAGTCCTCCCCTTCAGACTTGGCTCAGCGCCAAGAGACTTTACCAAGATGATGATGTCCATCATGATGGCCTTTCTCAGGCTTTGGGGAGTTCATGTCTATCCTTATTTGGACTGGCTCCTCGGGAGGCTGCTTTTTGGGAGAAGTGACGTCCAAGTGCAAATGTTTCTCCACTTTGCTGATACCCCCAGTTGAACAGCAGCTGAAGGAAGTCTTCAATGGCCGTCTCTCGAGACCTGATTTTGTTAGGTTTACGCTGCAACACAAGGACGCCCAGAGTCTTTATTTTTCCTTTCTTATTCGTGTTTTATGGTTAAACCTTATAACACTGTTTATAACCATCAATACAATTGCATGAGAATGTTAAAAAAAAATCAACCTTTATTTAGTATAATCATTTATTTTCAGCCATCTTTATATCAAAGGTTTGTTATACTCCTTAAGGCTAACTTCTTTTGTTCTCCTCAATATATTGCTTTGCCCTTGTTAGCATTTTTCTTTCAAATACCGGTATACCAATGCTTTCAGCAGAATAATCTACCAAAAGCAAACTATAAAGATATAGGTTGAATTTCTCTTTTTCTTTTTTTGTGTTCTTTGAATTATATTTCCGGTTGCATTTACGGTCGTGGTACCATGCGTTTGTTTTTGTTTATTAGTTTTAAATGTACATTTCTTAACCACGTAATCACGAACAGTTATTGGTATGAGCTGAAGGCTTCCAATTATTTCAAATATTTATTCCGGAAATAAAGTATCAATCCAAGTAAAAAACACACCATTTGACCAAGTGTATGGGGAAGAGCAGAGGAAATACTCCCATATGTACAACTGTAACAGGCAATTGCTATTAATGAAAGGTGTCCACAAATCTAAGTTTAGAGGTTCATCATCAGTATAATCAATGATCTTCGCTCCATTCCCATTTATCACAATTGGGAGATCGGCAAGTTCTTCCTTTGATATTTTGCCAAATCTTTGGTAATGTAAGTCTCCCAAAATTATGTTTTTGTATAGTGACTTAGATTTATTTGATGTTCAGCCATTCATTATATTCTCCACCCTTTCAATAATTTTTTGTGTATGCCCGTCACCTGGAGGGTTGTACACATTCAGCATGAGTATTTGCTGCTCCACCCTTGGAATGGACAATTCGACCGTAACAGTCAGTAGCTTAGCATTCTCACCCTCTTGACGTGTTCTTTCAATAGCTAGCAATTTTTTCGCCCCCAACATCAGGCCTTAGCCCTTCACATTTCGATCTGCCTTTTTTTGAATTATGCGATGGCCATGCAGAACTAGATCCTGTAATAGATCGAATGAGGGATCTCCTCCATACATGTACCCTTTTCCTGAATTCCACTCGCATATCAGCATGGCGGTTCGAGAGGCTTCTGGGCTTGATGGTTTCCTGTGTTGTAGCTGTTAATTTGGTGAGGTTAAAAATGAGGCGTACACAGTTGGCACTGAGACAGACCTGGTGTCAGGCGACTGATGCACACTCAGTTTATTCGGGTGACTCGGAGATGGTTCCTGATCTCAAATGGTGTTCGGACTGCAACTTCTTAGACGGACCCCATTTTCGGTAGCATCTCATGTGATGTTAACTGATTCCTCACTCCTTGGCTGGGGGAGTTACTCTGGGTCACCTAGATTTTATCGACCTGTGGTCTCCTTCGGACAGGAAACACCATATCACCTACCTCTAATAGGTCTTGCTAGCCATTTATCTGGCCCTGGAAAGTTTCCTGTCCAGCATCACCAACAAAGTGGTTTGCGTCAGGGCAGACAATTTTGTCTTATGTAAACAAGTAAGGGGGGGACAATAATGTTCACTAAATGCAGACTGGGAAGCCCATGTGGCCACCTTGGCAATGGTTTCCCAAGGAACGTATTTCTGGAAAGCCACATAGGCCGCTTTGCCTCGCACTACATGTGCATGGATTCCTTTGGGAACCTGGAGGCCTTGCACAGTGTGGGCTTCTGTGATACAGGAAACTATCCAGCGGGAAATTGAAGCCTTAAAACCCTGTGTTCCTTTTTTTCGGCATTCTCGAATGTTACGAAAATATTTTTAAACTGTGGTTGAACGGAATCTATTCCGCACAAATTGCTTAACTTTTGGTAATCTTCTTTGTGACTAAGTTCTTACTCGCAAGGATTCCTCATCGCCCTCCTATGTATGCCTTGTTAATGAAAGTTCATAGCTTCTGCTCTTCTAAGGGTCCGAGTGTGAGTAAAACTGGCCATAATGGGAGTCATGGGTTGTAGCTAGCTCCGTATATACCTTCCATGGAGATACCTTCACAGTGGACTGAGCCGCACTGTATCCCCTCGTGGCTTAAAGGTCCAAAGTCAGACGTACGCAATCGGAAAGAAATTCCCAAAAGTCGGTTAGTTATTCTTCAGGTTCCTGCTCCAATTTCGAAACTTGGACATACGGTGAGTTAGGAGCTAAACAACTTCAACAATTTCTCAATGACCTGTGCATAGAAGAATTTGATCCGCAGCTCTGCTTCAGCTAAATCCATAGGCTTCACCTCTCCTTCCAGAAAAGTAGCCAAGAAGACCCAAATGGCCTGGCTCCAAATCTCCACCCTTTGCAAAATCAAACCCTTCATCCACTGGGCTTCTGGACTGTGCTGTAGCTGCTTGTCGTCCTGCTCATAGATGTGTGGAAATACCCTCCTGTTAGGGCTCCCAGCTGCCCACTTGGAGTCCCTAAAAGCAGTTCACTATGCTGCAGCACATTTTATTACAGGTATGCCAAAATGTGACCGAAATCATTCATCCTAGGCAAACTACGTTGGCTTCCTTTCCAAGCTAGGATACTGTTCAAGAATGCATGAATTATCTACACAGCAGTCACAAGTAGCACACCAGCGTACCTGGCGGCTAAGCTCCATATATATGGTGGCACACGCTCCTTGCACAGCAAATCTACCAACCAGCTAGAGTGGACACGCAAGCAATCTTTCAATTGTCATGCAACCTCTATCGACCTCAAAATGCCCCCACAATTCTCCAGTTTCGCAAATTAAACAAAACGCGGCTTTTTAAACCCCTGACCAAGTACTAATCGCAATAGACGGACTGCAACTCGCTTTACTGCGGTACTGATAAAAAAAACTGTTATGCTCTGCTGCTCTCAAGCTAGGTCCACACTTTGAAAAACAAGTAAATCTGGAGTTATTCGGTTTGCTCATCTTGCAGTGTAACTAATTGTGAAGAATGAATTGCAGTCACTTGGTAAGTAATCAAGTTAAAATAAACAGCTCATATAAGATGATACTCATGACGAAAGCATATTTCAAGTATCTGTTTGAACCCCAACGCATACTGTCTTAGTACATACAATTGTTGACATTTTATGTTCAGTCTTAAACATAATTTTATTTCTGTTGCAACATTAAAAAATTTGAATTTACGTTTGCACCATGTCAACTTTGGGAGCGGGATGATGGGCACTGTCCACACCCACCTGGACAAATTTAAAATACAATCGTACTGAATTTGCTCATTGGAGTTGCTGGCTCAACATTAAGCCTGCTTGTAGTAATGTTAGTTTTCACTGGTTTCGCCCAACCACTTCAAAAGTTGATTTACCTTATGAAGACATTAAATGTCCAAGGCATTCGGACATTCTAAATTGTACATGTGCTTGGAGTTTATGGCTCACTAGGTTTAAATTGTGAAGAACAGCAAAAAATAACATCGAACAATTTATATTTCCTTTTCTTTCAGGTTTGACGTCGACACAAGGCACAATAACTGGATCACAGCATCGGCAAACATCTGTGAGTCCACTCTCATTGAATTCGGATTCAAGAAGACAACAGTCCCAGCAGATGTCTCCTTTGTCACCAATCACTCAGGTATATAATATATTGAAAAGTGTAGACCCTGCCATACATTTTAATCTGCATCACTGATAATGTGCCCAGTCAACCTAGCAGCTAGCATCACTGACCGCCATAAATATTGTATGTAAGCTATTGCTGAAAGAATGTTCAATTTACAGGCACTGAACAATTTGCAAAGGGCGTTAAAGGAGACCCAAGCATTCATATGTGAACTGCGAGCTAAAGAAACCAGAGTTGGCACGTCCCTGCAGCTCCTAGTGCTGGCTGGACAGCTGTTCTCCTGATGCTGAAACTTGGTCTCTAAATTTTGTGGAATCGGATTTCAGGTTCTCCCATGCCTTCCGTCCGGATTAGGCGAGTATCGGCGAGGAATGCCAAAGTCAGAGCCCCAGTTGTGTGGCTGCAACTTTATTAGTGCATTGCCCTGCCTAACTTACCTGCCTCTGTGTGCGATATGGCCAAACAGTGCAGCTGCTACTCATTGTGGGACCATTCCTTCTCCCTGCCCTGATTCTTTTTGTCCTCAGCAGATCCACCCATGGTTGTCTGGAGTATTCAGAGTACAGCAGTACAGCCAGCACTAGGATCCTGAGGAATATCTAGTTTAAACAGCTTCTTCTAGAACAAAACTTCAGAATGGCTTGGTCTGTTTACACTATATTGCACTGATCCATTACGATCGAAACAGCTAGGTAGTTGCCTGTATTATTGAGTGGTCTCTTCGGTTGAAAGCTTTGTATAAAATAGCACTGCCCTATAAACCAGACCATTTTATGCAGCAAAAAGAATGCTTTTGAGTTAATTTACATACCAACAATGCATTGGCTATGAACTGGAGAACATCAGGTGGTGGTTATGGTTACTGGGTGTCACCCTGATGTTTTGAGGCTTAGCTAAATTGGCCTTTTTATTTATACGTATATAGTTCAGTTTGCTTGTTACCGTATTAGCCAAGGGTTGAATAGACTGTTGATCCAAAAGAAAACTAGTTGATACCTTAACTAGGCCTTGGTTTCATTAGTCACTCTCCCCAATTAATATTTTATAACTCGCTTAATACTAGAGACCAGTCTCTAAGCACAGGACCAGGATTAAAACCTGTGTTGCTCTGCATTTTCTTGCTTCCAAGATAGACGTGTTGCCGCTGAGCTATCCTCCCAGCCTACTAACACACTTTCACTTTTTATACCCATAGAGATGCAGGGATCACAACATTCAGACCTGACACTGTCCATCGTTTTTTCAAAATCCGTGGACATGCCTTCACCTGTCACTGCACCTGCCTGTTTCTCTCTAAAGCAGTGAATCGTTCCTGGTCTTGCTCCAACCCAGCCCCATTTATTTATTTTAAGTTTTCATAAAAGTGCTAGACGCCTGTGGGCCTCAAAGCGCACAAAAATGGACACACATTCAGCAGAGATCCAGCAGTTCAGAGTGGGAATGCAGTGTGGTCAGACACCAAGACAGTTAATCTGCTGGGTTATGATATGGTATTTATAACGTTCCTGTACACAAGTGTTTCTAGGCATAACAAGACAGGGAGGGGGAAACAAAGGGAGGACAAAACAACAATCTTACTAGCCTAGTGTCATTCAGATAAAGAGGAGAGTTAAGGTCTTTTTGAAAAATGCCAAAGAAGGGGATCTGAGGGTTGATGGGAGGGCATTCCATTCTTGAGGTGCATGAATTTCAAAGCTTGTTCTTCCGAACTTTTTTAGACGAAAGCAGGGTTGAGGCAATTTATTGATCTCATTGGAGTGCAAAACTCTTGTGCCCTGTTGGAATGAAAGCCTTTTTGTCTTGTCTCATACTGCGGCACCACAGAGTTCTAGCATGTTTAAATAAGGGATAGAATCTTATGCCTGATTCTCGGTTGATTTGAATCCAATGCAGACTTTTTCTGAAATCCGAAACATAGTCGAGCTTGGCCAATTCGCAAATTGCCTTGATGGCACCATTCCCTGTAGTCTGTAAGCGTGAGAGATTGGCTTGAGATGTGCGAGTGAGCAGGCTATTACAGTAATCCAATTGCGACTAAGGCAGTGGCCAGGAGGAATGTTTTTTTGTGGTCAGATAGGGCCTAATCTGGTAGTTTAATTACATAACCGCAGGAGGACTGAATGCTTGAAACGTCTTGTTTCATCGACAACTCTGAGTCAATGATGACGCCTAAGGTTTACATGGATTTGCTGACAGAGATTCGATTGCCCATGATAGAAATGTGGCAGTACATAGAATACATTTCATCTAAACGAGGGCCGGAGGCAATAATGAGAAGCTCTGTCTTCTCATTGTTTAATGCAAGCAAGTTGCAGGCCATCCAGGTTAGAATTTCAGTGACGACGTTCTGTCTTACCATCAGTAGTGGAAGTGCCAGTCAGCTCAACTAGGACCTGGGTGTCATCTGCATAATTAGCATATTGGACACCCAGTCCGTCGAAGATGGAGTAGTGCGCTCTTGTAGTTACGTAGGGTAGGAGATGGGCAAGATCCCTGTAGGACTGTGCACGTGGAGGAGATGGGAGAGGCTTTGGTTTTCTCGACGTCCACTTTGGATGTAATGCGACCCAGAAAAGATGAAATCAATGGGCTGCTTTCTCTGAGCAATTTACGATGTTGATCAGTCTTTCTTGAAGGAGGTTATGATTGATCAGCTCAAACATGGCAGAGAGATCCAACAGCATTAATAATGCCAGGAGGCCTTTTTCTAAAATGCCTGAGATGTTAGATTTAAGGTCTAGGAGTGCCGTCTCAGTCACGTGCCGTATTCTGAATCCAGACTGGTCGGAGCCCAAAATGTTATTGTCCTCTACAAAATGTTGAAATTGTAAATATGCTACTCTATCAATGATTTTTAAGAGCTAAGCACTTTGGTTATTGGCCAGTAGTTTTTAGATAGATCTGGGTCTAGTGTATTCTTCTTTAGTAGAGAGTTATCCAGGCGTCCTTCAGAGAGGCTGGTACCATGCCGTCCCTGAAGGACATGTTGCTCATCATGGAAATCCAAGGGGTGAGGACATCCAGCGTGTCTTTCAAGATATTAGTTGGACATGGGTCCCCTTCACATGCGATGGATCGAAGTTTCATGATAATGTCATGAACCTCTGATTCAGTACAGTAATTCAAATTTAGGAATCTGAGTAGGGTTCACTTTTGTTGTGGTGTTAGAGCAGGTCCAGGCGAGTCAGTTAGTTCTCAATATTCAGTTGGTGACCAGTGGTTTTATTCAAGAATTCATCTTGAATTATTTGCCACCAAGCTGAACCTTTAGTGCTAAGTGGGAATGGAATAGTATGATTTTCAAATTCTTTAAGAATCTTGAAGAATTCAACCTGCCCCCAAAGTACCCCAGTTGAAAAGCTTCTCAGAGACTTGTCAAGGCCCCTTTCGCTAGTCAAACCCCACCCGTTCCTCTTGATTGTGTTGTAACACAATCCCAATATTGTATTTGACACAAAGGTTAATGATTATGCTACCACCACTGATATTGTAAAGAGACTGGCCTGACATGAGTTTCACCTGGACATACAATGGCTGACACTAAACCATCCCCTCCTACATTCCTGAGAGCACTCTTAAAATGTTGGGCTTTTTTTTGTTCCTGCTCGTCAGTTCCACTGAATCTTCCCCCCTTTAATACAGTGTATCATTTAGACCTTGAAGATTGCAGTGTTTGGGGGAGATGACCATACAATGTGTCTGAGCAAAACTACCCATCAGGTACGGATAACTGGCCATTTCCAAGAAGGGCTGCGTAAGCTGTAATGCTGTAATTTTCAAAGGCTTCATTCCATCACTGTATGAGGAAGTGGAGACGTTAAACAAAAGATTGCAAATCAGCAAAATAAATTGTAATTGTAATGGGTGATTTATAGCGCGCTTAATACCCAGAGGTTTCTAAGCACGGACCCGGGAAGCAAACCGATGTTGCGCCACCTCTTGCTTCTAAGGCGAGTGCGTTGTCCCTGAGCTATCCTCTCGAGATGATATGACTTTCTTAGCCTAATCAAGACATCAACTAGTTTTCTTTTGGATCAACATTTTATATATAGATACATTTATGACTATAAACAGCAGGCAACACTTCCATGTTTAAGAGAAAAATCAAAAGTACATTTTTTTTTCTTCCGGAAACCTAAAATATATTTTTGGAATGAAAAAACAATCGGGGGGAATTTCTAAATGTTCATTACTTGTTTAGTCTGATCGCCTTTACCCTACAAACTGGCCTCCTAATTTAATGGGACAGGACAAAGGTGTTTTTATGGCTGCTGCCTTAAGTGGATTCCATTTTAGTAGTTGGGTTTTGGTAATCCGCTTTTTAATGTTTTATTTTGGTTTATTTTCTAAATAGTTTACTCTCTATGCATCAACTAATTTTGTTTAATACAAGTGAACTACCTAAAACAACTTAAGTGCACATACCATTCCTTATATTTTGTTCATACAATTTACAAAAGCTTTACGGTTCACTTTTTTGTAAAAATGAATTATCTTGTGTTTCGTTCAAGTTTCCCTGTGTGGCAAGAGATAACTAATTGATTCCTGATGTCTTTCCGTTTTTTTTTTTGTAATTAAGTTTTATTTAATTTTTTTCATGCTTCTAAGGCTGTAGCCATGGACGCATTGTCACTGGAGCAACAGCTTCCACCGTACTCGTTTTTTACTCAGACGACGTCACAGCCTCAGACCCAGGTGTCTAGTGGACTTGCTCAGAATTCATCGCTAATGCAGAATTCTGGTTTACAGCGCGGGACGCAGCTTCCACCGTTGTCTGTCACGTTATCATCTTCAATTCCACAGTCTCCTCCTGGAACCCAGACGCAACCTTCAATGGTGATCGACATCAACTCGGTAAGTATGGAACAAGGCTTTTCAATGGAAAAAATGAGCTTCGACATTTCATAAATTTGCCTGCCCTTTTCAGGCTCCCAGTTTTGGAAACTACCAATCAGGTTGGCTGTAGCGCAGTGTGCCCAATACGGAGTTTCCACTTAAATTCTACAAGTATAGTTACTTTGGCACTAACAGCTTTTGTAAGTTATGCAATGAATGTGTTTCTAAAGTCATTTGTTATGGGATGCAGCGGTTAAGGAAAAGCATATTTAAGCATGTGCGTTTATGTTGTCCACTTGTTTTTTTGGTTTAGAAGTTGAGAATTGTGATACCTTAAAACGACTGAAAAGTGCACTTTGTGGATTCAGTGTGTACATTTAAGTTTAAACTGTACCCTTTATCATACTCATTGAACTACTGACAGTCAGACCGCAAATCTGATTTTTCGGAATGTAGTCTAAATACTGATTTGAACTACTAAAGTCTCCCTCAAAATACAGCTCTTTTAAAGTAGAGTCATTTAACAAAGATGTAACACTTGAAGGGAATGCGAAGAGTGTGTAGGTCAAGGTGTGGCCCATACATTGGAAAATATGTGCTAATAGCATTTTTGATTGTGTTGCCAGTCAGCAACTCTTGTTTTAATACACGCAGATACGTTTGTGGGGGACGCTCCTGATGTTATTGACTGATAATACTGCTACAATATTAGAGACCCGAAATGGCATATTAATTTGCAATTATTTGGTCATTTTTGGCTTGTTCACTGATGCTTCCACCTAGACCGGCAAAGGATTGTTTTATATAGTGCAATGCAGTTACTTTATAGTGAATTAAAGATGACTAAAGAATAACATGAACACCTTCTGTGCTTGCATAAGAGCAGCATTGACCTGCTAAATTGATGTCCTGCTTAATCGTTCAATTATGTGATGAACAGTTTATGCAACACAAGTTATTTTGTCAGGTAAAGTGCATTGATTTGCTAATTTACCTATGGTTTTATTCTTTCAAAAAAATAAGTCACAGATACTGCATTCTCCTATGCCCTATGCACATTTTTAGAAATATATTGTTTTTAAAGGCTTTCGTGTTTGAGCATTCATGCAACATATCATTCAGTTAATTAGGTAGCAATAAGGCAGTAGATCAGCTAAGTTTGGACAACTCATATTTGGAGGGCCTGCTTTGCTTTGGTTGGGATAACCTTAATGACTTTGTTAGGGAGAATTCTCAGAAATGTGCGAATTCCCTCTACCTTAGAGACCCCCAGCAACTTTGCTGGATTTTGAGGACTTGATTTTTTTAAACCTGGAGAGAGTGAGACCCTTTTTCCCACTCTCGTATTTTAATGTGATTTTGTACACTGTTTCTTTCTGGTTGTGGAGTTGGACAAACTCCATAGGCATCATCTTTTACATTGTGTCACACAGCACCTTCAATGCAGTGACACATGGAAGTCTTCCAAATTTCCCCAAGGTTTAAATACCTTCTCTGAGAGAAACTACTGTTTCCCAGAGCAGTAAAGTGAAATTGACTTTACTTACATTTGTAACTTTCTAGACCTAGCGCACACTCTTACAATAGGGTGCTGGGGGGGGTGGTTAGTTAGTATCCCCTTTGTCTAGTTTCTCGTGTAAAATTTTTGTTACCCTTTCCTCACTGAATGGTTGGTCCTCCTAGAAGGTACAATTTTACAAAACTATCCCAATGGCTTGTAGATCCCCAACTCTTAGTATCAGTTGGGACTATCATGGAACCTTGGTAGAGTGGCAGAGCAGTCAGGCTTAACGTAAGAGGAAGATGTGAGCTGTAGGTAAGTACACTGAACCTAGTTAGTGCACATCAAAGAAACACTTAAATACATATTAAAATATAGATTTATTATATTTACACAATAATCCCTTTTAAATACTCAACACATTAAACCAAAACACTTAGGAATTCTTTAGAATACTTTACAAATGCCAATGCTTAGTTTGCAGTTACTCGCGGTTACAATTGTTACAGATTTTAACAGTAATGACAGTTCTATCCTATTATCGGTAATAAAGCGCACTCGGTAAGTACATTTATTCTGCACAACCACATAAGATAATAACTTATTGCGCGCCCCTCGAAAGCGATTGTTCGTCAAAGGTTCTAGAAGGCTGTCTTGGGCCTACTTCGTGACCACCGACCATGACGGAGGAGAAAAAGGAGGGAAGGACACTTTGCAGGCCCTCCACCCAATGCGGGCGAAGGAAAGTCTTTGTGGAGGACAAACATCTAAAGTGTCTATACTGCCTGCACCCGAACCACAACAAGAATGGGTGCAAGCTATGCCTGAGCTTCTCGAAGAAGATGAAGAAAGACTGGTATAGCAGGCTGGTGGCATGGCTCAAGTCAAGCAATGCCTTTGACCCATGCTCTCGGCAGGGTCATGCCTCACCCAGAACCGGCCGGTCTGAGGGGCAGTCTCCCTTCGGGAGGAGGTCAAGGTCCTTTGAAGACACCGGATTTGTGGGGGTCCAAGATAAGGCCAAGAACCACAATGCTGATTCCGCTGGGTTCGTCGCTGATGCGAGTCCCAGTTCGGGCATACCGCAATCGCCGTCTGCCTCCTTAGCTAGCCTGAAATCTGGTTCCTCCTCAGAGGAAGTCCTCCACCCTGGAAAAGTTACGTGAAAATCCCTGCTGGAAAAAGGATTTCCGAGCGCTACAAAGCTGGGGAATAAATATCTAAGTTGAGGAATCTGTGGGAGTGACATCCAGTAGGAAAAACATTCCCATGGGTAAGTAATTTGTTCTTCAGAACTAATGTGTGGTTTACCAAATGGTAGTAATGATGCTCCTTGTAGGATTTATTTCACCATAGTTGCCAGCACCCTCCCCTCAGGGGGACTGGATGGTAACACTCCTGCACTTCTAAGTGTTCAAAAATGTTACAGTAGCATGGTCTTTATGGAAAGAAAATGTTCAAGCACGTCACCCAACTCCACTCCCATATCTGGTTCGTTTTAGCTAATCGCATCTTTGTCAACATTTTTACCACTCAGCTCGAAACAAGTTTGCCTAATCTTCATCGAACTTCTGCCCACTGCTATACTACCTTTAATTTACTTAAATAATCTGTCGATTGCAAAATATGTGCAAAATGTAGTTCTATTTTTTTCCCACGTTGTGGAAAGTTGTTCCTTCTGTGACTGGCTGGTGTAGCAACCATTTTCTTTTGGCAGGCTGGTGCACCGTACCACATTTATGCATCTTGCTTTTGTTGAGTCTTGGTGATTGAGGTCAGTTTCTGCTTACTTCAACTGCATTCTACTTCTTGATTGTGGACACCTCCTATGGCAGAGATCAGCAGCTCTTAGCTCTCCAGATGTTTTGTAGACTCCCACAATTCCTTATTGTTGACTATAGTGGATAGGGCTGTCCAAAATATCCAGGAACCTAAATGTTGTAGAGACCCTTCCTATGGTGTTCCATCTTCTGTGAGCCTCCCTTTAGTGATTCTCTAGCATCCAGTTATTTTAATTGAAATATTCAATAAGCAACTGCCTTTCAGCGTAGGGGTGTATCAGCCACTTTTACTCCATAATAAAGAAATGAACAGGAAAAAATATAAATAAGGAGTACACAAACTCCCAACTGTAATGAATCAGGAGTAAGACTCGGACACTGGTTAGTCAGGTGTTTTAGACTTTTATTAACATAACAGAAGGTTTGGAGAAAGACCCATCTTGCCCCATCACTGAGTGGTTTGCCTACTTCAACGAAACTCAAGGATGTCAGTGTCAGGATTTTTGGAAACGAGAACAACATTTTTGGACATTCCATCCTGTACCTTACAAGCTAAAGTTAAAAAAATGTGCGAAGGGCAACGTTTTTCACTTGACCATGTGTAGGTTTTCTAATGTTGCAACAATCAAAGTTCCACAAGGTTTCACAGCCCTCAGGGGGAGGGGGCTTGCCGTCCCCTGAGTCTCGCAGCTTCCGCTCAGTTCAAGATTATTCACATCTCTTCTCATACTTTAATTTTCTCTTGGATTTTATATACACACACAGTTGACTCTCTCACTCATTTAATTGTTGGACTACCGGTTTCAGACTTGGGATCAAATCACCCGGGATATTTTCTTGCCAGGCAGCCTTCTCAATGGCACCATTCGGCTTATGGTTCCAGTCCAGGGCTATGTTTACCTTCCCCTGGATTCCACACTGTCAAAAATGCTTTCCTTTTCTTGTTTTTCTTTCAATTTAAGAACCATATATATTTATTTACTCAGGTGTTGTGACTTTCTGGACTACACACACTCAAGGGTTCTTCTCCTCCCCTGAATCTCTACCTTTCCATATTTTTTCCACCCCAGCAGTTTGATTCCCTTCTCATGGGTTTTAAACCTCTCAGCCACAACTCTTTCCTAATAATGTGCAAATAGCCAATCCAGGGGAAATGGCTCCATTCCCCTAGACTTCACGCACTTAAGGGTTCTTTTCCTCTCCTTGACTCGCTTGGCTCTTCACTGTTAATCACCTTTCCAGGCAAAGGGGGTATGGTTCCTTTGCCTGGGTTTCATATACTTTCAATAGTCTGCCTTTCCTCTTCTGAAACCATTTGTAAACCTCATTGAATGGATTGTGTTCTCCAATGTATTCTTCATCTTTGACATGTAATTCGGAAAACTTTTTCATCAGAGGGTGTTGTTCATCGATGGCATCGAGTCGATGTCCCTCGTCGAGGGTAATGTCACCGGAGATCGTATATGGCATGTGCTGCGCCAGTTATCCTCAGATCTGTTTTTCCGACGACAGCATCGCTTCGGTTACGAAAATTCAGCGCGCCTCTTTTTCTGATGTTTCTTTCGAGAAATGTATCAAAAAATCCTTTGTGATGTCTTCATCCTTGACACCAACAACACTGAAGATGGGTTTTAAAAAGTGGCGAGACTGCCAGTCCAAGATGTGTCTCGCCGAACTGCATCGTGTCTGCCTATGGTGCATCAGTGAGGGCCAGGACACGTCCAGTTGTACAAAATGTCAGTCCATGACAGGAAAGGTCTTCAGGGAGCGGAAGGGGAAACCCCAGGTAGGAAGATTATCTAAATACCCTAAACCCTGACCCACTAGGCCTTTGACTGATGAGTTGAGAGGAGACTCCTCGTCGGAAGAAGGAAAATGGCTCACGGTCCAGGAGTGGGTCCCACCATTCGTCTTGCTTAAAGAAGGCAAAGAGAAGGCACTGGAGGTCGCCTCCGTAGACTTCTTCGTCGGACATCTCTCCCAAAAGTCTTGCCTCTCCCAAAAAATGTTCAACCCCAGCAGAATGGGAAGTATTCTGTAAGGAAATGTTGAAAATCTTTGAAAAGGGTCATGCCCCTACTGAGCCTTCTAAGCAAGCCATTGAGGACAGGTCTTGCTCAAAATCCACAAGCACTCGATCCAGTGAAAGCGGCCAGATAACCGACTAGAGGCCTCGAGACCTTCATCCGAAGACAAACATAAATAAAGGTATTTAACGCTCTCGAGACCTTAGACGCCGGTAGTGTCATCGATGCCTGCCAGGCCCTCTGTGACGAAGACAGCTTAAACGCCTGTCGGAATCTTGACATCGTTAAAGACTTCAAAGCCAGCTGCGCCACACACGCCGACTATCCCTCCGAAGTCGAGCGCCCCTCCTCCATCGCAGCTTCGACGCTATCAAAGCCTGTATCCACTATTCCAGAGAAAAGTTACACTCCTCTTCCTAGGAAGGAGTTTTTCAAATCTCTATCTTCAATCTATGAAGATGAAGAGTATCTTATGAGGGGGATGCTCCTTTTGGGCTGCAGTATGGGACACCCAACGTTCCAGAGTGTCTGATATCCGAGGAAACAAGAAACAAAGACCACTGATAATTTAGAGTCGGTGAGAGGGGCCGACACCTCACCCAAACTAGAATTTGGAAGACCTGAGCCTGGCGAACACACTGATGCTTCTTATAGGCAGCTCATGTTCAGGGTTGTTGAGTACTTGGGGTGGAGCAGATCACCACTCTCTTATAAACAGGACGACCTAACCGATATTTTGGTTAAGGGTCCCCAAACTGTCCCGTTTTTGCCATTCCATATGGCTTTATAGAAAAGGGTGGCTGGAATTTGGGGAAACTCCAGATACCAACCTGGCTGTTAATAAAAATCTGATATGAAAATACAGCCCCTCCAGTAGTGACCCCGACTACCTGTCGAAACACCTCACTCCGTAGAGTCTGGTGGTGCAGGCAGCTACAGCAACGTCTAAGCAGGCAGCGTACCCTACCATCCCTCCTTACAGGGACACACGTGTAGATGGATGGGCAAGAAACGTTTTTTCAGTGGGGAGCATGGCGCTGAAATCTGCCAACACCACTTGTGCCCTGACAACATTTTCGTACACTGTGGGATTGCAGATGAATGGCGGCAGAGCATATTCCTGAGGGGAAGAAGGGGATGGCTTCTTAGCTATGATTGAGGACGATAAAGAAGCTAGTTGTGAATCCCTTCAGTCAGGATTGGATACTGCGGATAGCATCAGCCAATCCAAGGCGACCAGCACTGTATTACGCAGGCATGCGTGGTTGAGGAAGTCTGATTTTTGCACCAGATGTGCAGTCGAGACTTCTCAACATGCCTTTTGACGGGTCATCTTTTTTGGCAGCAAGGCTGACGAGAGCCTTGAGAAGTTGCAGACCTCCAAGGCTGCAGCCAAGTCTTTCAGGAACACATATTACATCTACCGTTCGAGGTGGGCGGGTGAAGGTGGGACCTTTTCCACTCCTCCACAGACAAAGAGCTGGACAATAAGAAAAACAGCTCAAACTGCCAACTCTTTATCCATCAAAGACCACTCCCAAATTGTACACCCAATCTCAGCAGCGCTCCGACAGAGGTTGTACGTACGGAGGGTTCCGCAGCTTCCAGGAATAGAGATCCCGGCTGCCGGATCGCTCGCCGTCTCAGAACCTGCGCAAGCAACAAAAAGGTGGTGGGAGGTTAAGGGCTTTTTTCCAGTCCCCCTCCTCCGCTACAGCCTCTTAGGGAAAGAAAGAAGGCATGACACTCCCCTTCGGGTCCACGTGTCTCCGGTGGGGCGAAGGCTTTCTCTCCATGCACATTTCTGGCACCAGAATTTCGCGGAGCACTGGATCCTCTCCGTAGTATCCACGAGGTACCGCCTCCCTATCCCAGCCTCTCCTCCCCTCCACTCCCACAGGTTGGGCAGCAACTCTTTTGGCGGAGATCCGGTTGCTCTTAGAGAGCCAGGTAGTGGAGGAAGTCCCAGCCTCCCAGAGAAGCTTTGGCTTTTTGACTCCAGGATTTTCGCCATTCCGCAGAAGTACCAGGTGGGCCTGAGAGTTGTGCTGGATCTTTCCAACCTCTCCTTACCCCTGCAAAAATTCAAGATGGTTACGCCAGGACAAGGGAGACGATGTGCTCTCTGGATCTGAAGGACGCGTACCTACACGTCCCGATTTGGCAGCCCCATCATTCTTTCCTACGGTTCAGGATCATGGGCTACCATTTTCAATACAAGGTCCTTCCTTTTGGCCTCAACTCGGCCCCGAGGGTCTTTACCAGGCTCATGAATGCGGTGGCGACCCGTACTTAGACGACTGGCTCGTCAGGGCTACATCTCCGGAAGCGGTTCACCTCTCTTCCCATGCCCTTATGAACACACTGCACGATCTGGGCTTTTCGCTCAATCTCGAAGTCCCAGCTGCTGCCTACGCAAACTGACATTCTTAGGCCTCATCTGGGACACACGTTCCGAGAAGGTATTTCCATTGAAGGACAAGATCTCGACCATCAAGAGGGCCACCACCCACTTCCTCAGCATGGTGGTACCAACATCTCCTGGGTCTACTGGCAGTGGTCCTATTAGCCGTCCCCCACACGAGACTAAGAATGAGGAGGATCCAGCTGCACTTCGCAGCTTCATGGAACCAAGAGCGCGGCTCTCAGAGATTATCAACGTTCCTCCGTCTCTCCACCCGACCTAACTTCGTGATCCTGAGACTGCAACCTACGGACGGGCAAGTCCTTCCACCCGCTCACTCCGCAGGCCGCCAGCACCACGGATTCCTCACTCGAGGACTGGGGAGCCACTCTGGACGATCTCTCGGTCCATGGCCCCTGGACTCGACAGGAGCAGGAATGCCACATCAACTGGCTAGAGCTGAACGCCATCTGGCTAGCACTTGGGGCATTCCTACCACTTCTCAGGGGCAAGGTTGTCCTCATCCAGACTGACAACTCGACCAGCATGTACTATGTCAATAAACAGGGAGACACCAGATCCCCTCCTCTGTGCAGACTGGCAATCAGCATGTGGGAGTGGGCCTTGAAAAACGACATCTACCTCACGGCAGTCCCCCTCCCGGAGGAAGCCATCCTGGAGGCGGACAGGCTCAGCAGGCTGGGAGCAGACAATTACGAGTGGCAGCTAAACAACCTTGTTGTTCAGATCTTCAACAGGTGGGGTCATCCCCAGGTGGATCTCTTTGCCACGTGGCACAACAAGAAGTGCCCCCAGTTGACCTCCTGGCAGAGACAGGGCCCTAGGTCACTGGGCGACGCATTTCATCTACGGTGGAACGGCATGAAGATCTACGCCTTCCCGCCCACCCCGCTGATTCACAGAGTAATTTGCATAATCAAAGAGTCCAGTCAACTCCACATCATTGCAATAGCACCGTGGTTGCCAGCCAGGCCATGGTTTTCAGAGCAGCTCAGCCTCTCAGCGATGCCCCCGATTCACCTCCCGACAGGCCCAGTTCATCTTCTGGCACAACAGGGGGGGGCAGAGTCATCCACCCCGCACCTCAGAAACTAGCCCTCGCAGCGTGGTATCTGAGCAGGTAATGCTGCGGCACCTCACCCTTTCGCAGGCTAATTTGGAGATCATAGAGGGCACTAGGTGCCAGGTTATCGGGGCCCAGTACAAAAGCAAATGGGTCAGATTCTGCCACTGTGCAGACTCAAAATAAATCGATCCCCTGGCGTGCACTTTGGCCGATGTGCTCTCCTTCTCGGCGCACCTCGCCCACTCTGGCTTGCAGGTTGCCATCTGCCGCACTTGCCTCGCAGCCATTGAAAGCTTACAGGAACTCGGAGGAGGGCATCTTCTCCTCCAATCTTCTCCAATCCTATCGTCAAACTTCTGACGGGACTCGCAAGGCTCTACCCACCCATCATGAGGCCGCACCCTGTGTGGGACCTTAATATAGTCTTGGGCTCCCTGGCACACAAACCGTTCGAGCCAATGGCGTCCCCAGACTTCGGGCTGGTCAACATCAAAACGGCCTTACTAGTTTGCCTCACCTCGGCTCGTAGGGTCAGCGTAATCCAGGCGCTGGTCGCCTCAGAACCATATACTACCTTTCACAAGGACAAAGTTGTCCTGCGGACATAACCAGCATTTCTGCCCAAGGTGCTGTCTGCGTTCCACTTGAAGGAGGAAATAGTCCTTCCTACGTTTTTTTCCCGATCTCAAGGACGAAGCACAGAGTGTGTTGCACTGCCTGGATGTCGGGCGTGCCCTGAAATTTTACTTGGACAGGACCAACCGCTTCCGCAAATCGGACGTCCTGTTTGTCACTTTCGGAGGCTCAAGACCAGGCTGTCAGGCCTCCAAGGCTTCCATATCCCGCTGGATGGTCTCTGCCATCAAAGTGTACGAGGGCCAGCACAAGCCGATCCCGGCCAACATGCATGCCCACGCAGTCAGGGCCAAAGCAACGGCCATCGCATTCCAGCGCCATGTCCCTTGGCAAGTCATAAGCAGGGCGGTCACTTGGGCCACTCCCTCAGCTTTCTGCAAGCATTACTTTTTGGATGCCGGCTCTAGATCCGATGCGGCTTTTGAACAGGCGGTTCTTAGGAACCTATTTGCTTAAGGAGGGTCCCCTCTCCACCCTGGGGCTACATTCAGTTGTAATCGCCCATGCAGTATGGAGGAAAGGGGACGGGACGAAAGAGTAATTATAAGTTACTCACTGTAGTGACTAACGTAAACTTATTCCATAGTCCCCTTTCCTCCGTACGTCCCACCAACCTCCCCACTAATAATACTGGTGTCATTAGGCAATGATAAATCTATTGTCAACACGTCAATGAGGACTGAGGTGTGGCGGCGGAGTCGGGGCAGTGCATGCTCCCTGGGCCACACCCCTGTGCGCCCCTTAATTTAAAGGGGAAGTGTTTTTTCTGGTGAAAAAGGTTCCGTCTCCCGTCCCTTAGAAGGGACGCCCATGCAGTATGGAGGAAAGGGGACTATGGACTAAGAGTACGTTAGTCACTACAGTGAGTAACTTATAATTTTTAGATTGCGGCATCTTTAGATTTTGCCTAGTTTTAAGGAAAATGTTGCAATTGTCAGCTCACTATCAACCAATTGCAGGTGTCATCAAAGAGCCTGATCTCTCCTTGCATAGCAAAAAAGTAGTCTTCATAATCCACCCTTCGTTCCTGCTGAAGGGTAGTGTTCAAGGAAACTTAGCATTATCCCTACCAGTTTTCTTTCCAGATCCTCAGGCAGAAGCCGATCCAATCTTCCACTGTCTTGATGCTCGAAGAGACTTCAGTTTTTATCTCGAGAGGACTGGGCTTCATAGGTCCTCGGACTGCTTTACATCACGTTTCACAATGCTGCAAAGGCCAATAAATCTAAGTGGATACTCATGAATTTCTCATGCCTACCAGGTTAAAAGCAAAGTTCCAAAACAAGGTCTTCATGCTCATCTGACCGGTGCAAATAGCACAGCAGTAGCATTCCAGCAGCATGTGCCATGGGAGGCCAAATGCAGCGCAGCAACGTGAGCCTCTCCTTGTCTTTTTGTAAACACTACTGACTGGATTCCATTTCCAGGACTGATGCCAAGTTTTGACAAGCAGTCCTAAGAAATATTTGTCTCTGTAAGGTGCATTCTCCCTGGGTTTAAGCAGTGCTTTGTTCTCGCCCAAAATTTGAGGAAGTGGGACGTGGGAGTAAGGAAATGTTACTTGCTGTAGTGACTGCTGTGCTCCTAGTCCAAAATCCCCTTCCCTCTCATATGCCTGCTCTCCATTCCTCCTGACTCTCTCAGCCGTTTAGAGAATGAGGTAGGAGCGTGTGAGGTGGCCATAAGGGTGTGCACGCGCTACGCGCTGTCTGCCTCCCTCCACTTATAAAATTATTAAATGTGAATTGTTCTAGAGCTTGCAATGGCTTCTGTCCCATCCTGCTTGGTGAGAGCTTCCAAATGTTTGGAGGAAAGGAATTGTGTGCTAGGAGTATGTCACTACGGAGAAAAAACATAGATTTTGTCAACTCCAAGTTGACGACGCAGGGGCCATTCCACCTCTTATCATGGTGGTAGGGGGGGAAATAGTCTCCTCTCAATAGCTACAGTTTGCTAAATGGTTTCTGAACAGTTGACTCTTGCCCACCTAACCAAGGTCTTGCAGGATAATGTGAGGATCATTCAGTGGCCCAGAAAAAGGCCCCCGTGCAGTCTGTGGAGGAGCAAGCGGACACTTATGCCACTGAGCAGTGCACAGCATCATTAATCCTAAATTGGCTACCTTTATCACTTGCATACTATTTTTCCAGCCAGTACTATTTTAAAGAGACACCTTGATTGTCTTGGCAAGCTTTTCCCACTGACTACAAGACCCTATCCAGTTACCTTAATATTATTCTTTCAGACATTTGCGCCTATGCCAATGGTGGACTTTAGTAACCCGGAAGATGGTTTTGCTGGTACCGTCTACTTTTGGCAGCCACATTAGTGATTTTCAGGCCTTTTTGGCCGCCGATACGTTTGCCTTTTTTTTTTTTCTTCTTTTTTAAATGGAGAAGGTAGTGCTTCGTACTCATCGCCCACTTCCCCTTTATGCATAACATCTTGACTTGCTTTCCTGTCTCAGGACAATTGACTTCTAAGATGTTAAACCAGCTTTGACGTTTTCCCTGGCTTGTACCAAGGATGTTAGCAGTGCTGATGCTTTTTGACAAGTGTGGAGATTATTTTCTTGGTCACAGGGCTTCAAATGCATGCATTATTACTAGATGGTTGGCAGTGTGTACACTGTAATCTACCAAGTTCCAAAAGCAATTCACTGTTGGAGTGAAGTCTGTGGCATGAACCACCCATGGAAAGATAGCACAGTGGCTACTTGGGCAACCCTTCTGTGTATATTGTTGTAGGCATACATTTCCTAGACTGTCCTACTGCGACGAAAAACTGCAGAGTATAATTGTATTTATTGGGTGTTTATATTGTGCTTAATGCCGGAGTACATGAGCTTCCAGTCGCTGAAACTGGTATTGGTCACATGTTGCATAGTATAGTCTCATTCCCAAACTGAGCGCATTGATCCCGAGCTATTCTTCTTGCCTGATAGGTGCTTGGTTTTCTCTGATACTTCACATTGACACTCTCCCAAGTGTTCAGTAGCATTAGTAGGCTTGTCTAGATGTGTGACAGGTTAACTTCCGATGCCAAGATCACAAAAATGTTTATCATAAAAAGTAGCATTACCCATTAGTACCCCACTACAATTTCACCAGCCAATCTGACGGCTCCTAAATGCGATGTCAGTTTGTAAGGATGGTTAAAGTAGCACATGTGTTGCACACAAATATTTTTTCCTTTTTTTTTTTAGTGCCTTTTGGTTTTATACAAAAATGTCAGCACTACAAATAAGAAAACAATTTATATTAAAGCATGTTAAAATACACATTACAAATACAGCAAATACAGTATTATAAACTCCAATTTTAAACAATGTACAAATTCAGCATTAAAATAGAGCTTCCTTCCAAATGAAATGCACAGCAGCACTAATAACAATACTTTACGCAGAATATACTGCGCTCCAGAATTGGTCAGGCTCCTAGCCCGCCTCTGAGGAAATGAAATTCTCCAGCATGGGGTCTGGCCTGTATTCACATGCTCATGAATATTTCCTGTCGTCAGGCTGGGAATCCCTGGTAAAAGAAAAAAGTTGTTTTTTGTTCGTAAACTCTTTCTCCTATAAACCAATCACTGAGCTCTGGGTCATACCCCCCCCCCAAGCCAATGACTGCCCTCTACCTAAGCCCATCTTGCAGCCATCTTCATATTTTTAGTGCACGATCAATTATTGGGAGTCCTCGTGTTGCGGTCTTTGAGCTTTCTGTTTTTTTTTTGCATTTTTGGCAGGAAAACTGTTTTCGCTCTGTTCGAGCCTGTGTGCTCCATCGCTTATCCTTCCAATTAAAAGGGACCCGTTTTTTGGCATCTTTCATTGCCCATCAAGGGCAGAAATCATTGAGTGTTTCTTCTTGGAAGCTTCAAGAAGTTCATCAGGCCTATACCGCGCCAGATCATGTTGGAGAAGGACAGAGCTTCCCTCTTCAAGCTGTGCACCAGCTGCGGCTTGCGGAATGTTTTCAGACAATCATTCCCAGTGCCTGTATTATCTACACCTGTCACATAAGGAAGAAGATTGTGAGATCTGCCGTGGCTTCAGCAAGCGCACGATGAACGATCGGCACGTCCGGTTGCCGGCGTGGCTCAAGACCAGTGCCTCTACCCCGGGTGATTCAAAGGGGCAAGCCTCTTGCAGATCCAGCCAACCTGAGCAGGCTTCTAAGTCCTTTTTGAGGGTGCTCCATTCGTGGGGGCCCAACACAAGGCCAAGCACTACAGGTCCGCTTCCGTCAGGGTCGCCGCATCAGCGGGGCTCACAACGGTCAGGGCGTCTTCGTCTCCTTCTGCCTCGATCTCCAGCCACCTCTCCAGCTCCTCGTCCAAGAGAAAGTCAGTTACCCCGGAGAAGCTGCGGGAGACACCGGAGAAGGCTAAGCAGGACAAGGTGTCCAACCTGCCCGTGGAGAAGGCCAAGGAGGACAAGGTGTCCGGCCTGCCCGTGAAGGCCCAGGTGATCCAGGCCAAATCGGCCTCCTCGAATGAGTTGATGGTGGCCTCTCTTTCGAAGACAAAAGGGGCAGACCCGGTCGAGGGTTCCCCAGTATCGGCCAGAGTGGTTATTCCTCCCAGGCGGGAGGCTTCGTCCAAGCCAGTAGAAAAGACTCAGGAGAAGCAGATGCCGGACCTTAGCCCGATACCAACCCCTCAGGACCCGAAGAAGGTCAAAGAACTGAAACGCGTCGACATGTCTTCGTCCAACGAGGAGGAGATACTTTACGTCCACCCCATCCAGGGTGGTGACGGCGATGGAAATGTCGGGGGGGGGGGGGCACCCGCCAGAGACCACGTTGACGGGGATGACATAGACGCTGGGCTCAGTGACCCAGTCCCCTAGGTGCCTGCGAGGGACATATCGCCGAACATCCTCTCGATCCTCCACACGCTGGTGTCAGAGACTCAGAGGAGGATGCCAACGGCGGCACCATCAGAAGAGGAGGCGGCATCCTACACCTCCATTCCAACCGTTGCGTCCATCCCCTCTCCCCAGGGGGACATGAACAGACACGGCGACGACTGACACGGACGACAACGCAGGGGTGGGAGATTCTGCATCACCGCCGCCGAGAGCTCCTCCATCGGACAAAGTGGGATCCTTTCATTCCATGATCGCTGGTGTGCCAGAGCTTTTCCAGCTCACCCAGGAAGAGAAAAAAGGGCTTCCTGTACCAGCACCGGGAGGCGAAGAGGAAGTCCATCATGTCGGTCCAGCTCCTGGACGATGTCTGTGATGAAGGGCTGGCTCTGCTGAGGAACCCTGCCTCAGCGTAGAGAGACCGACTTGAAAAGAAGTACTGGGTGCCGGAGTCTGCGACCAGTGTCTGCGGTCTCAGCCATCGCCAGACTCGGTGGTCTCGGCGGCTGCCAGGAAGAAATTGTTGAGGTTGTCGTCTTCATCCGTAGCTCCAGACAACGAGGGGAAGAAATTGGATTCCATGGGTAGAAAGGTCATCTGCTGGGTGATGACAGTCGAGGCGGACAACGCCTTCGCGATCGTGGCCAGATACGACCGGGAGCTTCGGTACAAGATGGCTCCACTCCTGGATTTCCTCTCCAATGACAAACCGGACGAGGCTTTGGAGATCCTCCAGGAAGGTGAGGTGGCGTCGGGCAACGCCATCACAGTGGCACTGGACATCGCCGACAGGTTTCTGCCAGATGGGAAATGGGGCCTGCCTTCGCCGTCGTGGCTGCCTCAAGGCCACCAAATTTAGATGGGAGATCCCTCCAGGCCATCATGACAGACAGGGACGGCCCGTGCCTTGGGCACTCTGCAACAACACCGGCCATCCTTTCGTTCCTCCGGAGGGTAGTCTAGCAGGTCTTCGAAGGGTTTCGGCAAGATTCTCAACCTCTTACCGCCAACCCTTCCATTCTTCGACCCAGGAAGCCAACAGGGTTCTCTCCAATGCCTTCAGAGGTGGCTGCTGTCATCAGGGCCCCCAGGGTGGTGCGCCGACCGCCAAGCAGGTTTGAACCTGCCAAGATGTCAGGCCGCCACCCATGGACCCCTGTGGGAGGCCGGCTGGCAATCTTCGTCAGTGTGTGGGAGACCCCTGAATGATGGATGCTGGACGAATACCACTGGTGGCCCGACGGGAACAACGCATTCCTCCGCTGCTGCTGGAAATTTGGGCCATGTTAAGAAAAGGGGCGCCAGAGTTTACTCGAGATACTTTCTTGTAACAAAGAAGACCGGGGGCTGTAGGCCCATTCTTGACCCACGACTCTAGTACAAAGTACATAAAGTCCCAGAAGTTCAGGATGGTCACACAGGCAACACGTACACGGCTACCTGCAAGAAAGACTGTCATTGTTGGATCTAGAGGATGCGTACTGCCACGTCCCCATACACGAAAAGCATTGCAAATTCCTGTGCTTTGTTGTACAAGGGAAGCATTACCAGTTCAAGGCTTTCCCCTTCGGACTGAAGTCAGCGCCCAGAGTCTTCACCAAGTGCATGGCTCCGGCAGCAGCCTGTCTATGACTACAGGGGATTCATGTGTATCCGTACCTCGACGACTGGCTCTTCCGGGCCAAATCAAGGGACATTGCTGTCGATCACATGGCTTCTGACGGACCTAGGGTTCTCATTGAATTATGCCATGTCCTGCTTGACTCCATTGCAGGACGTGCTGTTCCTGGGATCCAGGCTTAACCCGGTGTCCTGCCTGGCGTCACTGCCGGAAGAGAGGATGGCGGCCATCTGGTCAAGGTGCAATGACTGTTAGCACTGAAGATTGCCACAGTGAGGACCATAAAGGTGCTGCTTGCCATGATGTCGTCATTCATATACCTGATTTGGCTATGCAGGTTGCGGATGTTTCCACTCCAGGAGTTCCTCAACGCCCATTGTGTCCAGGTGTCCAGAGGCTTCCAGGACAGAATCGTGCTCTACAAGGAATCATTTGGGCGATAAGGTGGTGGGACGTGCGCTCCAACATGGCCGGAGGCACAGACTTCCAGAACCCCCCGTACCAGGAGACTGTCAAAACGGACGCTTCCGTGGACGGATGGGGAGCCCACACCGGAAGTCTTCACGCCAGAGGCCTGTGGCCGCCGTAAGAGAAGATGCTACACATCAACATACTGGAACTACGGGTGGTGTTTTGGGCCCTCAGGTAGTTTCTGCCGTCCCTCAAGGGCATAGTGGTGAGGGTATTCACGGACAATACCACCACAGTGTTTTATATCCAGAAGCATGGGGGCACCAGATCCCCAGCGCTCTCGAAGGAGGCGCAGGACTTGTGGCACTGGGCCGTCGCCCAGGGGATGTTCCTCATTCCGTTTCACCTGGCAGGAGTAAAGAACAGTCGCCGGCTCTCTCAGCAGGGAGCTGTGCCACGGCAGGATCAAGTGGACAACCTTTTCTTCAAATGGGGGCAGTCTCCAGATCGATCTATTTGCGATGGCGACAAACACAAAGTGCCAGAGGTACGCCAGGAGGTTCCCCCAGTCGGGGAGCATGGCGGGACGCATTCTCCTTCCCTTGGGAAGGCCTGTTTTCTATACGCGTTCCCTCCATTGCCACTACTACTTCGAGTCATCAGTCTACTCAGACGGTACCGATACAGGATGATCCTCATCGCGCCTGCGTGGCCGTGGCAGATCTGGTACCCAGAACTTCTCAGCATGTCAGCGTCCCCTCCTCCAGTCAAGCTGCCAGTGGTCGCGGATCTTCTTACCAGTGAAGGTGGCTCAATTCTGCACCATGATCTAGGATCTCTAAACCTGAAGGCCTGGTTCCTGCAGCATTAGAGTTCGGTGGCTACGAGGCATGTAGAGAGTTACTCGCCAATGGCAGGGTTTCTACTTCGAAGCGCTACGGACACAAATGGAAGCGTTTCGTGATTTGGTGATGGTGGGTCATGGCCCCTCAAGTACCTCCGTAATTGATATCATTGGCTAAATCGGGGCTGGCGCATGCCTCCATCAAGGTACATCTGATGGCAATCTCCCACTACACCAGGTGTCCGGGACGGTCTTCACTGTGGCCGCACTGTCGAGTCAAAGAGTTCATCAATGGACTGTTCCGCTCATTTCTGCCGGTGAAGGCTCCGGCCCTGGCGTGGGAACTCAACATGGTGCTGCCCAGGCTCATGGGGCCCCCATTCGGGCCTATGCATTCAGCTCCGCTCAAGTTTCTGTCGTGGAAGACAGCTTTCCTCATGGCCTTCACCTCTGCGAGAAGAGTAGGTGAGATCCAGTCCCTGTCCTGCAAATGGCCTTAATTGACTTTCCACGAGACGAGGGTGGTGCCACGGACGCACCCCTCCTTCATGCACAAGGTTCAGTTGGAATTTCATCTCAACGAGCCCTTGGTGGTGTTTGTGTTTTTTCCGACGCAATCGTTGCTGGCTGAAAGTACTTTGCACTCGCTGGATGTGGCTCGAGCGCTGGAAGTTTTATTTGGCCCGCACTAAGAGTTTCCGGAAAACTTCTCCGCTTTTTGTGAACTTTGGTCCTGTGAACCATGGGAAGGCCCTGTCCAAGGCTTCAATTTCCAGGTATCTCTCTCACTGCACCGCTCATCGTCACCTGTTGGCAAACTGACCGTTTCCTGGCCGTCCGAGAGCCCATTCTACCAAAGCGATCGCTGTGACGAAATTCTACTGCATCGTCAGGGATTCCAGGGAGGAGTCCAGAGTCGGCCAAGCAGTGCTGTGCACCCTTTTCGCTTGAAGGTGAGCTTGGTGAAGAGGTAAGAGATTGCTTCTGTTGGGCCGTGCCACCTCCCATGGTTATGTTGTGTAATTATGCACTGCTGTATAGTCTTTATTCATGAGCATGTGAATCCATGCCAGACCCCATGCTGGAGAAAGTTACTTTCCTTTAACTGTTGTTCTCCAGCTTGGGTCTGGCATAGATTCACATGCAAATCCTCCCGCCTGCCCCTCTGTGGCTCTTCTCTTGGTCCTACTACCATTTTACGTGCTGTCAAATCTGAAGATGGCTGCCAGAGGAGGGGCTTAGATAGAAGGCAGTCATTGGCTGTGGGGGGGGGCAGGGGGAGAGTATGACCCAGAGCTCAGTGATTGGTTTAAAGGAGAAAGACAGTTTTGTTTCTAAACTGTTTTTTCTTTTACAGAGGAGTCCCAGCCTGACAGAATATTCATGAGCATGTGAATCCATGCCAGACCCATGCTGGAGAACAGTTACAGTTAAGCACTCAGAACTCCAAGGAGTGATCAGAGAATTTCCTCTCAAGCATATCAAACTAGTTAAGCAGCTTTGATGATAAACACTTCAGGGCATAAAGTTTACTTGCAACAATTCAAATCTTATATCTCCAAGAGACCCTCCAAATAATATCCTCGTTTGTCTGCAATTACTCTTTATATAACCAGCCACTTTTTAAAGGCTTATTGTGTGACCTACTCGCCCAAACATTGAGCTATAGGGTGGGTTTTGATAGGTATTCCCATATAGATGTAGGTGTTCACATCTAATGCCACTCCCTCCAACCTTCAAATAAAGGGCTTTTTACTTCTTGCTCGCTGCCTATGATCATGACTTTGGCCTTGGAGAGATTAGTGGCTATGTTGTTTTGGGTTGCATAGCAGAATGTCATTGTAAGGTCAAACAGATCTGTATTATCTGCATATGCCATCCAAGGTACAGTCAAATCCCCAATACTGGGCAGAAAACTGCAAGAAGCTCTAATTATTGGCCATGTATAGAGGTTGAAAAGCAGGTGTGCAAGTACACACTCCTACTTCAAACCCTGATTTGGTGGGCGTAGTTTTTGTTAATTGCCCATCAAGACCGATGTGGACAGAGACTATAGTTTCCGAGTGCAACAACGTACCACCACATAGGCTCATACCCCAGCGCATTAGTTTCTCCCACAATTTCTCCCTAGGAACACAATAAAAAGCGTTGGGGGTAATCTGTGTAGCAGAGATAGACTATATTGATAGTCTTGGAACATCAGCAGGCATATAATGCAAGTCCCATAAATTGTGAGAGGTGTTATGTTCACATCAAAAGCCCATTTAAAATTACCTCAAAAGGACCTTCAATCCACCCAGATATTAAGTTGACACAATAGAGCTGCAAAAATATTCCCGCTGGCATCGAGCATGGCCAGGTGTCTGTCGTTGGATGTAACTGTCCTCGCCCCTTTTTTAAAAACTGTGATGAGGATAGACTCCTGCCAGCTCGTAGGAATGTTCCCAGTTGCAAGGATCCTTGCAAAAATTAAGGCAAACAAATGTGCCCAATATTCAGAATTGGCCTTAATTGTAATGTTATCAAGGCAGTCTGGGCCAAGTACCCTAGCGCTTTTGGGCTGCTTAATTATAATGAAGATATCGGCTTCACCAAAGCCCTTAGCACTACTGCAGATATAATTCATCAAAATGCCAACGCCAGTTTTCAAATAGTCATCAAAATAATTGCTAGTAATATACACAATCCAATTATCCTCAAATATGGGATTAAGTTTGTTCGGTTTATCCAGTCATAAACCACCTATAAAGATACCAACACTTTTTGCTGTCATTAGTTTTTAATGAACAAAAGAAAGCTCCAATTTATTTCTAGAATGTTTGTGATTTCTACAGCGAGAGCTTTGATAGCCAGTCTTATTGGCTAATTTAATTAAATGATGTTTATGTATTACCCTCATCTCTCTCCGAAGAGACTTCTTCTGACTTGCAATGGCAGTGTCATACAGCCCCATCCTAGGGATCTTCTGGCTAACCGCCCCTCGAGGGGTATTCGAGAGGGTCTGAATGTGACAACCACAGAACAAAGATCCCAATTATAATGTTGCTAGAAGTGCATTATAGGACATGGGTCTTTGCTAATGGTATGATTAAATCTAGCAACGTTATACGTCCAAACCAATCAATTGCCCTGTTGGTTAACTGAACACTTTGAGGGTGACTTACTAAGCAACCTAGTACTTTTCAAAGCTAAGTCCCAAGTGAGCATGGCATGGTCACTGTAGGGAGGGAATTCTGCAACGATAGTGCAGGAATATTTACCCACTAAAAGCTTCATAAAGACATAGCCCAGTCACGAGAATGCACTCCCATTAGAACACGTATAGAGGTCGCCATTACCAATGCCATTCTGCATTTCTAACATGGGGAAAGTATGCCCATGGAGTAAGTCTGCCCACTTAGATCTCCTAGGTGCTACATTTTCCCCACCAATTGATAAACCTGATCCTTCGCAATGCACCTGCATGGCCACATCATCAAAATATTGTATAGATTCAGAGGCAAGACCATGATCATTAGTCACCAACTATTATGTTTGTTTGAGAATGAAGGCCATCCCATTCACTGAGTAGTGCCTCCACCTGTTCCTGGACAAGCTGGGTCTTTATCCCACCCGGTGGATCATAGAGATTGATGATTAGAAGCCCATTTCTGGTTTTTATTCTGTGTTTTCTAGTTTACAATAAAACGTTTTATCACTGATCGTAAAATATAATATCCAAAGCAAGACCTATTCAATTCCTAAAATACAGTTCCCTACTAACAAAACAAAAATGAGAAAAAAACAAATAAAACTACATTTCCATTTCAGTGTGGGCAGATTCGCTGCTATCAAGCCTATCTAGATCAATTTACAACTCAGCGTTTATCTGACAGTCCGTCAGTCTTCGACGATAATGGCCTAATCTACCACATTCTAATACTGGTCATCTTAACTCATCCCAACAATCCAGCCAATCAAGCTCCCCCTGCCCGATCACTATTTCCCATTTCGCAAGTATCTGCTGTTAATTAGTCCCTGCCAAAATGCGGGATTAATTAGTGAGTGGATGGAAGTTACCTAGGGCCCTAATATCCTTATTCTATCAATATCAAAATGTGGACATTCCAGAACCAGATGTTGCAAAGTTTCCAGAGGGGCCTTGCCACACACACACATGTCCTCCTCTTGGCTCATTTGGTATTTTGAGTTTGGGGCCAATCACCTCCAAGGTTGAAAGCACATTCAGGCAGAATTTCAAATAAAGATCCCTAGACTTATGTCTAAATATTCCTAACTTTGAAGTTGTACAAAGATTGACAAGTCTATTATGTGCCAAAGATTAATCGCTCTAAATACTTCATATCTTTACACCTGTCACACCCAAGGATCATCTTTTTCTTAATAAAATCGGAGTCATTCGTCGTAAACTCTATTATTTTCTGAAATTCAGATAGCGTTTATGAAAGCTTTCTAAAAAGGATATGGCTTGGTCTTTAACAGAACCTCATACACGGAATTGCCCAGACTAGACTTTTCTGCCCGTTTTAATGTTTCTAGCAGAGACCAGCTTTGCTTAGCAAATTGGGCCCAGCATGATGCGGTTCCCAATTCCAGCCGTAGAGCAATAAATGGAGTTGATCTGGGGAGTTGATTCACAAATTCACATCCATTTATCATTATGGGTGTGATTTTCAATTTTTAGAACTCAATAAGGAGTATGCACACATTTTTGTTTTCAAAACCTTAATCATAAAAATACATTGTTGAATTTTGTCCTCCATTCTTTTTTTCTGATGTTCAAGTTGACCCTTTGAAGAAATGTAGAACCACAGGTAGGCCTGTTAGTAACCTGTTTGATTGGTATATCCTGGAGTTTCCATACAAATGGTCTTACTTTGTCTACTTTTAAAGGTAATTACAAAGGATTTTTTAGCGCTTATGGATAGGTGATTCGTCAGTAAATAACTCTACACCCCCACCAATGGTTTCTGTAGATCTAGCTCAGTGGCATCCATCGAGACTAAATCAACAACATAGGCAATAATGTTAGCCGTAAGGTCACCACATTTGGGGCATAACAATTCCAGGATTTGCTTTCCTCCCATAAATCCGCAAGGTACAAGTTGAATAATGTTGGAGCAAATACGCATCCTTGTCTCACTCCTTTAAAGGTCGGCATTGCCCTTGATGTATTTCCCTGCTTGTCAAGTCTTATTTTTATTGTGTGATTTGTGTACAGAAGTTTAATCATGCACAGGAGCCCCCTATCAATACCCCAATGAATCAATTTGTGCCACAGACGTTCAGTGTCTGTTGTCAAAGGCTGCTTCCAGATCTGTTAAAGCAACATAGTTTGATTTTCCAAATGGTCCTCCTATGTTTGAGATACAATCATACAGGGCCAGCACACTCAGTGATGTACCAGCACCTTTGCGGAAACCTGTTTGCATGGGGCTCAGAATCCCCTCTTTGTCCGCCCACCTACTTAGATCTTTTATTACTCGTTTTGCAAACATTTTAGTAACCAAATTCAATAGGGAAATCTCCCGATAACTCTTTGGTTGGGCTTGGTCTCCTCTTTTGAAGATGGTGACTATCGTTGAGCTCTTCATGAAATTAGGTACTTCCCCCTTAAGCGATATAAGTAAAATGTTTGTGTAATATGTTTGCCCATAGGGTAGGGTTCTCTCTGTATATTAAATGGGAGATCCCATCCGGACCACAAGCTCTGGAGCTGTTTGACGATTCAATGATCAACACCATATCCAATTAATCAAATATACAGTCCCAAGCCTGCTTATTAGTTAGGTTCACCTTCTTAAATGTCAGGTGCCCAGTTTTTGTCCCAAATTTCATTGTGTAGTAGTCACCCCAATTGTCTTCTGAGACGCATGATTGCAGATGTGCTTGTTGAGAATCTGCTCCATTGAAGGATCGCCATATCATTCTTGAATCCTTGGCAATGATATGCTTAAATAATGTCTGTTTTTGTTTTTTGTTGTGTAATTGTACCCTGAGTGTCTTCAGCCATCTAAATTAGATTTGATTTTTTCCACTTTTAACATTAGTTCCTACTAATTAGTTTTACCTCTTGACTTTTATCCATTGTATAGTTTGTTAGTTTAAAGAAATCTCACTCTGCATATACAAAGTCGTGTTGATCGTTTTGCCTAGAACTACAAATCCCATCAATTTTGCAGTTCCTCGCTCTAATTCCGCAACTAGGCTTGTGAATGCTGGGACGCCAGTTAGGCCGGTCTTTGCTGGTTTGTGCAGTTCAGTCTTTCTGCTACCCGTTCCTGCAGCCTTCATGCAGGCTCCTGCCGCCTCTGCTCGGATGAGACTCGTTAGGTAGGAGCCATCCATCGTGCAATATACCTGGCCCAGCTCATAGGATGTTAATCACACCTTACACTGATACTAATCTGCTTACTTTGTGACCTCGAAGCGTATGTCCTCTACCACATCTGCTAATGTTTTTGCACCTAACTCTACCAATTGTTCGGACTTGAACCCTCCTTTTTTCTCCCGCTTTAAAGTGAGGCACGCCGAGCAGATCTCGGACTTCATTCTCATGAAAGAATTTGATTTCTTGTGACTCAGAAACCTGCTTTTCCCATATAACCAATCATGCTGCTGCTTCTGCATTTCCTAATGGATATCAAATCTTCCGCACTGATCGCCAATCCTGCTGGGGTGGTGGCACTGAAGTTATTAGAGATTCCCTGACATCACATATTTGTAACGCCTAACTTTTTGATGATTGCAATACACTCTGATCAAAATTGCTATTGATTCCACCTCCACCATCTGTCTTGTTACCATATATTGTCATCCTGTAAATATATTGAAAATATATAAATTAGACCTAATGTTAACTTGCACTTTCACACCCAAATGTCACTATAGCAAATGTTATTTTGTCAATAAAAAGTTCCCTTCAAAGTATGGTTAGTCTGGTTTATTTAGCCTCAGTTTGATCCAATGTATTCATTTGATTAACTTGATATGATATGATCGTTTATTTATATAGCGCCTATACACAATGTGTTTCAAAGCGCTTCAAGGGAGGGAACAAGGGAAAATACAACCACATTCTTACAGGCCATGAACAGCAAGGATGCGAAATTAACTATCGTACTCGGCCTGACGACATTTCAGATAGTGCAAGAGCTAAGACATAGATAAGGAAGGGAGGGGGAGAGTGGGAAGGAAATGGAAACAGACAGGCGACTACCTTACTAGGCCTGACGACATTTCTGGTAGAGCCGGAGAAAAACAAGAGGTGAGGGAGAGGGGTGCAGAAAGGGAGGGGAGGAACAAAACAAGCGACTATCATACTAGGCCTGACGACATTTCAGATAGTGCTTGAGGGGTGGTGGGGAGGAAAAAAACAGTAATGGGATGGTGGAGGAAACAGACGAGGTTGCTATCATATTAGGTCCAGGGACAATTCTGATAGAGTAAGTGCATAGAAGAAAGTAAGGGGAGGAGATAGGAAAAGGGAGAAGGGAAAGGAGGAGAGAAAAGAGAGTAAGCAGTCAAAAAGAGTGGAGAAGCAAGAGTGGAGAGTGAATACAATTACAGAAGTCAGTAGTAACACATAATGTTGCAAGCCAGGATACAAGATGAAGATGGGAACAGCATGACTCAGGGTCACCATGAGTCACAAGATGCAAAGGAAGTCCAGCATGAGAGTTGAGAAAGAGTGATGCACCGTGAATGAATGAAGTCCATAAAGGTCAAATCCAGCATTGACCACAAGACAGTGATGGTGAAGGAAGGCACCAGGTGGGCGGGGCTTGCTAAGTGGTGAAAAAGAGCAGCAGGCAGGAAGGTACCAGGTGGGCGGGGCTTAGGCCAGGTGGATTGAAATCATTATATATCACTAGGGTTCATTCATTTAAATTTGTCGTGCTTGGCCTGATCCTCTCATTTCAATAAACAAGTGTTTACCTCCATTGAATTCAAATCATTCAATTTTACTTGAATTATTTCATTCAAATTTAGTAATTCCAACCTGATCCCATACAAGTATTTCGAAGGGATTGTGTCCTCCGACGTATTCCTTATCTTTGATAGATCATCTCCAGCTTGCTGGCCTCGGAAACATTTTTTCAGTAGAGGGCGCTGCGCGTCGACGTCCCTCGAGCCGATGTCCGTCGACAGCCTCCGTATCGGCGCCGACGTCATTGCATGTATAAATAGACTCGCGCAGCGTCCGTTGCTCAGTTCCGTTTTTCCGCGCTTCGCGGTGTCTCGGAATATCGTTGCTCAGTTCTTCAGTCAAATATACTTCATTATTCCTCGAGAATACCGACTCGTACTCGATGGCTTCCTCATCCGAACCGACGACTCTACGGTCCGGCTTCAAAAAATGTCGAGACTGTGGAAAGAAAATGTCGTTGACTGATCCTCACAGGATCTGTTTGTGGTGCCTGGGAGTCGAGCACCATTGTTCGGAGTGCGAGGACTGCATGTCCATGACGGCGAAAGCCTTGAAGGAGCGTAAGGGGAAGCTCGAGAGAGGTAAGGCAGTTAAAACTTCTTCGAAAGTTGTCTCGGCGGAGTCGAGACATTCGTCTCCTCGCCATCACAAAAGACATTCTCGTCCTAGGACTCGAAGCAGTTCCCATCACTCTTCGAGATCTAAGCATTCAAAAAAGAGACGTCAAAGATCCCCTTCCTCATCTTCTTCCGTTTCCCCGAAAAGGGTCTTCTGCCCCACAAAACATAGCTCTCAGACTGAGTGGGAGGAATTCAGGAAAAAGATGCTTAGCGTCTTCGAGAAAGTGGCCTCGACCCCCTCGAAGACTGCTGAGGGGTGATACCCTGGATGAAAGACCCTAAAAATCAAAACGCTGCGAGTCGCAGCACCCGGCGAAAGAAGCTACTCGAGAGCGTCACGAACCCTCGAGTAAAGGCAAAGTCGTGTCTTCGACGCAGCCGTCGAAAATCCCTTTGACGCATAGATCTGTCTCTTCAATGCCATTATCGAAGGGTTCTTCGACGCACAGGTCAGTCGATTCGATGCCGTCTTAGACACCGACATCGACGCTGAGAAAGGACAAACCCACGGCCACCCCACAGCCAGTGACCATACCCAGAGCCTCCATCACGAGAATGTCGTCGACAACCTCGAGTAGAATTCCGATACTCTCGAGTTCCTCGAGGCCTCTACCAACTTTCTCGACGGCTTCGAAGCCTTTAACGTCCGCGTCGACGACGTTGACGTTTTCTCAGCCAATTATGACGAATTTGGCCCCTTCTGCTCTGGGAATGGGATTTATACCATTTCCAAGATCTGATCATTCCAGAGCCTTAGCATCTATTTATGAAGAAGCAGAGAATTCAGATCAGGAGAGACCTTTTGAGTTGCAGTGATCTGCAACTCCTGTACCAGAGGAATTTACCTCTGAGGAAAGTAGGTTTAAGGACCTCCAAGAATCCCTACATGAAGGGGTTGGACACTTCCCCAGAAGTGGAATTTGCCAAACCAGACCCAGGGGAACATGCCGAAACCCCTTATAGAACCTTGATTGCAAGGATAATCGAGTTTATGGGGTGGTCTACACCCTCACCTGCTTTTCAGCAAGACAACCTCACAGACATTTTGGTTAAAGGTCCACAGGAGGATCCTGTGGTGCCATTTCATGCAGCATTACAAAGGTAAATATTGGCAAACTGGGAAACCCCTGAGGTTATCCCGGCGGTTAACAAAAAAATATCAGCCAAGTATAGGGTGTCTACTGCTGACCCTGAATATTTATCCAAACACCCAACTCCGGAGAGTCTGGTTGTGCAGGCAGCAACTTCATCAGGTAGTAAATCGGCTTACCATACTGTTCCACAGGACAGGGATGACAAGAGATAGGACTCTATGGCCAAAAAGGTCTTTTCTGCATGTAGCATGGCGTTGAAATCCATCAATGCTACTTGTACGCTCGCAAGGTTCAACCACACACTTTGGGAGTGTGCTTCATCAGCGGCTGACTGCCTCCCGGAGGGAGAAGAAAGGGAAGCGTTTCTAAACATCATTAAGGATGGTAAAGACGCAATATGCGAATCCCTTCAAACTGGCATCGATTCTGCTGACAGCATCAGCAGGGCCAAAGCGGCAAGTACAACAACCAGGAGATTTGCTTGGTTGCGGAAGTCTGGTTTTGCTCCAGATGTGCAAAGCAGACTCTTGAATATGCCCTTTTGACGGCTCTTCCTTGTTTGGTAAGAAGGCGGATGACAGTTAAGAAAAGCTTCAAACATCAAAGGCAGCAGCAAAATCCCTGGGAGCTGCAATCCGTCAGACACCATATCGCCCCTCAGGAACCTCTTGGAGAGGTAAGTCCTTTCGCTTCTATTCCGCATTCGGAAGAGGCAGAGGACAGCCGGTTCAAAGGGGTCAGAAAAAATTCACCCGAGGTGGACGGGTTAAAAATACAAAAGCCGCAGCAGCAGCAGGTGCCTCTTTACCCTCGGCAACTGCATCAGCCGCCTCTAAACCGCTCTGAGGACTCTCCTCACAAGACACCAGTAGGGGGCAGGTTAATTTAACATCTTACGGAATGGCAGGCTATTACATCATATGCTTGGGCATTGGAGACAGTTGCCCAAGGTTACTGCCTGCCTTTTCTACGCATCCCTCAGTCATCCACCGGGAAACAGCTCTCTGAAAGTTCCAGATCTGCTCCTCTTGCAGGAAATTGTAGACCTGCTAGAGAAAGGTGCCACAGAACCGGTACCTGTAGCGGAGAGGAACAAGGGCTGGTACTCCCCCTACTTTCTCATACCGAAGAAAGATGGAGGACTGAGACCTATCTTGGACTTCCGAGAATTGAACAAGTTCCTCAGGAAGGACAAGTTCAAGATGGTAACTCTTTCTCAGATCGTTCAGGCCCTCCAGCTCCAGGACTGGCTGGTATCTCTGGACCTCCAGGATGCTTATTTCCATGTGCCAATCCATCTCAAACACAGGAAATACCTGAGGTTCGCAATTGGCGGCTCTCATTATCTATTTCGAGTTCTGCCATTTGGGCTGACCTCCGCCCCGAGGGTCTTCACCAAGCTAATGTCGGTAGTGGCTGCAAGTCTAAGGAGGGGAAGGGATTTGCGTCTACCCCTACCTGGACGATTGGCTGATCAGAGCTGTATCTCCGGAACAAGCTCAGATTCAGCTAGTTGATGTCTGCCACATCCTTCACAAACTGGGCGTCTCCCTCAATTTAAAGAAGTCACAGATGATACCATCACAGAGACTCCAGTTCATTGGAGCGGTCCTGGACACTTCCCTGGGAAAAGCCTCGCCACCAGAGGTGAGGGCTCAAGATATTCTGCAGATGGTCACCAAGTTTCAAAATGCCCAACGTCTCCCAGCCTTCGACTTTTTGAGGTTGCTAGGCCTCATGGCATCCTGCATCTTCCTTGTGCCAGAGGCTCGCCTGAGAATGAGATCTCTTCAGTGGGCACTGAGAACTCAGTGGTCGCAATTCTCAGGGAGAATGACAGACCTCCTTCAGGTTCCGGACAAGGTGGCTTGAGACCTTCAGTGGTGGGCCTGCCAGAAAAACATCTTGAAGGGAGAACTGTTTTGGCAACCATGGCCGGAGAGAACAGTAGTCACAGATGCCTCACTCACGGGGTGGGGAGCCCCTACCAACGACTTGACCATCAGCGGTCGTTGGTCTCCATCGGAGTCCAGACTACATATCAACCTGTTAGAGCTGAGAGCAATCAGACTAGCGCTGAAGGCTTTTCTGCCATCTGTACAGGGGAAAAATGTCCTGATAATGACGGACAACACAGTGGCCATGCACTACCTCAACAAAAGAGGAGGCGTAGGAACACTGCCACTGTGCAGAGAGGCAATGCAGCTCTGGTTTTGGGCAATTCAAGAAGGAATCTCTTTATCGGCAGTTTACCTAGCTGGAGAGAAGAACTTGACGGTGGACGCTCTGAGCAGGCAGGGCACAGTCTCCCACGAGTGGGAACTAGCTCGGGAAGTCCTTCAAGAGATCTTCGTCCTTTGGGGAACCCCTCAAGTGGATCTGTTCGCCACCAGTACCAACAGGAAGTGCTATCTGTTTTGTTCAAGGGAATTTCCCCCGAGAGGAGCTCTAGGGGACGCGTTCGTAGTGGACTGGGAGTTTCCACTCCTGTACGCGTTTCCACCAGTCCCTGTCATTCCTCAAATGTTCAGGAGGTTGAGAAGATTCCGGAGAACCATGATCCTAATTGCCCCAGACTGGGCCAGGAGAACGTGGTACCCGGACCTTCTGGACATGTCCATCTGCCCTCCAATTCGTCTTCCACTGAGGGAGAATCTTCTCTCACAGAAGGGAGGTCAGGTTCTCCATCCAGACATCAGAACCCTCGACCTTCACGCCTGGCTTCTGAAAGGTTGAGATACAAGGATTGGGACCTCCCTGATGACGTCATGGAGGTGTTGCTTTCGGCCAGAAGGCCAGCAACAAAGTCTTTATACCGCTGCTGTTGGAACAAATTTTGCAGCTGGTGTAGAGAAGAGAATATCGACCCATTTTCATGTGGTACACCAACGGTGTTATCCTTTCTACTCTACTTGGCAAATTCAGGCCTTCAAGTTGGCACTGTCAAGGGCTATCTCGCAGCGCTATCGATCTTCAAGCGCACTGCAGAGGAGCCATTGTATTTCAAATTACCCTTAGTAATACCATTTCTAAAGGGATTAACCAATGTCTACCCTCCAAGACCGTTCCAGGTTCCTTTATGGGACTTAAATTTAGTCTTAAATTTCCTGATGGGTACTCCTTTCGAACCACTCCACTCTTGTTCGCTAAGATTTCTCACGCTTAAAACTGTCTTGTTAGTGGCATTAACATCTGCTAGAAGGGTGAGCGAATTACAAGCTCTATCTTGTAAACCTCCTCATATAATTTTTCATAAAGACAAAGTTGTCCTACAGGTGAAGCCTAATTTCCTCCCAACGGTGGTATCTGAATTCCACATCACTCAGAAAATTACCTTACCTTCATTCTATCCTCCTCCCCATCCGGGGAAAGAGGAAGAAAGGCTACATAGGCAGGACCCAAGGCGGGCTTTAAACTTTTACATGAGCAGACTTGCTAGGATTAGGCAAGCAGACCAACTGTTCGTAGGTTACTCAGGGCAAAAATTGGGACTACCGATAACAAAACAGACCATTTCCCGATGGATTATTTTGGCCATTCTGGAATGTTACAAACTAGCAGGGAAAGAGCCCCCTCAAAATCTTAGGGCTCATTCAACCAGGGGTATCGCAGCCTCTTCGGCCCTCCAAAGAGGGGTTCCGGTTCAAGGCATATGTGCGGCTGCCACATGGTCGTCCGCACATACATTCACAAGATTTTACAACCTGGATTCCTCCTCTAGTCAAGAGACTAGGTTTGGCAAAGCCATATTACATTCTGTTCATTCCTAAAGGGAAACATGATGTTTTTACTCCCACCTTCAATTACACACCACTGCTATAGGAGTCTATCAAAGATAAGGAATACGTCGGAGAACACAATCCCTTCGAAGAACAAGTTGCTTCTTACCTGGTGACGTTCTTTCGATGGGATATTCCTCCAACGTATTCCTTATCGCCCCTCCCATCGATCCCCGCAGTAATACTTCCCTTGTGGTTGCAGATTACGCTCCTTCAAGGTCAATAACCAATTAATGTAAAACAACTGTTAACGTCAAAACGGAACTGAGCAACGGACGCTGCGCGAGTCTATACGTGTGATGACGTTGGCGCCGATACGGAGGCTGTCGAGGGACATCGGCTCGAGGGACGTCGACGCGCAGCGCCCTCTACTGAAAGCTGCAGATGATCTATCAAAGATGAGGAATACGTCGGAGGAACATCCTATCGAAAGAACGTTACCAGGTAAGAAGTAACTTGTTCTTCTCTTCATTGAATTCAAATCATTCAATTTTACTTGAATTCTTTCATTCAAATTTTAGTCTTCCCCAGCCTGATCCCGACACGTGTTTCCCCGCCATAGATGTGGCGGTTCCTCAGGGGTATGTTGGCTAGTATATATACACACTTTTCCAAAAACAACTTCTTCATACGCTTTATGTACATAAATCCATCAACATTGTCATCCTAGTGAAAGAAAAAGACAAAATGAAAACAAAAATACACAGTGACTAGTTGTTTACCCAATCCTGACATGCAGATCCCAATGTAAAGAACTCTTTACTATTATAAGGGAGACCATTAGTTTTGACTTACTTATTGGTCTTCGTTGATTTCTATAAGAAGGTAGTTTGGAGAAAAGCTGTCAGTTAGCTTTCTAGGTTGTTGGGGCGATGTCCCTACAAAGGAATAGTGAACCGTTATCAGAGATCGTCTGGTCATCGCAGCGGGTTCTCTACATTCTACACATACGATGTGATACCGTTTTTTTGCATGGGCGCTTTGTTTGCAGAGCTTACCTGCGTTCTGTGGTTTTATTGTTGATGTCCGTGTCCAAGCGGACGGTACGATTTCCGGTAACAGTGTAAATAACGTTGGTGTACTATACCCAGAAGTGCAATAAAGCTTTAACTTGCTGCTTCCACTTACAAAACTATAAACACAAAGAGTAGCGCCGGAATCAGCTTAAGACTGACCCCTTCTTTTCATTTTCAAATCATCCTGTAAATATACCTCGGTTTGAAGAACATCTGCTTATGCTTCTTGGTGACTTTATTAAACCCTGCTCCTATGTAGTCATCCCTGGTGACTTTAATTACGGGGCATATAACGCTTGGACTCTGAAGCTACCAATCTAATGCTCTCACTCGAGGGCTATGGCCTGCACCAACAAATAAAGATGCCCTTTCAAAGATGGACATACCTTGGACCTGGTATTGTCCCATTGCCTATCCTTGACCAACCTGGAAGTTATAACTTGCCCTTGGTCTGATCATTGTCTTATTTCCTTCGTACTCGATCTTCTGACTAAGATTGCTAGGCTGAACTCAAACCCTTGTGCTGAACACACTGTCAGGAATATTCGCAAGATTTCCCTCACTGCCTTCAGTGAACTTGCCCAACCCATGATGGAAAACTTGCTACTTTCATGCTGTACTTCTACTTTAGTAGATCAATACAAAGATATTGTCTCTTCTGTTACAGATACTCTTGCCCCCGCCTCTATTAAAACTGTCAGGATTGAAACACACTGCCAATCATGGTTCTGTGATAAAATCCTAAGAACACAAAAAAGGAAAATGGAACAGGCTTGGTGGAAGAATTCCTCTGAGGCCAATCTTGCCTCTTATCGCAAAGCCGCCACTGCCAACCATGAGTTCTATGACAATTGTATCAGTAATGCCAAGTCATCTCAAAAATAACTTTTTGCCATTCTAACAGACTTCGAGGGCAAGTCCAACTCCTACTCTATCATCACTAAAAGTAATCAGTGGTGTCTAGACCACATCATTGAACCTTTTGTTTGGATATGAAAGCTAATCAGCCTTTTTGAGTTGATTTTCATGATTCTCACAACATGGTTCTTTTCTCTTTTCTCTGCATAATTATTTGTTTTTAAAGTTTGCTTGGAAATGAATTATTTGTGTATCCTTTACAAAAATGTCATGTGCAATGTTACACATCACACATTCTTTTCGTTTGATCTGCATTTCGGGAATTATACTTTTATTCCCATCAATTGTTTCTCCTCCCAAATGCTGCTGAATTGCCTACTATATCTTTGTGTTATTACCCTATTGGAATCTTGATACATACTCATGCACTGTCTTGTTAATTTTGTTCTGTCATAACTTTGCAATGGTTATACTTATACTTATACTTATGTTACTTTGTACATTCTAGCCTGGAAGAAGACCTGCTGGTCGAAATATGTGCCGGCTACATCCATTTCTGGACAGTGATTATAAATCGACATTGTAATTGCGCAGTGTGGTTGTGTCCTTTTTGTCTTAATTAGTGAACATTGTGTTGGATTATGTTTATAATTAGCATGTGGGTCCAATTTATTTGGTTTGAAACTCTTATTTCAGTTACCAGAGCTGGTTTTGATGTGCATTTCCATTGTTTTAACAAACAAGCTTGCCCATTTGCTATTGCTATTAACAGCCTTCCCCCACCCCAGGGTCGCTCATGAGCACCTTTCTTAGCTGGTTTATGATTAAGCAAATAACCATCCAACACAGGACAACAGGTGAGCCATATCTCTTGTAATAGTATGAAGTTGTAAGTCCTTAAGTTTTCATTTGGGTTCTTCTCTAGAAAAGAGTTGAATCCCCTCGAATTCATGCTTAAGAGGCAATTTGTAAAAGCCTGGTCGCCAAACTGCGATTCCTGACAGGGCACGAGGAAGCCATTCCCATCCGGAAATGGTTGAGCTCTCAAAGTGCCTGTGATGGTCGTCCTCCAAGTGTATCATAATTAAATTTTTTCTTACTGAGCCGTTTTATTTGTTCGAGACCAGCAATAGGGTAGCTCTCATATAATTTTAGTCGGATGTCTTTCTGGTGTGTGTACTGCATTTTCCACCACTTTAGATGCGAAGAACACAGCACACTTTCCCAGGTGGGCTCTGTTATACAGATGGACAAATTGTATATCGACAGAAGAAATGGATTTTAAAGCGGGCACTGTAGCAAGTAGATTCAGGATTCTTGTTCTCTTTAGTGGAGTACTTCTTTCATCATCAAATTCTGACTTGAAGATTATAGGCGTCTGAGACATTCCTGCAATGCCGCTCCACCCATAGTTTCTGTGTTTTTTGACCTAACCATCCAGGTTGCAGATTCTGGACTCAGGTCCTCTTCCATATGCAATACTTTTCTTTGACGTATCTGTTAGGCAATGTTGGACTGCTAATCACCACATCTTAAATTTTTTGTGATCGGGTTCTCTATTCTGTTACCATAGGTGTGTCACCACCTGGCCCCTCTATGGGTACTATCTTCGTATCCTTCGGGATTCCTTGCTTTGTGCCACATTAACAAATTGATGCTCCAGGCTTCACCCTTTTTGCAGAATGGACTCTTGATGAGGCTGGATTATTTGGGGTTGTGACCATTGTATGCTTGGTGCTATTGTTTGGGTTATGACCATTTGTTCTATCCAATGATCTATTAGCCTTCTGTGCTTTTAAGATTATGCACATACATTTCCTGGACCCTTTTTCTACTTTGTCTCCCAATCCCCTTTTTTTTTTTTTTTTGCTTTCCCTTGTCTTCATCCTTTCTTTTTAATTTGGTTGACACAGGTTCCTGTCTATCTGGAATTATTATGCAGTCTCTTGTTTTGGAATCCCCTCTAGACCCTACTGGAGATGTAGGTAGGGTTTGATTAGGGGCCAATGTGACTCTGTTAATTGGGATATGATATTGGTCTTTTGTACCATGTCCAGAGCTCTGCTGTGACTTTATCAAAGAGCTTGGGTCCCTAACGGTTGCCGTATTTATTTATTTTACTTAAATATTATTTTACAGTTTGGACTCATACTTTTAACACTGCATCCTTTCATATATATTAACATCAGGGTACATCTTATAAAAGTAGGAAGGGGAAATATAAAAATAAAAATTTCATCAGATCAAAGCATGTATCTAAAGGTGTGGGTCGTATCTATTATGTGTCCATTTCTTGTTTTTTCCCCCTGATTTTTCCCCAATATTGCATAGTTCTAAAAGTCAAACGAAAGCAGCATCCACTCAGTGTCTGTTCCCATTTCTCTTGGGGTTCGTAACTTATCAGATCATCTGGAAGCATCTGTTTGAAAATATTCCTTGTTTCTGCAAGTTTTGGGCAGTTAATGAACAGATGATATAACGACTCTGCTATGATGGCTTCATCGCAAAATCTACAATTTTGTTTTTCTGAAGGAATTTGTCTTGTGTAGGCTAGATACTCTCTGGTTGGGAGAATGTTTAGTCTGAATCGGAGAAAAGTGTCTCTTATGCGGGTGCAGGGGAATCTTTGCATGTATTTTGGTGATTCATTGATTGCTCTGATATCATATCGCGAATGTAAGGCAAGTTTGTAGTTGTTTTGGGCTTCTCCTGTCTGGATCAAATCACTTTCTCTGAGCTGTATTTTACCTTTCATTGGTCTGTTGATTAGCATCTCTGCGCTTATCTCATAGTTTTTCATAGTTTCAATGCAGTATTCTTTCCATCTCTGTACCGTTGGCGTCGTTGGTGGTTCTTGTGTATTTTTCAGGATTCTGATTGCCGGAATGTCCTCCGTTGATATGGTCTTTCTATAAAGTGCAATATGCTTCCATTCAGTTAATGATTTTAGTGACTGAGTTCCTAACTCATGCCAAATTCGAATGGCTGGATATCTTTGACGTAGTGATAGTACTTTCCTCCGGATTATCCCTTCAAGGATTATCCATATTGTCCTGTGGATGTTCAATAGGCTCTCACTCCCGTAGGTTTGGATTGGCGTGACTTTTTGTTTATAGAACTTAAGGATTGGATTGAACAAGAACTGTCCATATTTTGAATGGATGATGAGGCACTGTCATGCTAATGAGTTTTGTTTTTCAAATGCTCTGCCCATTGTGCTTCGATATGTGACTGATTTCTGTGGATTCCAAGGTATTTGGTGGTTTGCACATTTTCTAGTCTTTTCTTGTTTATCATCGGGTAGCATCTTTTTTTCTTATTTGTCTTTTTCGTAGTTAATACCATTATTTGCGTTTTTGTTATGTTAATTGCCATATCAGTGTCCTTGGCATATTCCACGAGAGCCTTCAGTCTTCTTTGTAGGCCGGTTAAGGTTTTCTCGAGTATAACCAGATCGTCGGCGTACAATATGTAGGGTATGGGCATTCCATTGATCTTTGGAGGATTTGCTATGATATTTGCTTTGTTTTCTTGGATGTCATATATGTAGAAATTAAATAGTGTGGCTGCTAGGGGGACAGCCTTGCTTGAGGCCTCTAGCTGTTGAAATGGATACTGAGACTGTAATTAAACGTTAAGTGTACTTTCACCAAGGTGTTGCTATAGGTGGCAATAATCGGCTCTAATATTTTGGTGGGGCACCCCAACTGTATAGTTTGTTCCAGTTGGTTTTAGTCCACACTATCAAAAGCCATTTGTAGATCAATGAATGCCGCATTGCTGTGACTTCCAGTTCTGAAGGCTTCTTGCTTTATGACATTAAGGATTTTCAAGTTTATCCTTGGTCCAACATTTTTGATGAATCCCGTCTGACGAGTCATAGATGTTTTCCTTCGCTGCCCATTCGTTCAGTTTTTTGAGAAGCATAGATGCAAATGTCTTACCCATCGATCCAGCATGGCTAAAGGTCTGTAGTTGGTTGGGCAATCTTTTTCTCCCTGTTTGTAGACTGGGATCAATGTCGCCGTATTCCATGTTCTGGGCACCTTTCTCTGTTCAGAGATCATTCTGAATAGTTCTAACCATAATTCTGTCCATTCGGCTGGGTGCTGCTTGATGGTAAGATTACTCAGCCTGTCAGTCCCGGGACCCGTGAAGTGTTCAAGTGTTCTATGTGGTTTAAGATTTCTTTGCAGTGCCATAATTTGAACCATTCATGTGTTATGTGATGTGTATCGTAGATCTTGGTTTTTCGCTGGTCGCTGTAAAGTTCAATGAGATGTTGGATCAATTTATTTTCCACAACTTCAGATAATTGTTTTGGGTTTATCGTATTTTTAGCATCATTCTGGAGTAGTATAGGTTTAATAGCTTTCATCCAGTTACGGTGTTGTCAGTCTCCGGACAATTTGAGATGCCATGATTGGATCGTCTTTTTGCGCTTCCCTTATACGTTTATGTAAAGTTTTTTTCTTAATGGTGATAAGTTCTAGGTTTGAGTGATTGCGGGTTAGGTGGGATTTTGCAGTTACTCTTTGTTTGGTTTGGTAAGGCAATAGGAGCCATTCGTAGTTTATTTCTTAGTGATCTCTGTGATAGCTGGAATGTTTCCTTCAGTGTGCAAATCTGGGATGCCGGTATTCACAGTCGATTAGTTGTTGCATTGATTTAAATTTTGCTATTTATCTCTTTGTTTAGGAATTGGTGATTGCATGACCAGAAGAGAGATATCTTATGGTGGTCGCTGAGCTTTGTCAGTATTACTTTTAGCTGTATAGCTTTGTTTGAGATCTCACTAGACTAATAGATCTAGTCAAGGTATGCTGTGGATTTGCCTCTCGACCATGTGGGCTGTGGTGGGACGTCTCCTTTTATACTCCCTTTTAATAGGGTTAGATTTCGTAGTTCCAACTCTTATCCATGATTTTATTCTTTTTTTTTCTCTCAGGGCTGATGTTTGCTCCCCTGAGTTCTCATGTATGTGCATATTCATGTCACCACACATGATCAAATTGGCCTGAGGATATTTTATTCTCGCTGTGTCTATGTTGGTACTGATTATGTCTGAACTCTGTGTCTGATATTGCTCTGGGATTCCAATAGATGTTCAGGATTATTAGTTTTTTTCTTTATTGGCTTTGTTGTGGCTTTTTTGTTCCCCCTATTTCTAGGATGGTGATTTGTATCCAGCTGTTGGCGTTTTCTAATTCGATTAGTAGCATGTTCGATTCTATCTTCCAGAAAGTTAGGACTGCCTGGGGGACTCCTTTTTACCTAGGATGGCTGGGTTGATATAATGCAGGTATCCATCTGTTATTGGTTTAGCTACAAGCCATGTTTCCTGTAGGCAAATGATGTCATAGGTTGCTACTTCTTGTTCTCCTGTTTTGAATAGATGAGCAAATCCTCTTGTAGTCCAGGAGATTAGTTTCAATTCTCGTCCGTTTACGCCGCCTTCTAGTTAAGTGTGGGGATTTATTTTCTTTGTTTGATTCTCAATTGACGAGTAGGCGTGGTAAATTGCTGTTATTCTTGGAGTGACTTCTGGACGTTCTGTCGTGTGAAGGTGAACTCAGTTAATTGTTTTGTGGTTCCTTTCTCGTTTTTTAATTTGGTTCAGATGATCTTTGTTTATTAACTGGAATACATAGTATTTCAGCTCATTGTTTTGTGCATGTGAATCCTAATTGTAGGAAATAGTGTTTGCACTTGTATATTCTCATCGTGTCCTCTTGATTATGTAAGCAGATTCCCACAGTATCCATTTCTTTTTTGTTTGGAAATTTAATTTTGTTATCCGTTCTGAAAATCTCTAACGTTGGAATAGTTTGGAGCAAGCGCAAAATGTTTGCTCTGTTCATTATCAGGCCATCATTGGTTTTCTTTATTCTTTGTAAGTAGCAAGATGGTTTTTGTAGTTGGGGCTCACACATCTCACAATGTTGGTAGTTTGAGTCTTTTTGGGCATTTTGGTGGTGAAGATTCAGAGTCGGTGAGTTTTTGGTACTATTTATTTCCTGGTTTAGCGTAATTGGAGTGGAGTTATCAATTTCCCATATTTCTTCTGTTTGATATTTCTTCGCATGAGAGAATATCATTTATTGAGATTGTTTGGCCTTTATGTATATTCCTCGACTATATATAGGGAGGATGACTCTTTCATTGACTGATTTTTTTTTCCTTCCTCTGAGATATGGGAATTATCATCCTCGTAAATTGATAAATTCATTAGGGTATCCATGGTGATTCTATCTTCTAATACTTGGGCTTCCGTTGTTTTAATGCTTTGGCCCTTTTTATTTGTGTTCTGTGATAGCTCTGTTTCTTCTATTGTAGGGGTTTGTTTTTTTGTTTTTCTTTTTTTCCTGGCTGTTGTCATTTTCGGAGGAAAGGTCAAGTTTCTTGAAAGCCTGTGATCCTTCATTATTTTTTGTAGGTCGCTTTGGAGTTTTTGGATCGAATTTCTTTTTTTGAGTGTCTGTTTCCTTTTTTCTGGTTGTATCAAATATAGAGAATGATTCTATTTAATTTACTTGAATTGTTGAGCTCAGAGGGTGGTTTCTCATAGTAGGTTCTGCTTTTTGTGCTAGCAGGGGTTCTTAATGGGCTAGTTGGCTCTTTGCTAGTTTTTCTGTCTTGGACATGACCTTGATGGCCTGTTTTCCTATTGTGTTTGGGGTCTTTTCTTGTGGGTATTCTTTAGATGCTTGGTTTTTACTTTCCTCATTGTGTTGAGTCTGCGGGGGAGGGGGTGTGTTCTGATTGTGTGCTAGTTGGTTCATTCTCGGTGCTTGGTTGATTGGCGTTGTTTTGTGGATGGTCGGATATCGGACCGTTCCGAGCTTGATTGGTCAGTTTTTCTTGTCTTGTTAGTAGCTTGAGTAAAGTGTTGTGAGTTGTTCTTTTTTGATTTGGTCTTATTATTTTGAAAAGTCTTGCTTGCCATTGAGTAGTTTCAGCTTCATGGTAAAGTCGAGATTCTAACTTGGTGATAAAAGTTTCTAGGTGGATTTGTTTTGTATGCATTAATTGCAATAAGAGTCGCTTGATCTTTTATCGAGTCTTTTAGAACTTCATATAGTTTGATGAATGGGACCAGTGGTTGACTGGATGCTGTGATTAGCAAGCTCTGTAGTTCTGTCATCGTTGTGGGTATAGGCATGTCACTCTTCTCTGTTCCTGATTCGCAAGTGCATCTCTCTTCATTTTCTATGTTGTGATAGTTGCTTTTTCTTGTTTTTGGAGGGACATATCTATCATTGAGGTCTCTTGTTTGGCATGGGTTGTCAGTAGTGTAAATTGACTTTGCTGTTTTTTTTATAATCTCGCTGTTTTGGAGTATATAGTTTATCTGGTTCTCGTAGGTCGAACTTTGCTGGAACGAAATTTCCAAATATTGAGTCGCGCTTCTCCTGATTTGTCATTGATTCTATTTCATTTATATCGAGAGAAAGCCTTGCCACTCTGCGTTTCTCGGGGATGGTCTCCCTGTTTTTGTTGTATGTGGCTTCTGAGCGTGAAAGGGCATAGTTTTTTTTGCCACAGTCTCTTGGCTTGCATTGCCTTAATCTTCAATTGCGTTTGAGTTTGTTCTTTTTGATTTTCTATTTTTTCACTTTGATTGTGTGGAGTTTGTTTCAATATGAATCCGTGGTGTGGTTTGCCTTGGCTCAGTTTTGATTTGAGTCTTGTAATTTGTGATCTGTCATGTGATCAATCTTATTGGTCTTTATCAACTCAGGTCTGTCTTCTGGTTCTTCATTTTGTTCCTTTTTGGACTTGTCTAATCTTTTTTATGTTGATGTCCAGAGTCGTGCGTCGTTTCGTACTGGTCATTGGTAAAATGTGATTGTATTGTCATCTCTGTAGTTAATAATTGATTGGGGGACTTGATGTTTTGTTTAGTCTGTGGATCCGATCTGGGGTTAGGTTTTGGTATATTCTGCTTCGATTTAGCAATTTTTATTTTGTGGTCACAGCTGAGATCTGCTTTTTGTTTATTCCCGATGCCAGCCTGTCAGTGGTCTTCCCATTTGCATTGTTATCAGTAAGTATCATCTATGTTTCTATTAGGATCTGCAGTAGGTTGCAATCTGGCCCGATGTCTGGTCAGAGGGCCTGTAGAGGCTACCATTTTCGATCTTATGGTGGTTGAATCTTTTGATTATCAAGTTGTGCTATTGATCTTCTTATCCAATGGAATGTAATGTCCTTGGTGCTATCGGATCAAAGGCTCTGGGCCAACAGTCTCCGGTTAGCTCTTCACAGTTTACAATGGAAGATGGTTAGATATGAATTGTACTGTGTGGCATATTGCTAAATGCTGCTTTCCGGGGGCAATGGAGTATGGACGGACGGATGTCTGTATCATATGCTTTGGTTCATGCGGTTTCGTAGTTTGCAGTTTCACCTCGTTGATCTGGGTGATGAGGAACCCTCGTAATGGGGTAGTAGCCGATCGATCAGGTTAAGAAGTGATCTTGCTCTCGTGCCGCAGCAGTAGTGTCTAGGCAAATGATTGTTTGCTTCTAGGATATTTCACCTGTAATTGCCTTTGTGAGATTGGTGTGTATCGGGTCTTGGATTGTGCTATTAGGTCGTGATTTCGGTAATATGTAAGGTCGTATTCTGTTTCTTACCTTGGTTCTTGGGGAGTTCTATAGAGTTTGCTCGAGCGAGCGCCCAGCCCCAGCAAACAGCGAAACAGCAGTAAGAAGACGCCCTTGACTAGCGCAGGCTTAACCGCATTTGCTTTGACCTCAAATGCCACTGTCATATAGACCTATACAAGATTGTAGTACCCTGTTTAGAGCAGCCAGTGAGCGAAAGATTGAGTCTTCATGATTGTTCACATGTGCCAGATCTCCTCCCCTCTCCTCGTCATCCACCCCTCCTCAAAATCGCTGTTGGATATGTATTGTGATATGGAAGTAACCTGATTATCAAATAGCCCAGGTGAGGCTCTTATTCAGTCTGTCTTGTTTTCATCTTCGTATAGTTCTTTTTCTATACACTGTTTAAATTGGTTGTAAAATACTCATCTGATGTTCTATGATTATTAACACAGGTCCTGACACTTCACAGTTCCTTGTATCGTTATGTGCGTTTGTGGCTGTCATTGTTTCAGTTTGTACATTAACCACAGGTACAAATGCGCTGTTGTCTGGGGCTTGAGTCAAAGCTTGCTTATGTTTTTGCTTCAGTTTGGAAAGAATTTGGTAATGAGGCCCCTTAGTTGGGCCACGTCGTTGGGCGTGTTTCCCATGTTGACTGGGGACACTGTTCCAACTTTACGTCTTGAGTCGTACCTTTGCTTCTAAGTGGGTAACTTTGTTTTTGCCTTTCATCTTGAATAGTGTGATCAAACACACTAGCTTGTCTCCTTATGTTGTTTCGGGTATCTGATTCGTTGTACAGAATGTATTAAAGTACTAAAGTACACATTTGGGGTGAGGAGTTTGTGTGTGAGATAGTCGCTACAACTATTTCAGCCCTAGATCCACAATCACCCCTCCCACGCTGGGCCAGAGATTTTGTGTACAGTAGTCTTAAGTTCCACCGCAGCCCGCCCACGCCCGCCAAGTCGTTGCTAGCTGGCGCGATACCTTCTTTCGCCGTTGTAATTATTGGTCCAGGAAGTTGATCAAGTGTAGGCCGGACACCCACACCGCAAACACTGAAAACACACACTGTGCACTTGCGTTCACAGCGAAAAATGTCTTTTCTTTGCGGCAGGCAATGAAACAGACAACAGACTGCAGGAACTCCTCGCAACACTGAAAACACTCTGTGCACTGTTAACAGTGAAGCCTATTAAGAGGAGGTACGCCTTCAACTACTACACCCAATACATTTGGTGAGCAGCCGTCATGGATACATTTGCGAATTTTGAGGTGCATCCCCACACAAATGCCCCCTACAGGCCTCCCCCTAGAATGTACTACAGCAGGCTGATTTTCAGACCATCAATCAAGAATCCAGGACGAGGCCAAGTCTCCTGCCAGGCAAAAATATCCTAATAGTTAGGACAAGAAGGGCAGCAGAATTACATAGAAAGGAACGAAAACCACAAGAATTCCAAGACAGTAATGTAACATTTCTTCGATCAATTGCCAAGCCCTCCCAAAGTCTCGGGAACCCAGCGTTCAACCTGTCCAAACAATGGTAATTGAGCAAGTTGCTTCGGATAAACCTACAAGAGGCCAGAACATTCCGACTCATGACCAAGCTCCATAATAGGGTCAATAATTTGGATTTGTGGTTGACTAATCTCTGTAGGCAACTTGGCCACCAAATGCCTACCACAAACAGTCAATGAGTAACCCAGGTTCTGAACATATAAATGGTTAGCACAGAACAGGTCTACTTTCAAAGGAGACACACATTTGACAGTTGCCCAGTTCTGCATAGAATCGGCGTCGGGCAGCTCAAATGGTCGGTGTCAACTGATGTTATGGATTTAAGCACAGGAATTTGGTGAAGAAGCTGGAAGAGGTGTGATCGATTTATCAGCCATTGGTGAACACTCTAGAAATTTGACCCACTTTCACAGCTTAGAATCTCTTTCGGACTGAAGTTGGTGCATGGAGGTACAAATGGATCATGAGGGCGGCTCCTAGCCTGAGCCAATGTTGCTGAGGCCATAATGAAGTAGTTGGCTGCTTGATGTTTTCTGCAGCTGCAAATAATCTAGTCACAGCCTGAGGTGTAGCGCCAGAAGAACCAACACATCAGTAAAATGTTGCACCCCTTTAGCCATTGGGCATCGTGATGTAATAGCATGGTTAAAATATACATGGGGGCAGCCAGCTGCTTATGATTTATGGGAGGCTGCACAGCCTGGCTCTCACACCAGAGGAGCAGTTGTTACAAGTTGGACAGGCCATAGAAAGTGCCCCATCTACCTACCATGTTGTGCTCTGCTTTGTTGTTTTCAAAACATGTTCACTCCATCGGAATCTTTTTGCAGTGTCTGTTCTTACGACTCCTTTGTGAACTGCCTCTACTAATCATAATCTTGCTAGATTAGTATGCACAGTCAGAGTAACATTGGGCCTACTGGGCGCTTGGGGAGGTTTGTCCATTGCCTTCTCCTACTGACTTTCAGTGATAGTTGGCATTGCCACAAGAACAGTAGAATCCTCTTAGCGGATTTGTTTTAGTATACTTTTGAGGCGATGGTGTAGAATAACAGTCCCAGGTAGAGGCACCTATGTTCAAATCAGCTGCCTCAGTGCTGTTAGCCAAAATAATGTCTACCACTCTAGACAATATGGTCTTTAATTCCGATTGCTCCTGAGCAATATTGAAAACCAAGCCAAATATAGCATCAATTGTTACAGCTACTGCATTTAGTGATTGGGCAGACATTGCTTCTTCAACATATGAAGCACCCGAGCTAAAGGTAATTTCCTTATTGCTATTTGAGGTTTCCAAACCCGCTGCACTCCCTTCAAGATCTGCTGTTGCAGAAAGAGTAGTCCAAATAATGTTATCCTATGGTAGAGTAGGTTTAGCGTGGGTAGAATGCAAAACTGTAGTACCCAATGAGTCGCACTGGAGTCCAAGACAAAGATTCAAGTTATTGTCGATACTTGGGGACATCAGATTCTTCTGCTTGTGTTACCAATAAGCAAAGTCAGCCGTGCACCCTCCCCAACAATAGGAAAAGAAGGAACAGGAAACAAGCCTGTGATGTTGGGCTGCTCAACTGTTAGCTTCTGGCTTTTTCCCCTTTTTCCCCTTTTTCCCTTTTTTGTGCCTGGTTGTGAGCCCTCTGATGGAGAACTAGATCGCAGAGGGCTCCGCCCTCTTATTCAAGGGCTCTGGTTTGCATATGATCTCGTTTTGCCAGATTTCATGTTGTTGATTAGTGTGCTCAACAAAAGATCCCAAAGCCTCACTCGATAGAAAGGCAAAATGAAATTATGCGGATTGCTCAATTTCTTAACTATATGGAAGACTCAGGGGAAATTAGTCCTGTGATAGAAAAATTAAATAGTCTTGGGGCAAGTTATGACAATACTCACTCGTAAGCCTTCTCACCAGGCAAACACCAAAATATTGTTAGCAACAGGCTCCACAGACCAGGGTTACCAGAACTCAATCACTAGAGGCAAATACAAGCTCCAAACACAGACAGAACTTCAATTTAGCCGTCTGTATTATGCTGGTTTGTTTCACACAGGGACTGTGCAGACGCACACATACCTTCAGTGCACGAGCATCCGATAGTTCAGATCCCAACCTTGGTCACCTTTAGACGGCAGCAGACCCCAGCTGCCAACACCCATGCAGCCCACTGATTGCAGTCAGCAATCACTAAAAAGCTCTTCCAGAACGTGCGCACAGAACGCGCTGGGGTGATGTTTAAATAGTCAGCTGATGACGTTCAGTGCCATGCTTCCAGGAAAGATTAAAGTATTTGTCTATGCAGTATTTCGAGCCTCTCCTGATGACTGCAATACCTTACAAGCACTTCCAGAAGGCGTGCACAAATATTCCAGGAACTTACCTTGGCAGCTTCAGAAAGAGTGGCCAGTTAGGCCAGACACACAACTCTCATTTTCATACCTGGTCCAAGCTGTTCTCCCTTCATTTATAATCTGTGGAAATTAAAGCTTTTAGACAGTGCAAGCAATGCATGTTTTTCTGTGCTTGTAGTCCTGCTTCTCGGCTGCGACGCGACCTCAGCCAATTGAATCCGATCAGTGAGGTTTTTAGAAAGGAATTGAGAACATTCCTTGTCAAACATGCCTTCAACCTTGTTTCAAAACACTCACCCTGCTGTCCCTCATCTAACTGTCAAGCCCCTTCTCCAGGTGACAATATCGGTGTAACTGCACTCTACACCTCAACACATCCTTGGGCAGCTGCACCCAACCCATCTGTCAAAGCAATACCTCAGATTAAGAACAATGCAGGTGACATGTACAATTCCCTACATAGTAATCCAACATTTACAACCAGCCACAATGTCTGAAAGCAGTCTGAAGTGACTTAATGCCAACATGCAAAACGCTTAACAAGAACCATAAATAAATTAGTCCATGGTCCCTTTCTGTTCCTGATGTTGACCAAATATTCTTTGTTTGCTTTTCTCAGTATTTGGCAAGATCTGAGAGTGGAAAACCCCCTTTTTTGCTCTTCTCTATCCCTCCCACACCTCATGTGTTTATACTGTTGATATTGTATGCTGTGCCAGTTTGCCTGCAAAATGGGTCATTTGGGCTAAATTCTTACAGGTGAGTAACTTCCTTTTTCTCGCTTTACTGTATCTGGGAGTGATCCATTGGTTTACCTACACATCTGTGACATTTCGTGTTTTATTTAAAGCTGCTGAAATCATTTATGCCCCTTTCTTATACCATTTTTCATTCTGTTTTTAATGCCTCCATCCCCAGGGCTTTGAAGACCAGGTAGTTGAGCTCTATTAAAATTAAGTTTGTCATTAACCGTGTGCGCACATACACCCCTGTATACATTCTATTCTCACAAATGCCATAACTGTCTAGTAATTTTTATTTTTAGAGTGCTTCTGGCAGACCCTTGAAGTCTCTAACTTCGATAACTAAAACAATTTGTGGTTTACAGATTTGACTAAGGCATTTTGAAAAGCTGCATGTTTCAGTGGTGACTTGGTTTTTGTACTTCTAATTATATTCTACCATATTTGATAATGGAATATTTAACATGGTCCTTCTCAAATGAAGCCAGAAGATTTCAGAAAGAAATGGCCAAGCATGTTTGTTTTATTTAGTGTGAGCACTCAGGAATGGATCACGTCAATCTTATCAATCGAATTTGGGAACATGATAAATGATTTTTCATAATTTTCTATTTAAGAATATTGACACTCATTTCTCAAAATTTGCACTGATCAATAGGACAAATAGGCCCAATATAAAATAATAAATCCTGATGAGTCTAGCCCCCTTAAACTTCTAAGATGGACAAAAGGAGCTCAGTAGTACATGTGTTAAAGAGTAAAAAAAAACTCCTTTAAAGTTTAAGTTGTGTGAAATGACTTTTTGGTTAATGTTTTTGTACTGCTTTGTGCTTTCAAATGTGTGTGTGTTTAACTGATCAAAACACATTGACTTGTTAATCAGTAACGGGCACTGCAGATTCTATTATAGAAGGGTAAAATAAAATATTTAAATATGTAGTTATAATATGCACAACAGAAGGTTTACACGATTGGGGAACCTTTTAACCAAAAAGGGCTTTCTTTTTAAGGCTTTTTCCTCCAAATAAATTGTTTTCACAGACTTGAAGTATGTTCAAGATTTGTCGACAATGCCTGCCTATAAATATTTGATTTTACATTGTAGATTTAATTTTATGTATTCCTTATTATGGATCATTGTCCAGACTTTATACACAAGAGGGAAACAAAATATCAAATGTAGACCTGTTATTTATCAGTAGCCCTTTAAGATATTTGGAAAAAACTGAAGCTATACATTTTGTCGAATTAACATTTGCAATGAAAAGAGATAGTTAAAAGCATTCTATCTAGTCAATCATTTGAAATAACAAGACAAGGGGCCCTAATTTAAAATAGAATGTTACTTTTTTAAAAATTTTATTTTACAACCATCCACTATTGTGCCAAGCTATTTTTGGAAGCTAAATATGATTGGGTTTGTGGTATGTGCATATATATAAATTTTATTTTGCAGACTAGTGTTGTAGTTTTCTGGGAGACAATGCCCAGCTGTGCACCATTATGTGCATAGTTGTTAAACTGTCTAGCAATCCCATTGTTTAATTCTGTGTTGTTCTGTAGGCTTCACTCCAGCAGTACCGCAGTAGTGCTGGATCCCCAGCCAACCAGTCTCCCACTTCTCCTGTCTCCAATCAAGGCTTCTCTCCTGGCAGCTCCCCTCAAGTAAGGGTCTCTGTGATTTCACAGGCCTTGCTTTTGTTGCAGTTTGTAGCTGAGTCTTGCCATTACTGACCCATGGTCTCCCACCATTTATGTATGTGCGTCTTGAATCACTGAACGTCTCATCTTATCTGTGGTTTCATATTGCTGTAATTGATGGGCTTGAGTACTTAATTGTGAGAAGCTGGTTTACATGGACGTTAAACCAGTCTTTGCATGGTTTGTTTCAAAAGCAGGTGCACAACTTCCACATTTTATCTACAATATTTTTAATCTAGTGTTAGTTATTTAAAGTGGTCTGGTATTGCCAATACCAGGTTATTTTTTATTGCAGTGTTAATAGTATGTTATATTTGTATAGGTATAGTTAAGCACAAGATGCGTATGTTTATTACAAGCACAGTACCACAAGGAGGTAACGAGCCTGATTCATGGAACGTTTTCCTATGGGATTGCACCATTATAATACACTTCCATTAATCAGGCCCATAATATATTAGAACCTTTTATATTGGAAACATTTTTCAATGTAACCTTAAGGACCTTGCTGCCTTGAGACAAACAAGTTTGCTGAATACCTGATAGAAAGTTGGCTCAATACATCCCATTTCCCATAACCACACTTCAGATGAATATTACTTCTACTAGCGGTGTAAACGGAAGACCCTGAGATGAGGAATACGATTGCATATTGCATAGCCTTGTAAATTAGTCCTCTTTCCCTTATATAAATATATACTGTGTGGGTAGCATGCCAACTGCATTTTGAAGGCCGTTTTTCTCTGATAAATCGTTTCAGTAGAGATTGTTTTATTTTAAAGTTGATTGACCGCTTTAGCATGCATTACAAGCACAGCCTAAAATGACATTTTGAGGTTGGAATCTGCAATTGATTTCTCTGCAATTTGCTGGCTAGTGCTTTCAGTTTACGATAACCTCTTTATAGTAGTTGACCACAATTTATCACACATGTTTTGAAATCTATCTGCGAGCATTCAGTCTGCCGTGCTTCCTCGATATAAAGGACTCCTTTGTTATTGACATAGAGGTAGTGGTCTAGCCGCGAAGGCATGCTACCCATTCACTTCTTGTTACATAAATTAGGTGGGTGTATTCGGTTTGGAAAGAACTTGTCTTTCCCAGGCTGGAAAAAATAAGGAAAGCAATAGAAACATTCCTTTACCAATGGTAATAAATGAAGTAAATAATACATCTTTGGCCCAACTTCATTTCAAGGTTTATTTAAGGGCACTGATGCTAACCAAAGATTGCTTCCTGTTGCTCAGGAGTGAGCTCTAACAGCACAGCCGCTTGTGACTTACTAACCTGATGCAGATAAAGTAGTCTTGAGGCCCTTTATAAATTGTAAATTATCATTTGTGGCTGTCCCCATGACAGGAACTGGTCATTTACATAGAGGGACCCTTTTCTGTTCTTTGCAGTTTAGGTTGTGGGAGGGTGTAAAGGAAAAGTTCCTAATCACATCGCATGTGATGGAATAGATTTTCTGCTGTATGTAACCTGGCCCTACGATACACCTGTCTGAGCTATATGTCAAGGATTGTATCATGCTTTCCACAGATTGCCCACTAAGGGAACGTAAAATATGTGATTTTTGTTTGGGGTATCACACTTAAATAGTAGCTTGACTGCAGAATTCTGCAGCCTCTTTCTCTTGTTAACCAGATGTTTTGTGACTGATTCAAATCGGTCTGCTGATCTATGAATGAGCAACGTATGCCTTTACAGAAACATCTATATTATTGTAACCAGAGTAAAATCTTTCTACACAGAATTCCACATAGTGTGTGTGTGTGTGTGTGTACACATAATGAGTTTTTAATCGACAAGGTATCCTTCAGTGGAAAACCAACTACCATTAGTATACATACTGACATTTTCTAATGTATAGATTTTAAGAATACTGTACTTTAGACTAACAGTACAGTGATATAGCCCTGAAAAGGTTAACATTTAAGAGAAATGTCTATTGGAATAAATACAATGCCTGTGAGTAGAATCCAAAGAGGCCTATTTTGACCAGAAATAGCAATTACGCATTTGGGAATACTTTGTGCAGTGTTTTTAAGTAGTTTACTGATTTTCATTAGCTTGAGTTAAGTTCAAGTGGAAATCATATCTAATGTAAGCCTTGTTTTTGAGGCATCTAAGCTACTTATTGGGACTGTCCCTGCGGACCACACAGCCCACCTCAATATCCTCACCATACACTTTGACGGAATATTCCTGCAGTGGTCCACCCGCCCATCTTTCCAACGGAGAACAGCTCATCCAGATGGTCCCAAACATATCCAAGCTCCACCCGTTAGCCTGTGAAGTTCCACAAAATGACATCTTCCCTGAAACCCCTCTGGGAACTCCAAGGCAAGCCCCTCAAAATACAGCAATATGTAGACTATGCATGACGTTACATGAAGAATATTTGCATCAATTGACAATTGCTGCCTGGCCCTCATCCAAGATTAGATGGAAAGTGCATACCTGAAACTAAACCCAGCAGAACAAGTACATTTTCTTTTTCTTTTTAAGGAAACTTCAAGTATGTTCAAGTCCAGGTGACATGATCGAGAGATTGGCACCTCGTCCCTTTACCCAATGCTAAATCTCTCACCCTCACCATTGGCTATAACCACTTATTCAAAACATCTGCCTCGCCCCAAGAAGATGCAAGAAGAATGGTACTAGCGGATGTTCTTCTGCAAAATCAAGCCTTTTATCCATGCCCCTCATTTCAGAACAGTTATCCAATCTCTGGCCCTCTCCCAACTTGGTGATGGCAATGCCCTATTCAGAGGCATTCCAGGTTTCATCTTCACCCTTCTGAAAGACGTCAAGAATACTGCAGTATGTCTCAGCACAGGACTAGGAAAAATTGAGCACATCGCCCCATCCTCGAAGAGCTACACTGACTCACTGTTGAGATGGATTTCTAGAACCTGGCCTGGTGGATAGATTTTAGGAGGCCACGCTAGTTCTAGTGAACAGGAGGACTCGGAGGTTAGCCAAAACCCACTCAATGTACCAGTGAAGAGCAATCCAGGCTATTCTCAGGGCAGCGTGAGTTGAGTCAGTGGTCCAAAAAGAGTCCACATTTAATTTAGACTGGACTGTATAGAAATACAATTTTTATTCTAGGCCCAAAACGCACACTAGAAAACTAAACAGCAGGTGATATTACAACAAGACTCATTAAACATATATACAGTCATCATAGGTACTAATATGCATTCAATGACTTAAATTAATAAAGTAAGGTAAGTGATGCAGTAAGAGGGAAGGAACCAAGTCACAAGAAATATGCCATAGCTTCAGAGGTCCTGTCCCTGTATGGGGCCTTCTGCACAAAAGTCGCAGTGCTTCTCATCAGAATGCATCTGATGCAGGTAAAGTACTTGTGTCGGTGAAAAGTTCAAAAGAAGAGATGCTCCGAAGTTACTGGTAAGTAAAGAGGTGTTCTTATCTTTCAGGTAAAGCTGCTTGGGTGCAACGACCAAAAAGCCGTGGAATGGAAAGATTCAAAGAGACTTGTTTTCAAGGTTATCCTATGGAGGACAGGGGGAGCAAACTGCTTTGCGTTTACTTACCCCCCCCTGACTCAGATTTACCCAGCAGACAGGATGAGTCAGCTGGGGGTTTGATTTCCTGCCTTTCGTTCCGGTAAGAGGTCCCCAGGAGCGGCGGGTGCAAGAAGTCTTCTGGTCGGGTTCAGGAGCAGAGTGCAACTCTTGGCAATGGAGAAATCCAGAAAGCACCAATGCATCCACCTTTAGGACACTTCACAGGACTGGGGAAGGCAAGTTCCAGTGATGGCCATTACACACGCATGATGGCAGGCGTCCTTCCAGAGAAGGATCCCTTGAAGTTTGGAAGCTGAAATTCGGCAGGAAGGTGACACCAGAAGCTGGAAAAGCGACGACGAACAGTGAAGGTTCTAGCAAGGTACACCACTGGAGAGCTGATCAGTCCACAGGGTTGTCCAGGGACCCTGTTGAAGGCTCAGGACGGCGGTATCCTCAAGAACACGTCAGCTGTTTGCTCCAACCGGTGCAGGGTTGAAAGCACTGCAAAGGGCCTTCACAGATCAGGTAGTCCAACAAGGCTTCACTGTGCCATATGCAGGAAGGGATGCTGAGCCTTGTCAGGAGTCGTCTTATGATCTTCAGTCTGCTGTATTTCTACGAGGGATTGTTGGTGCCAACGCTGATCTGAAGACATGGCTGCAGGAGTCCTCTCTTCCTTATCTGAAATCCAGCCTGGAAGTAAGTCCAAGCCCACCAATGGGAAGAATCTGCACCATTCAACCTGCCGGTAGTTGTCCAATCAGGGACACCTATTGGTCTCACTCCTGCCCCACACCTAGACACACTGGCAACACGGATGGGGAATGGGGCCAGACAGTCTCACCCACTTCCTGAGCCACAGAGACATCACTAGCTTGCAAAAGCTACAGCTTTCCTGAGCAAGTGCATAATCTTTTATATGGGATTTCCTAACCTGGCAAGGCCGGAAGAAGGCCAAACTACAATATGGCCAAAGAACAAGCAAAACTATTATGGCACGGCCATTTTAGGGCACTGGCCACCTTTAGTAGCCATACGCGGTAAACTAAACTAATGTGCACACTAGAAATAAAATAAAAATGGAAAAAAATAAATGTTGCCTTGTTTTTAGGCCCTTATAAAAGTAACCAAAAATCCCAAGTGTAAAAAGCTAGGATGATACAAAAGTATCCCCATTGCACTGAAGTGCAAGATGCTGTGTGCATTGTTAAAAAGTTACGAAAAGTAAAAGACAAAAGGGGAAACATAGTTTCCCAGTACTGATAGTTTGAAGGGCCGATCAGTTTCCCCATAAAGAAATGGGTAAAAGGTCAGGCGAGTGAAGTTGAAGGCTTTACTTCCCTGTAAAATTTCAGGACAGGTTCATAAAAGCAAAAGGTTTTGGGGTTCCATAAAAGTATGTTGGTAGAGTCATCTTTCATAAAATGTGTCCCTTCAAGCATGTATCCTGCTCAAGTCTTGCTGCACCCTCCTACTAAATAGTCCCAACCAAGACACTACTTTTCTTTGCTGAAAAAGGCGCCATCTTTGGAAATCAGTGCTCCATTAGAAGCCACAACATTACCAGGCTGTTAAAATAAAGAACTGCAAGAGGTAAACCAACAAACGGGCCTTTTCCTGCTATGCACCCACACTCTGGAACAAGTTATCAGCATCAATTAGCCTGGTCTCATCCATGATCCATTTCAGGCAGGACCTGAAAACCCTACTCTTTCAAGAACATCTCCCAAATTGCTGATTGCTCCACTCAGCCCTACTAATCCCCCTATTTATTTACCCCCTCCCATTCCACCTGCACCTTTAAACAAATTGAAGCACCTCCGCTACGCCAGTGCCCTACTTGTATCCCCTTGGGTACGTCCCTTATGTACATTGTCCCGTTGCTTCCCAGCTAGGTTTGGGCTCTAGAAATCCCATACATACATACATCACATTCATTAGAGCATGAAGAATATGTTAATTCCCAACTTCTTCAAAATTTTGAATTTCATTTGTTTGTCTCCTCACGGGATAACAACGATCATTTAGCTTTAGAATGATGCAAAAACTGTCTCCTAGATGGAAATACTCGATCATTTGCCCTTTTCAGGAATCATGCATTTTCAGTCTTGTAACTCCAAAATGTAGCCATACCTCCCTGCTCAACTGGAGTCGTTTTTTGTTCTGCCTCCTTAACCTTGAGTGGATGATAGCCTTTGATATTCTTGTCACTTTTTTCAGGAGGCATTACGTTAATTTGGTCAGTCCTAGATTTAGCGACACAATCTTTTATTTATCAAATATTTTACTCTGCAAGTTGCAGGTATGAAACAGTTAAGATGAATTGTAAAAATACCTTTATGGCAATGATGCTTCACTACTAAACGGGAAGAAAAAATAAAGTAATATTACCCACATCTCTGAAGTCTGAAGTATTTAACCAAGTACTGGGAACACATTGCCAAACCGGTCAATAACAATGACTGCATATGGCAATTATTCAATTTGTCTTTATGTTCTGATTGATTAGATAAGTGCAAATCCTGATGCTAAACTCCAGCCTTCTGTAACTGAGAGTGATCATATTTCTGCGCAAGGTTCTGGTAGTGTAAACAAAAAAGACTGGTGGCTGCCCACATAAACAACCACTGGTCTGGTTTATTTAGTATTTCCACTGAATCTAAAAATGTTCCTTGTACAAAGTCGGTTTTCACGAACATCAACTGTCATGGCAATCTAACCCTTAAAGCATTGTTTGGGTTAACATTAATTTGTATGGTTTAGGATATTTTTTTAATTGTAATTTGAATGTATTTTTATACTTCTTTATGGAATTTTGCTTGTGTGGACAAGGTATGAACGTTTTGTATGATTCAGCTTGTGTGGTGCCTCATATCTTGTGGGCTTTCAATATGTTGGCCACTGCCTCCCGATACCTGAAGTTGAGATGCTTTTACACATGAGTAATTTAGTTTATCCTGCAAATAGTGGAATTTTCATAAAAGGTGACTAGCGAGTGTAAATAAAAGGGAATATTGAGTATGATGTTAGCATTGTTGCTCCCCTTAACTGTGAAGCAGCTAAGGGGACTGCAAACACCTATCTTATACTTTTAAATGATTGATTGAATGAGGCTTTCCTAAATCCTTCTGTCACAAGAGTTTTACATTCATCATAGCATCCTTTCTTGCACTCAACCACACAAAGTACCAGTAATTTGCTGATATTTTCATGGCATATGTTTGATATGTATGTTGCACGCATGCATAGTTAAACTGAGCGCTCATTATACGCATCAGCTAGGAAATGTTGGCATTTTAGAATCTGTGGCTTGGGAATCTGCTTGAATTCACATGCTTTGCATAAGCCCCGATCTAGTGGTTGGATTGGAGTATTACATTTTTTTAAATTGAAAAGTGGTTGTAGACAGCATTGCGTACTTATAACACTATCCCTATCCTATGTGTATGGGTACCCATGATCCTTCACACGTCGACATACTCAGATTTTTTCCTACATTAAGGTTGGTTGCTAAAACAATCTCTGTAAGCAAGCGTGAAGCAATTGAAACAGTTGAGGCCTAATCGAGGTCCACTTCACAAGAGATCGGCATAGAGTGTGGCGGCAAGAGCAACATTGTTTTTAACACTGAACATCACGTTGAAAAGGCAACGCAGTAGGGAGAGTGAGTGAGTGAGGGAGTTTGGGTATGGAGGAAACTTTGAATGTTTCCTTGCAGCCGGCCCCCCCTCTCCATAGGGTAGACGTTGGGATGTGCTGTGGAGACCACCCTTGGCGTCCATAAGGCTGCAAAAGACATTTAGCCCAAACAAAAATAGGATGACCCAGGAAAAATAAACATTCATCCGATAGTTTTCAACCCAAAACCAATAACATGTGAACGTGCCAATTTGGCACCCGAGTTTAGACTGTGGACATACCAGGACAGGGATGCACATAAACACAAAAGCACATTGGAACGATCAGTGATGGTGGTGAGCAGAAACACAAAACAGAACAACATTAAAAGTTGAACGGGGAGAAATCTACCAAGAAGGATGTTTCGGCATCTAAGACTCACAAATCTTGTTCCACTCCTATAGAAGGGAAGGTAACATCTATTTCCATTTCTGTGTCTATGAAGGGAAACATACTGGCATCTGCTATGCAGAAGATGGGTAACACTGCACTTCAGGTTCAGAATTGGAAGAAGAAGAAAAATAACTTCATGTACCACGTCTGGCATCCTCTCTGGGGACACCGTGGTCAGAGGAAAGGTTTGCTTTCATTATGGGTAAAATGCAGTCCTTCATGGATCTTTGCAATAATTTGCCAACTAAGTGAAAGGTGGAACCACTTTTTGTTTACACCTCTGAAAAGCAAAGAAGGTTCTGAAGAGTGTCCCTGCACTGGCCCTCGTGTCCCCTATGCGCGTGTCAGCCCGAAGGATGAGAAACGAGAGAGGCTAGTCGCTGTTTGGCCAACCCCCAGGTGGACCGTTTGATTCCAAGTATGTAAGCAGATATTCTCTTAGACAACCATTCAAACCCTATCCAGCTGATGTCTTAGCGGATACAGATGCCCTGTACCCCAGCCTCTGGCGCCAACTACTCCTCCCCTCCTCCACAGGATCTCCCTGACCCACAGGATACGGACAAGGAAGAGGAACTGGACACGCCAACCTCAGCCAGGTCCTTCCACGAACGTCTTGCTGGGCTGGTGGAGTATCTGTGCCTACCCCAACCCGAGGTCGAGCAACCGGCAGAGGGGGTCCTCGTGGAAGTCCTCACACGACGCCCCTCTGCCAAATCAGGGATTCCTCTGCAAACCTATGTAGTCTCCCATGCCAAGAAGGGCTGGCTCAAACCCCACTCGGCCCAGCCGGTCAATCAACGCCTGGACGCCAAGTACACTCTTGCTCTCGACCCATCCTCAGCCACACTCCTCTGTGATCACTGCGGCATCGCTTCACTCCAAGCTAGGCAAGGAGGAGAAGATCTTGGAGGCTTACGGCAAGAAGATCTACTACAACGCCTCCTTACACCTGCGTCAGGCCAACGCAGATGCCATGCTGGCTGCTGCCAACCAGCGGTTAAGGCGGGAAATTGCAGACTTCCTTCCGGAACTCCCCTCCCAATGCCAATCACGCTTTAAGGCGGGGCTAGCGGAGGCCAAACTAGTGGCGCATGACCTCATGGAATCCACAGTGGCGGATATCGATACCTCTGGCCGTGCCATCTCCGTTGCCACAGACATGAGGCACACAGCCTGGCTCTGGGCGACGAAATTCAACCCGGATGTCCAGCAGCGCATCTTGGATCTGCCGTTCAAGGTGGTTGGGGGGGAGGCCTCTTCCACTACTCTACGGATGAAGAGCTGGACAAAAAGAACAGCTCACAAACTGCAAAGTCCTTGTCCATTCTTACAAAGACCACGCCCAAATCTTACATTCAATCTCAGCAGCGCTCAGAGAAGGGTCGTACATATGGAGGGTTCTGCGGCTTCCAGGAACGCAGATAAAGTCAGCCCGAACACTCGCCGTCTCAGAGCCGGTACAAACAACAAGGGGGTGGGGGTAGTAAGGGCTTTTTCCAGTCCCCCTCCTCAGCCTCCGAGGCAAAGAAGGCATGACACGCCCCTTCGGGTCCACGTGTCTCAGTTGGGGGGGCAGGCTTGGTCATCCATGCACATTTCTGGCATTAGAATTTCGCGGACCCCTGGATCCTCTCTGTAGTAGCCACGGAGTACCGCCTACCCATCCCAGCCTCTCCTCCCCTCCACTCCCACAGGTTGGGACAGCAACTCTTTTGGCAGAGATCCTGTCGCTCGAAGAGAGCCAGGCAGTGGAGGAAGTCCCAGCCTCCCAGCAAGGATTTGGCTTCTACACCAGGATTTTTCCCTGTTCAGAAGAACCACCAGGCGGGCCTGAGAGTTGTGCTGGACTTTTTGACCCTCAAACACTCCTTACCCCTGCAAAAATTCAAGATGGTTACGCCAGCTTTCATAGCTGAGACATTGGACAAGGGAGACTGGATGTGCTCCCTGGACCTGAAGGACGCGTACCTACACGTCCCGATTTGGCAGCCCCATCGGTCTTTCCTACGGTTCAGGATCATGGGCTACCACTTCCAATACCAAAGTCCTTTCGTTTGGCCTCAACTCGTCTCCCAGACTCACGAACATTATAGCTGCCCTACTCAGAGAGCAGGGCCTCCACATCTACCCATACCTCGACGACTGGCTTGTCTACTAGCAGCGGTTCTGTTAGCCGTGCCGCACACGAGACTAAGGATGAGCAGGATTCAGCTGCACTTCACGGCCTCACGGAATCGGGAGTGGGGCTCGCAATCTGAGACGATCAATGTTCCTCCATCTCTCCACCAGGACCTTACTTGGTGGTCCATGGACTGCAACCTATGGACAGGCAAGCCCTTTTGGCCGCCCTCTCCACAGGCCACCATCACCATAGACTCATCTCTTGAGGGCTGGGGAGCCACCCTGTACGACCTCTCAGTCCACAGCACCTGGACTCGACAGGAGCAGGAATACCACATCAATTGGTTGGATCTGAACGCCGTCTGGCTAGCACTCAGAGCATTCCTCCCACTTCTCAGGGGCAAGATTGTCCTCATCCAGACAGACCACTCGACCAGCATGTACTACGTCAACAAGCAGGGAGGCACCAGATCCCCTCCTCTTTGCAGATTGGCGATCAGCATGTGGGAATGGGCCTTGGAAAACGACATTTACCTCTCGGCAGTCCACCTCCTGGGGGAATCCAACCTGGAGGCGGACAGGCTCAGCAGACTGGGAGCGGACAATTACGAGTGGCAGCTAAACAACCTCGTTACGCAGGAGATCTTCAATAGGTGGGGTCATCCCCAGGTGGATCTCATTGCCACCTGGCACAACAAGAAGTGTCCCCAGTTCGCATCTTGGCAGAGGCAGGTCCCGGCTCGCTGGGCGATGCATTTTACCTACAGTGGACCGGCATGACAGCCTACACCTTTCCGCCCACTCCTCTGATACACAGAGTAATTTGCAAGATCAAGGAATCTCACCGACTCCTCATCATTCTGATGGCTCCATGGTGCCCAGCCAGGCCATGGTTTTCAGAGCTCCTCAGCATCTCGAGGTGCCACCTATACACCTGACGGGCCCAGCACATCTTCTGGCACAGCAGGGGGGAGAATCATCCACCCTGCGCCAGGGAAACTACCCCTCACAGCGTGGTACCTGAGCAGGTAACGCTTCGGCACCTTAGCCTCTCACAGGCCAATCTGGAAATAAAACGGAGGGTGCCAGGAGCAAGGCCACCAGGGCCCAGTAGAAGAGCAAATGGACCAGGTTCTGCCACTAGGCAGACTCCAAGGGAATTGACCCATTGGCCTGCAATTTCGACGGCTTTCTCTCCTTTTCGGCGCACCTCGCTCCTTCTGGAGTACAGGCAGACACCTGCCGTACATACCTTGCAGCCATTGGGGCTTACAGGAATTCGGAGGAAGGCATTTTTTCCTCCTACAACCCGATCGCTAAGAAACATCTGACAGGTCTTGCTAGGCTTTACCCGCCCGTCAAGAGACCGCATCCTGTGTGGGACCTTAATATAGTCTTGGGCGCCCTGGCGCACAAACCATTCGAGCCAATGGCGTCCGTTGACATTAGGCTGGTCACCATCGAGACGGCCTTACTAGTCGGTCTTACCTCGGCTCGCAGAGTCGGCGAGATTCAGGCGCTGGTCGCCTCTGAACCATATACCACCTTTCACAAGGACAAAGTAGTCATGTGGACGCACCGGGCATTACTGCCCAAGGTTCCATCTGCATTTCACTTGACGTATGAAATAGTCCTTCCTACGTTCTTTCCCGATCCCAAGGACAAAGCACAGAGAGTGCTGCACTGCCTGGATGTCAAGCGTGCCCTAAAATTCTACTTGGACAGGACCAAGAGCTTCCGCATGTCAGACACCCTGTTTGTCACGTTCGGCGGCTCGAGGCCAGGCTATCAGGCCTCTAAGGCTTCCATATCCCGCTGGATGGTCTCTGCCATGAAAGAAGTGTACAAGGGTCAGGACAAGCCGCTCCCAGCCAACATGCATGCCCACGCAGTCATGGTCAAGTCAGCGGCCATCGCATTCCAACGCCATGTCCCTTGGCAAGTTATAAGCAGGGTGGCCACTTGGGCATCTCCCTCGGCTTCTGCAAGCATTACTGTTTGGATGCCGGCTCTGGATCTGATGCCGCTTTCGGACAGGCGGTTCTCGGGAACCTATTTGCTTAAGGAGGGTCTCCTCTCCACCATGGGCCTACAATCAGTTGTAATCGCCCATACAGTATGGAGGAAAGGGGACGGGACGTAAGAGTAATTATAAGTTACTCACCGTAGTGACTAACATACTTAGTCCATTGTCCTCTTTCCTTCATACGTCCCACCAACCTCCCCTTTAATAATACTGGTTTCATTAGGCAATGTTAAATCTATTGTCGACGCGTCAATGGGGACTGGGGGGTGGCGCTGGAGGGCAGAGTCAGGGCAGCTCATGCTGCCTGGGCTGCAGGCCTTTAAATTGAAAGGAGAAGGTTTTTTCTGGTGAAAAAGGTTACGTCTCCTGTCCCTAGGAAGGGACGCCCATACAGTATGGAGGAAAGGGACTATGGACTAAGAGTATGTTAGTCACTACGGTGAGTAACTTATAATTTCTTTGGGGACTAAGGAAGTTCAGGATCATGTTGATTCTGATCTCACTAGACTGGGCCCAGAAGACGTGGTGCTTCTGGACATATCCATCTGCATTCCTTGTGCCTTTTTGGTGAGGGTGAACTTGCTCTCCCACTCTGAGCCGGGTCCTCCAGCCAAACCTTACCAACCTTCACCTTCTCTTAATTCTTGGCTAGTGAATAACTAAGGTGTAAAGAGTGGGGCTGGTCGGACAATGTCCTGGATGTATTCCTTTCTACTCTTAGGCCTGTGCATGCAGGTGGCATAGGTTTTCGATTTGGTGTCCAGAGGTCTGAACACATTGATGTGTCAAATTTCCTCTGTTCTCGATTTCCTGCTTTTCGGACAGGCCTGCTGATCTGGTCGACATTTCGGTCTTTAAAATGATCTCATGATCATTGCTTCACCATCTCAACGATCATGTCGTTTTTGTGGGGTGTGTAACCATTGTCCCACATACCAGGCTGTTGCTCCTGTTTGGTATTTTAATTTAGCTTTGACTTGTCTCATGCAAGCTCAGTTTGAACCCCTACATTCATGTTCTTTAATGTGGCCATCACATCTGAGGGGCTATAAGTGAGATCCAGGGTCTATATTAAGTCACCATCCTTGGCGTTTTCCAAGGAGGAGGTAACTTTGAGAGTAAGCCCGTCCTTCCTGCCCGAGATTGTTAGTTTCATCGCTCTCAGAACATCAATGTTCCTGGTTTTTCCCTGTGCCTCATCCCTCTGGCTGAGGTGATTCCATTGGCGGACCCTGTGTACCCTCAGTGATCATGTCTCTCAGATAATGGCCATCAGGAAAGATAGGTTACGCTCGTGATCATACATACAGGGTTGCTACTAAACAGACCCTGTCTAGATTGATCCATCACGGATAGATTGATCCATCACTGAATGTTATGATCGGTCTAGAAAGAATGTGCCTGGTCGTCTTAGGGCTCATTCTACTAGAGGCATGGCTGCCATCTCTATCAAGCATAGGGGGGGCCCCCCTGCCTTTGACATTAGTCAAGCTGCTACGCTGCACACATTTGCCAAACATTGCTTGCCTGGGTTCCTAGTCAGGGAAGGGACACTAGCTTTTCTAAGCTGTCCTTCAGAGATTTCTGGTTCCGGTAGTGGATTCTTGCTCTTCCATCCTCCAGTCTCTGTACTGGTTTGGGAGTGTAAGATTGGCAATATTTGCGATGAAGAAATCCATTGGAAGAACAAATTACATTTGAACAAATTGCTCATTGTTGCCGCTACCTGCCTCTCTTGGCAGATGGCTCATACCTCATCTGTTCTGCAGGCCGTGAGTTGATGAGCGCTGGTGGGAAAAAGGCACAACTGAGGTCATGTGGCATAGTGACTCCATATATACTCGACCATCCCTCATTTCTGGTGCCTGGTCCTGCGATGGCACTGGGCATAGCTGCACTGCACGTGCTGGGGGCTAAAAATATTCCTAAAACAGCTGGGGCTTGAGAGAATTTCTCAAAACACATGTCCTATTAACCATGGTTTTTCAAATCCAGTGGATGCTGAATTATTTAATAAGAGGGAGGTGATGTTCCCACACATTTGCAGGAGCAACCGAGATCAGTAAAAGAATGTGGGTTAAAATCATGCATTTTCAGTACTTAGTGATACATTGTGTAAAAAGCCAGTTTGCAATGGCTTCTGTAGGACAACTCATGAAAAAGAAAATGTCAATGCAAGTCCTCAGCCTTGCGTTTTCATGTCTGTGCCCATGCATGTATTTAGAGGCTGCAACAATATAAGCCAGTATTACCATACAAGAACCTACTCCTGATGGCTTTATCAAATGTCATGGCACAGTAACAAAATCTCTAGACTCAGACTGGCACCTGGCCAGTACCACAGAACACATTAATGCTGCCTTCACTCTTGATGCCCAGTAAACAAAATGCCATGCCACAGTTAAGAAACATGTCCCGACTGGACCCACCAATCTCAGCCAATCCCTCATGCTGCCTTCACCTTGATGTCCAGTTACAGTATCCATGCTATGCCACAGTGAAGGTTTGTCTAGACTGGACCCTCGTAGTTCAGTCTAGACACATCTACCACGTAGGAACTGTAATCCTGCTGCTTTCACCCTTGATGCCCAGTAAAAAAAAATAGCCTGCCAGAGTAAAGAAGCATGTGCAGTCTGGATCCATCAGTGTGAGGCAGTACCAGTTGGAACTCTTATTATTCTGCCTTCCACCTTGTTACCCAGAAAGAAAATGCCATGCAACAGTGAATGTTTGTCTTAATTCGAGACACAGCAATAAAAAGTTGTCCTGGTTGCAGTCTTCCCATCCCCTGTCCCATCACCCCCTGGGGCCTACTGCCCTGCTGGAACACAGCACCTGCATGTATCCTTCATAAATCATTATTCTTTCGCGCTTCAGTTTTCTTAAGGCATTCATTCTTCATTCCCTCACATAATCAGACTCGCACCCATACTGAATTCATACCCTCACATAAACACACACACACACACACCCAAACACTCTCTCATCCATATATCCGCTTATAAACGAACATCATTTATTGATTGTTTTATTCTTACCTGCAGCAGCTTTCCGGATATCAGTCCGCATGGCCTTCCCAGTCTTCTCTAATGCCCTCCAGCACCCGCGCAGCAGAGAGTGCTTCCTCGCTCCTGCTTTTTCATATAGTAGCCAGAACACTTCATATTGACACCCCTCAGTCCTTGGATGTGTGGGCAGGTGCAAGAGTGTCCCCATGCTCATTCAGGCCTACAGTACCCCCAACTGCATCAGCAAAGGGCCATGCAGGGCATAGGAAGCAAATCTCCCTTGGCATTGCATGGGTTATTAGGCATGCACGCTATGGTACTACTGAACAGTCAAAGGGAAACCGGTTTCCCTTTGGCAGTTCACTTAAAGCAAGCCCAGGAGTGCCCCCACAGCTACTTGCTGCATTTGGGTGAGTGCTCAGTGTTTTCACTAGGCTGTTTTGCCTCATACATAGTTGTGGGCGGGTTGACACCCTTTTGTCCCCATCATGTACGTGCCACCCCTGTTCACATCTTAATTATCTGTTTGTATCCCTATTTATAAGTGTGCAGTCATTTAGGAATGGTCACATTGCATTCAGCTGTTCACCAGTTTGCACAACCAAATTTGCAAACCTTTTTTTGTTGCACTGAGTTTACCCACTTGATGGGGGTGCCTTCTTTCATAAGACTCGGTGAACTCCAGATGTCCTACTATTGAGCTTTGTAAAATACTTTATAGATCAGTTAGTGTACAAAGGTTTACACCTAAACCTTTATCACATCCCCTAGACCTTCATTCAAGATGGTAGGTTTACCACTGAGGATGCATATTGCTTGTTTTATGATCTGTTATTTAATTGCACATGCATCTATGTTTAACTAATTTTAATCGTTCAGTGGCCTTCTTGTCTTGGGTATGCATTACACAATATTACAGGGCATCCTTACTAGTGATTCCCATTGACGTCCGTAGATGCAGTCTGTAGGCTTAAATTAGCTGCGTCGGAGCAAAGCACTTTTGCAAGGACTTTTTGGGCCTGTTTGACCACCTTCTATGGCGCTTCGCCAAGCCTGTTTGTTTAATGAACATTCTGAGAGGGCTTATATTTTCTTAACGCAGGTACATACTTCCATTGTCCTTCTCTGTTGATCTGTTCTGTTGGCCCCTTTCCATCTATCAAAATAGTTGATGCAATATCCTCCTCATCGGCACACCTTCACCATCTTTTCCCCTCACTCTCTGGCCAGCCTCCCTTGGCCCTCTTCCTACTCCCACTTGCAAGGCGAAGAACCTCTGTCATCTTTGGCTCCATACTTTCCTTCTCTGCCCACATCTCTGATGTCTCTAAAAAGTCAAACTTCCTACTGCACCTCCTCAGAGGTACTCTGCCTTTCCTCTCATGGTATCCCAAGCTCCGGTTCTCTCTAGGTTGGACTATTGTAACAGCCTCTTTCTAAATCTACCTGCCTCTACTCTCCGCCGTCTTCAGCTAATCCAGAACTGGACTGCAAGACTTGCCCTTGGCCTCAAGCCCTGGGATCGTATCTCTCCAGCTGTGAAATCTCTCCATTGGCTCCCAGTGGCTGCAAGGATTAAATTCAAAACCCTCTGCATTGTCCAGAAAGGCTTTCTGGGGCCTGGGTCCAAAATACCTTCAGCTATCCCTCCGCAAATACCTCTCTTCTCGAGCTCTTCGCTCCTCTACCTCTAACTCCCTCAGGGTCAGTTGCTTTTCAAAGAAACGAGCTGGGGGTAGATCTGTCTTCGGCTGGGGCCTCTCTCTGGAACAGCCTCCCTGCCCCTCTAAAACTTGAGGAGAACCCTCTCTGGTTCCGGAAGCACCTCAAGACCTTCCTCTTTGCTTCTCCCTTCGCCCCCCCCCCCTCCCCGGCTGATCTGTTCTGTCTTGGCACTGTGCACTTGGCCACCCTCTGTCCTCCGGACCCAGGTACCTGCTCACCCTGCCCCCTGCCGCACTGCCTCCAGGCCTCCCCTTGCACTGGGGTCTGTATCTTTACCCATACAGTCCCTGTCCCCTTTTTTCTTCCTGCACTTATCAGACCTACCCTGTCTGCTGCCTTAATCCCAGCACTTACCAATTGCTGGCTGCACTACCACTGTTTGTTGCCTTTATTATTTATTTATTTATTAATCTGTTTCTCCTTTGCTCCACACTTTCCACTTCTCCCCCCCTTCCGTGCACGTTTCCCCTCCCCCTCTCCCATGCGCTTGTGCGTTCTCAATGTCACTGGGCCTAGTAAGATCGTTTTGTTCTCCCTGTTTCCCTCCCTTGCCTTGTCGCGCTCTGAAACACTTGTGTACGAGCACGATCGAAATAAAATATCTATATCTCAATCTTGAGCCACACTTTCATTGGAATCCTCTTTAGTCTATTCTTAGGATGATCAAGTAACATCACAGATCTTCAAAATGACCACATGCTATCCTAACATCATCATTTAATATGTTTTTGAACAGTACTCTGATAAATTACGGCTATGCAGTTTCCCATGCTAGACGTTTGACTTACTTTATTACTGAACTTTATATTAATTATTTTATTTATTATGGAAACCTGGTTTTACAATGTAGCTGGCTGTGCTCCACCCCTCTTATGTTGAGTTACTCACTCCTTAATTGGCATGAAACTAATGAAATAGGTGGACGTTTAGCAAATATCGATATAAAAACTTGTTTTTATTCATATGACCCAATCTTGAAAACCTAATTCCTTTGAGGTATTGCTTGCAAAAAGTATCTTCCATTTTTTTAATTTTATTTTAAAGACCTCCTCGTGCACATAAGACACCTTTTACACCTGATCTTTTCTCTTTGCTTTCTTTTTAATTGAGCCTTCACAAGGCTCATAATGAGTTATATTAGGTGAATTTAACACCTGGGATGACTTGTCTGGTCCATTTTACCACGATCTTTTATCTCCACATATGAACCTTGTCTTTGCCTGTATCCTTCGGTTTTACCACAACATTTCACCAGTTTCTTTTAAGCCTTCTTTTGCTGAAAAATGCAGCGGGGTTTGATTAGGTGAGCCAGTATAGGATCAGGAGAAGGTGAGGGCGGGCGGGTTCCCCCTGCATTTTGCAGCCAAATAAACCTGTTGAAAACAATGCAGTAAAATAATAATGATGACATTTCTGCAGTAAAAACATAGAACCAATTTAACTGACTAATTCACATGCCGGAAGCATCAGTTAGGTCATGCCATTGATTGTATGTTAAAAAAAAGCCTTGAACAGATGCAGGAGTACTCCTTTTAGATTGGGCGGGCCATCTCATTTTATTCAAAGTATACGTTCCTTTATCCCAGAAACTATCTTATTCTGTACTACTTCATATGGTCTGTTGGTCAAGAAAAAACATAACTTGAGATAGTTTTAAAGCTTTTCTCTGAAGTTAATTGAAATATATTTGTTTTTCTGATTTTCTCTGTGAATATAATCAAAGCCTGACTAAAGTTACTGATACTCTGGCCTCTACAACATCTCAAACTATTCGAGGAAAAAAACACCAAACCAAACATTATCTAGATCTCCTTTGTATTCTACTGCTGCACCTCAGGGGGGCCCCATCGAGCTTATTACAAACAAATAACTCCCCTTGCTAAACGGCTTACTTTCATTAGGAGGGATTATAAACTTGCCATTATAGCTGCAAAAAAGACTTGCTTTGCTCCGTCTGTTGATTGATTCCTCAATTCTTCCAAACTGATTTTTGCTACACTGTTTCTTGAAAAACAAAGCCTTTACTTCTCCATCTCTCAATTACCTGAGACTGCCTTTCTTCTCACAGGCTTTTACTTTTTTTATTTAAAATTATGGATATTCATTGTCGGATATTTTTAAACATCAGAATTCCGCCATTCGGTTATTTCCTACTCATTTACAAGTTCAGCTTCATATTTGTCGAGGTCCTGATTTTCATCTTAAATTGGAATCTCTGGTGGAGCTGCAAAATATTGTTGCCAGCATAAAAGTTACTTCATGTCCTGGCAATTTCTGAACGACTTACCTGAGGTTGCATGGATGATCATCTTCCTTTCTTTACATCATCAGTTCATTCACCCAAGGTTATGTTCCTGACAGTCTACAAATATCTACTATTCCACCCCTCCTGAAAGTGTTGATCACAAAAGCAAAATTACCATCACCTTTTTGGGCCAGGATTCTTGAAAAAGTAGCTACCGTTCAGCTTTAGTCTCATTTTGAGTTGTATCAACTTCTCAGAGGTAGTCTATCTGGCTTTCACCCTACACAAGGCACTGAAACAGCTCTGCTTGATATTTCTGAGAACGTCTTATAGACTTACGACTGTCATGCTATACCCTCTTAATAATGTTATATATATATATATATACTGCATTAGACACCTTGGACCATAACGTCATTTTACTTCATTTGACTTTGGGCCCAGGAAGTTAGACAATGGTTCTGTCACCTGTGCCATATGATTTTCCATAGGGGGGGGAGGGGTTCTTTCTCAGTTTTTATTTGATGTATGTCAAACCCCTGCATGACCCTTTACTCAAATTGAATTTGGGTTTTCAATGTTATGCTGATAATACCCATCTTTACTTCAAGTTTTCTTGTGACTTCACAAATCATAAAATATAATTCAACTATATGTTGTCCTCTTTAAATCAACGGATGGACTCAAACTGGCTGAGCTTTAACATCTCTAAAATAAAATGTACTATCATTGGGTCTACATCCAACCTAAAAAGAACTCGGCACATTTTCCTATAGAAAACAATGTGTTTCCAATTTAAAATTAAATCTAAACATTAGGTGTTTAGATCTTTAACCTTTACTGGATAGAACATCACACGTTAACTCGGTCATCAATTCTACCACACTATCTTCGTCTTGGCAAAATACGTCCTTTTTTTATCTCAAGTTCACTTAAGTCTCATCTCCTGTGTTTTCGTGGGCTCCAAACTTGATAATTGCAATTCCTTTTTAGTGAAGTCATCGATATAGAGTTTTAGCAAAATGTATAAACGTGCATTGTGTTGAAAGTTTCTCCTTTCAATCCTACATTTCCCCTTCTTTGGAACTTTCATTGTCTACCAGTCAAAGTGCAACTGTATTTAAACCCTTGTGTATGACGAAAGTCTAACTTGCCCGCTTCCTATCTCAGTTTTTCTATCACCCCTTAACCTCATGGTCGCTTATGACCTAAAAACACTTCTCGGTTAAGTATTCCCTGATTCAATCTTTCCTCTGCTGTAGATGGAACTTTTTGAATTCCATGTTCCCTCCCTTTGAGTAGTCCTAATCCAGATCTTGCCTTTTTCAGAAAACACGTAAAACACTTCCGTTCAGTTTATTTCTAGATTTTAACCTTCTGGTTTCCATTCTCTTTTCTGGGTTCTTATTCATCAAACTCATGGAACCGCTCCTCATTGCTGTAATGCCTATGTGCTCTTAGCACTGTAGAAAAAAGAATTAACATACCATGCAGACATGTACTCTTACGTCTTGTCCCCTTTCCTCCATACTGCATGGGTGTCGCTTCCAAGGGACGGGAGATGGAACCTTTTTTACCTGAAAAAAACCACCTTCCCCTTTAAATTTAGAGGCGCGCAGGGGTGCGGCTCTAGGAGCATGCGCTGCCCTGACTCCTCCCTCTGGCGCCGCACCCCAGTCCCCCCCTTTTATGAGTCGACTGGAAGGGGCAGAATTCACCAGCGCTCCTGGGTTTGGATTTGGCCATGTAATTCTAGGCATGGAAACTTCTTATTTTTAATTTTTTTATTGGCTTTCTTTTCATTCAGGTACTTGGTGCTCAGGTGTCACGCTCCTCTGCGGCGCATGCTGAACTTCCACAGGGTTCAGCAGGTGTTCAACGGGTTCTTCCCAACTTCAGACCCCCCCCCACACCCTCTCCCTTCTTTGCCTTGGCCCAGACCACGGTTGACAAGCTTTTACCGCGTGCTACGCCATGTCATCAAAATCGCTGAAGAACAGACTAGCCCGGTGGAGGGAGCTCTTCCAGAAGTCAACTCCAGAGGACCTCAAGAACTTAGGGAAACATCGAGCCAGGCCCTCTATTTTCCATCGCACCCCGCAAGGGAGACTCATTCCCGAGGACTCCCCCGCGCGGGAGGAACCGCTCAGGTCCTGGTACCAGCACGCGCACCGAGGCTGCTCCAGCTACCGGCCTACTGGCTGAGGGATTCTCAGATCCTCCCGGTGACCGTGCTGAGGGACGGAAGGTTCTTTGAAAAGGTCTCCACCCGAGGGACTCTGCCCTTTTACCGGCATTATGTCCGAGGGGCCACGCCCTAGTACCGGCAGTACGGCCGAGGGGGCGCCTAAACGCAGCTCTACCGGCCCATAGGCCGAGGGTGTATCACCTACCGGGTCTATGCCCGAGGAGCAGTGTAGGCCTCGCAATCCACACTCAAGAGTCTTTCAGTAGGCTGGGACCAGCGAGCCAAGCAACACAACGCAGACAGCTCGACAAAAATGGCCGCTGCACCAGACATTGACACCTCTCTGACGCCATTGCAGGAGTTTGGCCAAGAACGAGTTTCAAGGTGGGACTGGCCGCAACCAGGTACGTGTCATACCGCCTATCCTTCATTTGCACAGGGCAGGTTCCCACTGCATCTTCGTGGGCAGGGTATGCAGCAGCACCAGCAGCCTCCCGCTACCCCGTCAGTATCCCCTACCACCTCTCTGGCCTGTGAAGAGTGGTCCTTCGAGAGGTTCCTCGGGCTCATGAAGTCACCTCGGATGGGGGTTATCCTCAGGTACGCCATCATGGACGTGCTCCCTACGTTGCTACTGGCACCACAGGCTCTTCCTCCGGCGCAGCCTCTGCCTCCGGCTCCCCAGCCGATTCCTCAGGTGGTTCCGTACCAGCCTCCGCCTCTGGCTCCGGTCCCCGTACCCCAGCCTCCGGCTCCCGCTACTTCTCCACCTACGCAGGATCGTCCTGACCGACAGGATACAGATGAGGAGGAGGATCCTGACATGCCATCCTCGGCCAGGGCCTTCAACGAACGTCTTGCAGGGCTGGCGGAGTACCTGGGCCTACCCCAACCGGAGGTGGAACAACCAGCAGAAGTCGTTCTGGCTGAAGTCCTCACGCAACAACCCTGTGCCAAACCTGGAATTTCACTGCAGACCGATGTAGTCTCCCTGGCCAAAAAAAGTTGGCTCAAGCCCCACTCTGTCCAGCCGGTCATTCGACGCCTGGACGCCAAGTACAGGCAGATGGAGTGAGATACACTCTTGTATTTGGCCCATCCTCAGCCACACTCCTCAGTGATCGCTGCGGCATTACTATACTCCAAGCCTCAGTCGTCCTCAGCCTCCTCCTCGGAGATGCTGCTAGGCAAGGAGGAGAAGATTTTGGAGGTGTGCGGGAAGAGCTGTATTCCAACGCGTCCTTGCATCTTCGTCAGGACAGGATGCCATGCTGGCTGCCGCTAACCAAAGGTTATGTCAGAAATTGCAGATTTCCTCCTGGAACTCTCTACGCAGAGCCGGTCACGTTTAAAGGCAGGACTGGCTGAAGCCAAGCTGGTGGCACAGGACCTCATGGAATCCACCGTGGCCCATATTAACACCTCTGGCCGTGGCATTTGTATTGCCACGGACATGACAGCCTGGCTCTGGGCAATGAAATTCAACCCGGACGTCCAGGAACGCATACTAGATCTACCGTTCGGGGTGGGGGTGGGGACTCTTTGACTCCACCACGGACGAGGAGCTGGACAAAAAGAAAAACAGCTCACAAACGGCCAAGTCTTTATCCATCTTGACAAAGACCACGCCCAAGTCGTACACCCAGTCACAGCAGCGCTCCAACAGGTGGCGTGTGTACGGACGGACGAACGAAGATCCAGGCAGCCTGACCGCTCGCCGTCTCAAAACCGACGCAAGCAACAAAAGGGGGTGGGGGAGGAGTAAGGGCTTATTCCTGTCCCTCTCCTCCGCGACAGCCTCTGAGGGAAAGGAGGCATGACAAACCCCTCCGGGTCCACGTGTCTGCAGTGGGGGGCAGGCTTGCTCTCATACACATTTCTGGCACCAGAATTTCACGGACCCTGGATCCTCTCTGTAGTATCTACGGGGTACGGCCTACCCATCCCAGCCTCTCCACCCTCCTCCCCTCCCTCAAGTTGGGACAGCAACTCTTCTAGCAGAGATCCTGTCGCTCGTAGAGAGCCAGGCAGTGGAGGAAGTCCCAGCCTCCCAGCGAGGCTTGGTCTTCTACTCCAGGATTTTCGCCATTCAGATTGAAGAACCAGGCTGGACCGTTCCACCCTCAACCTCTCCTTACAGACACAAAAATTAAAGATGGTTACGCCAGCTTTTATAGCAGAGACATTGTGCAAGGGAGACTGGATGTTCTCCCTGGATCTGAAGGACGCGTACCTACACGTCCCGATTTGGCAGCCCCATCTTTCTTTCCTACAGTTCAGGATCATCGGCTACCATTTCCAATACAAGGTCCTCCCTTTTGGCCTCAACTCGGCCCCCAGGGTCTTTACCAGGCTCATGAATACGGTGGCTGCCCTCCTCCGAGCGTAGGGCCTCCACATCTACCCATACCCCGATGACTGGCTCGATAGGGCTACATCTCCGGAAGCGGTTCACCACTCTTCCCATGCCCTTAGGAACACACTGCACAAATGATGCTTCTCGCACAATCTCAAGAAGTCGCAACTGCAGCCCATGCAGACTGACATTCTTGGGCCTCCTCTGGGACACTTGCTCAGAGTAGGTATTTCCGTCGGAGGACAAGATCTCGGCCACCACCCACTTCCTCAGCAGAAAGGTCACCTCGGCATGGTGTTACCAGTATCTCCTGGGTCTCTTGGCGGCGTTCCTATTAGCCATACCACACATGAGATTGAGGATTCAGCTGCACTTCGCAACCTCATGGGACCAGGAGCGGGGCTCTCAAGCCGAGATGGTCAATGTTCCTTCCTCTCGCCACCCGGACCTAACATGGTGGTCCAGGGACTGCAACCTATGGACGGGCAAGCCCTTTCGGCCGCCCATCCCGCAGGTGATGATCACCACAGACTCCTTGCTCGAGGAGCCACCCTGGATGATCTCTCGGTCGACGGCACCTGGACTCGTCCAGAGCAGGAATACCACATCAATTGGCTAGAGCTGAACGCCAAATGGCTAGCGCTCAGAGCTTTCCTACTACTTCTCAGGGGCAATGTTGTCCTCATCCAGACAGACAACTCGACCATCATGTACTACATCAACAAACAGGGAGGCACCAGATCTGCCGCCTCTGTGCAGACTGGCAATCGGCATGTGGGCCCTGGAAAACGACTTCTAACTCACGGCAGTCCACCTCTCGGGGGAATCCAACCTGGAGGCGGACAGGCTCAGCAGGTTGCGAGCGGACAATTACGAGTGGCAGCTAAACGACCTCGTTATTCAGGTGATCTTCATCAGGTGGGGTCATCCCCAGGTGGATCTCATTGCCACCTGGCACAACAAGAAGTGCCCTCAGTTCACCACCTGGGGCAGGGACAGGACCCCGGCTCCTTGGGTGATGCATTTTGGCTTCAGTGGAACGGCATGACGGCTTACCCCTTCCCGCTCACTCCGCTGATTCACCAAGATCAAGGAGTCTTGCCAGCTCAACATCATTCTAAAAGCTCCATGGTGGCCGGCCAGGCCATGGTTTTCGGAGCTGTTCAGCCTCTCGAAGATGCCTCCGATTCACCTCCCTACGGGCCCGGCACATCTTCTGGAGCAGCAGACGGGCAGGGTCATCCAACCCGCCTCAGAAACTAGCCCTCACAGCATGGTGCCTGAGCAGGTAACGCTGCAGCACCTCAGCCTCTCCTAGGCTAATCTGGAAATCATACAGGGCGCAAGGAGCAAGGCTACCGGGGCTCAGTATAAAAGTAAATGGACCAGGTTCTGCCACTAGGCAGACTCCCTGGCATGTACTTTGGCGACGTGCTTGCCTTCTCTGCGCACTTCACCCCTTGCCCACAGTAGACACCTGCTGTACATACCTTGCAGCCATCGGGGCTTACAGTAACTCGGAGGAGTGTATCTTCTCTTCCTCCAATCCTATCGTCAAGAAACATTTGGCAGGGCTTGCAAGGCTCTACCCGCCCATCAAGAGGATGCACCCCGTGTGGGACCTTAACATAGTCTTCGGCGCCGCCGCACACAAACCGTTTGAGCCAATGGCATCCGCGGATATCAGGCTGGTCAACATTAAGACGGCCTTACTAGTCTGCCTCACCTCTGCACGCAGAGTCGGCTAAATTCAGGCGCTGGTCGCCTCAGAACCATATACTTCCTTTCAAAGTGGTCCTGCAGACACACCCAGCATTTCTGCCTTCAGTGCCATCTGCTTTCCACTTGAACGAGGAAATAGTCATGCGTTGTTTGCCGATCCCAAGGACGGAGCACAGAGAGTGCTGCACTGCCTGGATGTCAGGCGTGTCCTGAAATTCTACTTGACAAGACCAAGGGCTTCCGCAAATCGGACGCCCTGTTTGTCACTTTCGGAGGCTGAAGACCAGGCTATCGGGCCTAAAAAAGGCCTCCATATCTCGATGGAAGCATACGAGGGCCAGCACACGCCGCTTCCGGCCAACATGCACGCCCAGTCATGGCCAAAGCAACGTCATAGCATTCCAGCGCCATGTTCCTTGGCAAGTCATAAGCAGGGCGGCCACTTGGGCCACTCCCTCTGCTTTCTGCAAGCATTACTGTTTGGATCCTGGCTCTAGATCTGATGCGGCTATCAGACAGGCAGTTCTCAGGAACCTATTTGCTTAAGGAGGCTCTCCTCTCCACCCTGGGGCTACATTCAGTTGTAATCGCCCATGCAGTATGGAGTAAAGGGGACGGGATGTAAGAGTAATTATAAGTTACTCACCGTAGTGATTAACGTACTCTTAGTCCTTAATCCCCTTTCCTCCATACGTCCCACCATCCTCCCCCCTAATAATACTGGTGTCATTGGGCAATGTTAAATCTATTGTCGATATGTCAATGGGGACTGAGGTGTGGCGCCAGAGGGCGGAGTCAGGGCATTGCATGCTCCAAGGGCCGCACCCCTGCGTGCCTCTAAATTTAAAGAGGAAGAAGGTTTTTTTCTGGTAAAAAGGGTTCCGTCTCCCGTCCTTTGGAAGGGACGCCCAGGCAGTATTGAAGAAAGGGAACTAAGAGTACGTTAGTCACTACGGTGAGTAACTTATAATATCTCCAATAAACCATTTACTTGTACCCAGATTATAAACTAATAGTTCCAATGTCCAGAACTATCCTCGGTAGTTCTGACAGTGTTACTGTTAGGAAATCATCTGCACTGCTGAAATTGAGTTTGCTGTATGCAGGTCAACTTCTGATAGTGTAGCCTGGAGAAGGGCATATTGGGTGAGTTTGGTATTGCAAATCAATGAGTCATAAATGCATGGAATCAGTATTTCCAAGGTTATTCCTTTATCACTTTCGAAACCAGCACATGTTTATTGCAGGCGATCAGTGGGGCTCTGAAAGCAACATAATACACGATTATAGCGCTTAATAACTTATTTGTGGTTAAACCTTGAGTATTGTTAAACCATTATTTATTTGTGTTATTCACTTACAGTAAAAATCAATAACGCTGGAGAGAAATGTACTAAAAAACCAGACCAGTTAATCACTAAATATAGATGGAACGATTTCAAAATAACGTTCTTTTAAATTAGCGTACATTTTACATAAGTCATTAAGGATACACAGGAAACATGGAGAAGGATCTGTCATACCAAAAGACAGAATATACCTAGGTTATTGCAGTGTCATTCATTATATGCTGTATACGTGGCCAGCATTTGTGAGTCTGTCTTGCATAAGGGTTACTTGGAGAGCCCTGAATACTCCAAGTGGAGGCATGCCATTCATACGACCTGGGGTTTCTGAAATGCCAAAGTATTCAGGTGGTATCTAGTAATGACAGCCCTTCTCCTGTACAGCACACAGAGGGCTGTACAAGCAATGCAATAAGACACATTTTGTATCACTGCAGGAATGATGTATGCTGCTGCCACTGGCCACTCAGTCACTTAATGACCAAGTCAGCAGGGGAAGGTTATGAGCATATCCACCAACCAGAGCACGCTTTCACTCCTTTTGACCGGTTTCTTTCTTTAATGGTACTGGAGTTTTTGTAGACCTAGTAAGTCCCAATTTGAATTAAAGATTTTTTCTGTTTAAAAAAAAAAAAAAAAACTAAAGCATCTAGAAATTCTGATATTCAGACAAAATGAATTTGTGGGAACAAGGTACACGTCATTTAATCATATCTTTGTCTAATACAATATAGACTACCACTGTTTGGTCATATATGTGACCCTCATTTGTACATTAAGTGGTTGATCGTTTTGCATGTCCTGATTATTACAAATGGGGAACCTGAAAACAAATGCACACTAGCTCCAATTGCATGATTCTTTAATCTTGGACGATGTGCGGTCCTTTTTCAATGGATTTTTTGTTATTTAAAGTGTATACTTGGCTTACATAAAACCTTCTACAGTAATCAAATTTCGAAGGGATTGTGTCCTCCGACGTATTCCTCATCTTAGATATCTCCTTCCAGCTCTGCTGGCCTCGGAAAAAAATTTCTCTAGAGGGCGCTGCGCGTCGACGTCCTCCGAGTCGATGTCCCTCGACAGCCGCCGTATCAACGTCGACCTCATCCTGCCTATAAAGGCCGTGCGCAGCGTCCGTTGTTCAGTTCCGTTTTTCCGCGCTTACTCAGTGCCTCGGAATACCGTTGCTCAGTTTTTGTCAGGTTAAATCTATTTACCTCGAGTTATTCGATCCGTACTCTATGGCTTCTTCGTCGGAACCGACAACTCCTCGATCCGGCTTCAAAAAATGCCGAGATTGTGGGAAAAAGATGTCGCTGACTGACCCTCACAGAGTTTGTCTGTGGTGTTTGGGAGCCGAACACCATTGTTCGGAGTGCGAGGACTGTATGTCCATGACAGCTAAGGCCCTGAAGGAACGTAGGGGGAAGCTGGAGAAAGGTAAGACTTTTAAAGCTTCTTCTTTGTCGACGAAGTCGAGACATTCGTCTCCTCGTCACCATTCGCGTTCCAGGTCTCGGAGTGGGTCCCATCACTCCTCGAGATCGAAGCACTCGAAGAGGCGACGTCGAAGATCCCCTTCTCCGTCTTCCTCTTCCTCTGTTTCACCAAAAAGAATCCCTTGCCCCACGAAACATAGTTCCCGGGCTGAATGGGAGGAATTCCGCAAAAATATGATAGTCTTCGAGAAAGCGGCCTCGACCCCCTCGAAGACTGCCGAGAGCGATGCTCTGGTCGAAAGACCCAAAGGTCAAAAACGCTGTGAGTCGCAGTACCCGGCGAAGGATACCTCTCGAGAGCGTTCCGAACCCTCGAGTAGGACTATGACCTCCAAACCTTCCTCGAAGGTTCCGTCGACGAAGTTTCTGTCGACGCCGAGGTCGGTGTCTTCGACGCCGTTGTCAAAGGGACCTTCGACACACGGGTCTGTCGACTCGACGCCAGCTTCGACACCGGCGTCGACACCAAGAAAAGTCAGTCATGACACACCCAGTGACTATCCCCAGGTCCTCGATGACGATGGCTTCGAGATTGTCGAGTAGAATCCCAATTCTGTCGAGGTCATCGAGGCCTCCGCCTTTGTTTACGACGCCACGCTCAAAGCCTTCGACGTCGACGACATCGACGTATTCGAGGCCGATTATGACAAGTTCGGCACCCTCTGCCTTGGAAATGGGATTTACACCCTTTATGAGTTCAGAACAATTGAGAACTATGTCCTCAATTATGGAAGAGGGTGAATTGTCTGAACAGGAAGACACATTTGAGTTGCAGGGACCTGTAACCCCAATTAGAGAGGAATTTTCCTCTGAAGAACGCAGGTTAAAGGATCTTCATGATTCCTTACATGAGGCAAGTGGGTTAGACACTTCCCCTGAGGTGGAGTTTGCTAGGCCAGACCCGGGGGAGCATGCTGAAACCCCCTATAGAGCCTTAATGGCCAGGATCAGAGTTTATGGGGTGGTCTGCACCTTCACAATCTTTCCAACAAGATGACCTCACGGATATTCTTGACAAAGGCCCACAGGAGGATCCTGTGGTGCCTTTTCATAAAGCTCTTCAGAGGAAGATTATGACTAACTGGGAAACCCCAGATGTCGTCCCGGCAGTAAAAAAAAAACTGTCTTCAAAATATAGGGTATCCTCTACAGACCCGGAGTTTTTGTCAAAACACCCATCCCCAGAAAGTCTGGTGGTACAGGCAGCATCTTCTACCGATGTCAAGACGGCTTATCCTACCGTCCCACAGGACAGGGACGATAAAAAATATGATGCTATGACCAAGAAAGTTTTTTCGGCATGTAGCATGGCGTTAAAATCTGTTAATGCTACTTGCACCATTGCTAGATTCAGCCATACACTTTGGGAGTGTGCTTCTACAGCGGCTGACTGCATCCCGGAGGGAGAAGAAAGGGAGGCGTTCCTGAATATCATACAGGACGGTAAAGACGCTATGTGCGAATCCCTCCAGACGGGCATTGATTCGGCTGACAGTATCAGCAGAGCAATGGCGGCAAGTGCAACAACCAGGAGATTCGCTTGGTTGAGAAAGTCTGGTTTTGCCCCTGATGTGCAAGCCAGGCTCTCGAACATGCCATTCGAGGGCTCTTCTTTGTTCGGAAAAAAGGCGGATGACAGTTTAGAGAAACTGCAAACTTCAAAAGCAGCAGCAAAATCCCTAGGTGCGGCAATCCGTCAGACACCTTTTCGTCCCACAGGAACCTCTGCGAGGGGCAAGTCCTTTCGCTTCTACTCCGCATTCGGAAGAGGTAGAGGACTTTCTGTGGTCTCAAGTACTGTGAAAAAAAGTTAATCTGTATGTCCGTATATCTCTCATGTAGTAATAAAACATCTGTTGTGATTTGTGAGTTGTTGGGTCTAGTCCATATGTATACACAATGTCAACTTCTTTTTTCAGACTATTTGCAGACTGAACATGCCCCATGATGCTCAATTATGGGCGGCAGGCCCCACATTTCTAAGAATCCTTTGTCAATTGAAAAAATACACATAGAATGGTTCCGTTTTCTGTAACTGCTTTTTATTTCAATCACAAATAGACGTACTGCGTATTAGTATAAATGAAACGGAATTTCAGCACCTACCTCTATTACGGTGGAGCTTCCCATGTTTTTTGATTCCTTTTATCTGCAACAATAGTGTGTTCTCACAAAAAGTTACTGTTTGTTGGGCAAATTCTTCTCCGGTGTGGCCTTTCTGTGGTTCTCTCCATTTGCTGGTTCTATTGTTTTTCTTTGGTAGCCTTCTCTGTTTTTGTGCTGCTTGTTTGCTTCACATATTAGTCATCTTTACTAGTACTCTATGTAGTCTCAAGAATCTTAAAAAGTGCAGCTTATTCCTCCAGGATATTGGGTGAAAGGATGTGCTGTGCATTTATTGGCCATAAGTGAAAGACAGTATCCTTTGTCAAAAAGTGTAACTAGAACAGTCAGACATGTGGGGCATGCCATCCATATCAGTGCAGCAGCTTGCATGTGAGATATGGTCCGTCTAAACCTACACAAAAACAGCACAAGATGGCATTGTTCTAGCCCATATATACATCCAAATAATTCACAACATGCACCAGCAACAAGGTCACATATCAGGTGCCCATGCAAGCAATTGTGCAATGTGACCACAAAAATAAAGGTGAAAACCAGAATATTTGAACAATGTATTTGCACATGCTGCAAAGTTACCAAATATAGAAGTATACATATTTTGCATGCGGGGGAGGGGGGGCAAGGGCGGGCAGGCGCAAAATACCACAAGTAAATGAGGTCTCAGTAAAGAAACTATCAAGCTGCATTAATTTGCTAATTAATATGTAATAATCTTTTGGTAAAGTTACATGTAAATAAGGAATTCTTTTTACTGATCACCGATTAAGTTGGATGATTCAGGATTTCAGTCCTATGGTGTTCTCGGTACAATGCCCCTGAGGTATGTACCAATTAATACATTTTTCATCAGAGGGAGAAATAGTTAAACCTAACGTGATTAGCCGTCCTCTGAAACTCAGTTACTCTATCAAACATCCTATGCCATTGTCCTGGTTACTTTTTCTTTATTCTATATAAATAAACACTCCACACATGTATAGAAACTAGAAAAGACATGATTGCACATCTGTCACTGAGCACAGTGTGTTGATCGCCAATAACATGCAATTCTAAATAAACCGGTATAACACTGGTACAAGGCAGAATCCAGCCATGCCATCACAGTAGTAACACAAGTTTAATAAGAAAATAATTAAACATCCTTCATCCAAAAATGAGGTGAGATGGCCCTTATTTTAAAAGAATAAATGCATCCCTTTACAATAAGTTATAGGTTCCCTTTGGGATCCTCCAACGGGCCAAATGTAATGAATACAACAGTGGACACTAAGTATTGGAGACACTTTAAAGTTGAGCACTTCTATAAATGCCTGAATTATTGCCCTTTTTTCAAATAATTTTGTTAAGAAAATCTAAATGAAAACATTACCCACAGGTTAATAATGTGGCTCCAGATACAGACAGTTGAACTATCAATTGAATTATCCCACAATATTAAAGCAATTGGTGTGTGGTTCTAGGTTCTCCTAGTAGTGGTCATACCAACCAGGGTGTGAACTAATTTACGAAGGTGGATCCTAAATCACACTTGTGAGGATCTATAGTCTTGGACTAAGGAATGAATACATAATGTATTTGTATCCCTTTTACAACATTGAATTATTTCTTAATATCCACACATCTCTCGATGTCTTAGGTTTTTACTCTAAGATTATAGGTCAATAGATGTGGCTAAAATGCCTCTAAAAGAAGTTCCCCTCGCACTATTAAGGGAAAACATTTCTATGTGAAGATAGTACTGAGACATAAGCTTGCAGAGCAACAAGAGAATCATTCTTGGCTGGTGTAACAAAGAAATTGCCCTGTCTCAATGACATGTTTTTGATTGGTATTGCAGGTTTTGTTGCAATGCAGATCTAGATAATATAGAGTATAGCAAAAATGAGCAATGATTACTTTTGTTCAAATATGTCTTTCGCAGAATGGCCTTTTATAGCATTTGACCTCTTAAACGTGGGGTAGCTATTGTTAGTGCTATGATTGATATATTGAAGGAAGAATTTAACAAATCAATTAATTTTTCATTTCCAAAAACCTTTGCAATTAGGGTACTTCTATAATGCAAAATAAGAACAGCGGGTTACCAACTCATGCAAGCACTCTGTGACCAATTAATCATCAGGATCACAGACAATAGATTTCAAATTCAGTACATATGATTCAGCATACTATATAAGGTTTACAGAAAAAGCAGCTCCTGGAGAGAGCAGAATTACTGAGGGGGTAGGAAGGGGGTAACAAATGGACACAAATTGTTTTTTTTTCTAAAACCTCCCATTTCTTCCGTTGCAATACAAAAAAATGTTTTTTTAACCTGTGACTAGGAGAGACCCCTAGAAAGCCAGAGTTGCCATAAATGACCCAGTTTCTGGTTTGCCCAAATCCTTTTTTGTTTAAACTGAGACACTTGAATATCATCTTGTTTACAAGCCTACAGGTTTATAGTTCATCCTTGGTGCAAAACTCATGAGCCAATTTTCTCTTGCTTTTATCAAAATTTGATTGTATGAAAGTGCTTCATAGCAAAAAGGTGTTCATTAAAAAAAAAAACATTTCTGGACTGTATGATGAAAATCAAAAGTTCTACCTCTTGCGCTCAGAAAATCATTGCCTACCTTATTTTTGTATTATTTAAATGATGGAATCAAAATGTAGAATTTATTGGATGTTAGAGATTTAAAAATTCTGCAAGTTCAGATTTCGTTTTATTTACTAGCATGTATTTTTGTTTTTTCTTTTAGCTCTTAAATTTTGATGATTTGATGAGGAAATGTGTTGTGTATTTTCTAAATATTCTGTATGATAATATGGAATGGTGAGAAAAGGTTTAATTCTGTAAACCAAATGACTAAATAAAACATAATTAAAAAAATGTAGATTTGAAAGGGGTCTTGTCCCTTCCCCTTTGTTGTAGTTCAGTAATTGCTGGCCGATATACATATAATATTGTAAGGAACATTTCATTTAAACCAGGGGTTTTTACATTTTCTAGGTTGCCAAAACGTTTTACTCCATCATTAATCACTGGCCGCTGACGAACGCTCCAAGCCACCTCTCAAAGATCAATATTTCAGTTTTAATGGCAGTGTGATTTCCAAGTACCAAAAAAGTGTTATTTTGGAAAGCACGTTGAGCTAGTAATATTGATAGAATGTGAAATTTAAATACCACTTCATGGGCCTCATTAGAGAGACAGAGAATTGCATTTTTCTTGATTAACCCCATTCATAAACTGAGGAACCCCCGGATTACAGGTTTACCTTCATCATGATGGTAACGAAGGTGGATTTACTTCCACAGCTGTATTTAAATATGTACCATCCTGTTAACTTATTTTGTAACCATTTGCATCTTGTATTGCGTATGGAAGTAGTTTATATACAATTGGAAATCCTACCTCTACTGTAATTATTTACAATGCACACATTTATCAGATCTACACTTTTTGTGCTTTATTTGGCATAGGTGGGCATCAAGGATGCTCACTTCATCTGCTTCAATGTCCTAATAGTGTTACTACTGTATTCCAGGGAAGCAGTGTTTGCCTTTCTGTATGGGTAAACGCAAATACATCTGGGCAGATTTTACACGTTTTACTGTCAAATTTTGCATGGTGGGAAACGGTGGTATTCCAAGGCACTATTTCACGGCACTATTTCACATTTTAATACAGCAGTAATTCAACACTGACCGCATTCGAAAAGAACAATGCCAGGAATATATACTCTTCCATAGCTGTAATATAGCTTGCACTGATAAGGTGGTATTTGTGTTAGCGCCCCACCAGTAATGGCACCACATGAGGAGGGGTTTGACAGTCCGCCCTCCCCACAAGAACTATGTTTGAAACCAGAGTCAAATGGTATATTTTAAAGCCAACTTAAGCAGATTTAAAGATAATTAATAGGAGATATTTACAAAGACCTTTTTGCATGTTTCACTGTGCCAAACTACATTTCTAACCTGTTATTACAACAAACGCATTTTATAGCAATTCTTTTGTGCATTTTGCACCCACCATACCTCCCTTTTGTGCTTTAGGCACATCCCATCGACATACACAATAATTGTTCCATCATTTTACAAAATAGTTTTCTCCGCCTAATTGGTGCAGTGTGTACTGACCTTTTATTTTACTGCTCACCCTGCCTAAACCTACCACTCTAACATGACTTTAATGTTTATAGACCTCGTTCGATTCTCCATCTTCAAGACTTTCCTATTCTCAAAAACATTCCATTTTGATCATCTGTTTTGTGGTTGTTTATGGGTATGTACCGATTTCTGTTCGTCATTTGCAGCAGTGTAGGGCAGTGGTCGGAATTGGTTGTATTGCCAATAAAATAACCCCTATTGAATGCTATGGTTTACTGATTTTGCTGGTCATAATGTCACCTGGGGTGCATTAGATAGCAGTTCTTTGTACTGACTGAGAGGCACGTTGATCAGTGTCCTACGCAATTCATATTTCGCTACATAATTCTTTTTTTATATCACGTTTTTGTTTTCTCATTGCACAATACAAATAAAACTGACTCCGAAGGAGACCAACAACCTTAACATTCAAACAGTCTTTGGGTCCAAGACTCTACAACACAGAACAGTATCCCATATCTATAACTTCGATGCAGTCTGTATATAGTATATGGTTTACAGCAGATTAATGGGCATTCTCCCACTTCCCCCAGACGTTATTGTCTTTCTCCGGGCAACCTCTGACCGCGTATACTCGCTGTTCCATCGCTACGCATATATCCACATCAACAAGCCATTGTGCATGTTCTGGAGTTACGTTAGACCCCCGCAATTTCTCAATGTTACGTTTAATCAGTGCTGTGGAGGTTGAAAACAGCAATTTATCGTAGCGTGACATTGATCCCTCATCTTCCACAGCCAACAACATTAGCGTAGGATCTCTAGGCACAGTACGACTCGTGATAGTGTATCACAGCATTGTTGCCAGTATCGTTTTATGTGGCAACAGTCCCACAGTATGTGGAAGAAGGGGTACCCTCCTCCTGATGACAGAGTAGGCAGTTAGGGTCTGTGATTCTGCCCCAACGGTAGAGTGCTACCCTTGGATAATATATTCTGTGTAATATTTTGAGCTGTATGAGGCGAAGTCTGGATGATATGGCCGTCTCCCTTGGATACATCAGTCTTCCGGCAGTATTGCTCCCACATCTCTTTCCCACTTGGATTTCAAGCTCATTAAATCAGGTGTAGCGAAGGAGGTAATGGCATTGTACATCACAGGTAATCTTGACATCTATTCGGTCTAGTACTAGGTTTCTTTCTATGGGTGTGCAATCTGCCATGGTGCATATATCAGGGAGGTGACGCTGTAGTGCATGATTTACCAGAGTATGTTGGTATCGCTCCGTGTCAGGGAGTTTACATTTGGCAACCAGGTCATTGAAGGGTACAAATTTCCCTTCCGTGATCACATCACCTACTTTTGTTATCCCCGCTGATATCCAACTCTGCCATTTTGGGAGCTTATCCAACTCGCATAGATTCTTGTTTCCCCATAGTGGTTGTGCTGGGGTAATTTTCCCTTCCCAATTTATGTGTTTGTGTGTGTCTGCCCAGATTATCGTCAGGTGGGACGACATGGTGGGGGTATTACTGTTAGTTTTCTTGTACAGGGACTCCAGTGGGGTTGTGTTTGCTCCCCTTGTGGTATCGGGTCTAATGTGAGGTAGCGCTGCTTCTCCATGAAGCATGCCATTTTTTGCTGCCATTTGGCTTGTCAATAATATGTCTGCAGGCATGGTAGCCCAATGCCCCCCTCCCAAACGGACCGCTGCAGGGTATCAAGCGCTAGCCTCGGGCGTCCGTTGTTCCACAGGAGCTTCCTAATGGTCCTGTCGATCCTGTGAAATTCACGTGTGGGGATGTGTAGTGGGGCGTTCTGAAGAGTGTACAAGAATCGTGGCAAAGCCATCATCTTGAATAGTGCTGCTCTCCCTAGTAGGGTCAACGGTAGGGCGGTCCAGTGTTTAACATCTTCTGTGAATCGCTCTATGATTGGATGGAGATTTCTAGCTACGTATTCATTCAGGTCTGTTGTGATCTGCACCCTCAGATATCGGAAGTCGTTTCTTTCAATACGAAAGGGGCAGTTATTTGGGATGGCGTCCTCCATTCCTTTAACTGGGAATAATATAGATTTCGACCAGTTTACGCTCAGACCACTGAAAGATTCATGTCTTCCCAGCAGGCGCGTCACTACTGGACAGGAGAGTGCCGGGCTAGATGGGTATAGAAGCAGGTTGTCTGCATATAACGAGATATTGTTCTCCCACTCGTTTGTCCATCGAAAACCGTTCCATGTCGGTGTATCCCTTAATAGTATCGCTAGAGGCTCCATTGCCAATGCAAAGAGCATTGCGGGTAGGGGGCAGCCCTGTCTCATCCCTTTGCCTAATTTAAAGGGTTATGATGGCCACCCATTCACCCTTGTCTTGGCCTCGGGGGAGTTATATAGAAGTTGTACCCATCCCATAAATTGTTCCCCAAAGCCCAGTCGGCGCATTGTTTCCGACAGTGCTTCCCAGTAGACCGAATCAAAAGCTTTTTCAAAGTCTATTGCCAACAGTGCTAGTGGACCTTGGAGAGCAGGGATTTTTTCTAGTGCCGAGTGCAACCTATGTATGATGTTGCGTGCAGATCTTTTGGGCATAAGCCACATTGATCTGGATGTATTAGTGATGTGATGACTTTCTGTAGTCGATTCGCCAGTATTTTTGCAAAAATTGTGGTTTTGCTGTTTATTAGAGAGATTGGCCTGTACAAACTACATTTTTCTGGGGGCTTGCCTGGTTTGGGTATCACAATTAAGGTGGCTTTCCTCAGGTCTGTGGGTAGTTGACCTAGTGCTTTCGAATGTGTGTACACGCGCAGCAGGTGCATCGCTAGCTCATTCGGTTCTATTGGCTTCCATATTTCCACCGGGAAGCCATTTGGTCCTGGAGTTTTCCCGGCTTGGAGCTGTGACATGGCCAGCACCAGCTCTTCTTCCGTGATATTAGTTTATTCGTTTTGAGTAGGTCTTTTTGTTCAATGGTCAGGTTCGGGGGCTAATTTCATCTAACACTGAGGTGTTAGCGGGGGGCTCAGGAGATTTGTAAAGATCAGCATAGTAAGCTGCAACCCCCCCCCCTCCTCCGCAATGTCTTCGTCGGTTAGCAAAGGTTCTGCATTGTCAGGTTTAATCTTTCTAACTTGCCTATGCCCCTCATCTGAGTTCCAGCCACGCCAACATTTTACCTGCTTTGTTTCCAGTTTCATAGATTGTCACACATTGCTCTGTGTGCTTGTTTGGCGTTATTTAGGGCTATATTCTGCAATTGTTTTTGGGCAAGCATTAATGAGCAGCTGGTCTAGGGCAGGTCCAGTGCCAGGTGGGATTGTTCTGCCTGCTCTACTTGCACCTCTGCTTCCACCTTTTCTAAGTGTGCTTTCTTATGTGCTGCTGTCCAGGAGATGATCTCAACTCGCAGCACTGGTTTGTATACCTCCCATAGTACCCCTGGGTCATCAACTGACCCTGTGTTTAGTTCAAAGTAGGTTTTCGTAGATTTTTGGATATGGTCTAAAAATTCCGGAAAACCCAGATAGTAATTGTTAAGGTCACAGGAGGGCGGGGGAAGTGGTCTTGTCGTTCTCAATTCCATTAGCAGGGGGAAGTGGTCACAGATTCCGCTTAGGAGTAAGGTCACACTGCTCACATTGTGTATATCTGTAGTTGGCAAAAGAAGTAGTCCAACCTCGAAAGGGAAGCATGGACTCCTGAGAAGGAGGAGTATTCGCCGGATGGAGATCTCGCCACACAACTCTCAATCCTAGTGCCTCGGTGAAGGTGGCCAGTTTTGTGCGATTATCAGAATTTCTGCCTCTCGGGTGCATGCAGTCTATTTCTATGTTCATGACCTCATTAAAATCACCCCCCAGGATCAGTATATCCGAATTATCTTTGACAATCAAGGGGGTAACATCCTCTTTGAATGTGGACATCAGTGCAGGTGGTGAGTACACGAATATTGCTTGGTTTGGTTCCACAGTGTTCCTGTTATATGGACATATCTACCCCCGTGTCTTGTGTCACCTTGGAGAGTGTGAAAGGTAGCCTTTTGTGAAGCAATATGAGCACCCCTCTCAAACCTGTGGTGAAGCCAGCATGCAGTGCCATACGGTAGTTGGTACACTTAAATAGATTGCAGGTTGTGCCTGCCAAATGGGTCTCAGTAAGTAACACCACATCTGGTGAGTGCCTGTTTAGAACTTGGGTGACCAGTCTCCTTTTGATACCACTACTTAGCCCATTAACGTTCCATGTCAGGAATCGTAAGGTTTGTGTATCACTGCCAGACGACGCCATCAGAGGTAAAGTGGTTGCTCTTGCATCTTGTGTGTGAAGATCTGAGTAGATGCCCGTACTGCTGTCCCAGAATATAGTGCATTTGCGTAGGAGTATGTGTGTTGTGCGTCCCAGACCCGTGGAAAACCATAGTAAGTAACTTCCCCACCCCCTCCCTATACTCCTCCCAACTTGAAGAATCTGTCGCCCAAACAACTGACAGCTCAAGAAAAGGAGAAGAAAGAAAAGAGAAGAAACAATCAGATGACAATTAAACAATTCGAACTTGGTCAAACTTTGCACTCTTCGGGGTGGCATCTCCGGTGGCCGCCTGCATATTGGATATCCTTATTCAGCATGTGACTTGGAGATTGTAAGGGGCATTTTCCTCCTACCCCTTGCGTCCAGGGGGTCCCACGCTGCGTGCCAAACTGTCTTGCCATGTATTCATCCTTCTGCGTCACCCGGAGGGTTTACTGCCGGCAAGTGCGGTGAGGGCGGTCTCCTTTCCAGTCTGGCATGCGGGTTCCCTCTTCTGTTATTCCGTAGAGTCCTCCAGTCTCATATGTGGTGTTCTGCCCATTTCCAGGCCTCCTTCGGGTTAGTAAAGTGGACTGTTGTTCCATTATAGTATATTTTGAGTTGGGTCGGGAATAAAAGACCGTATTTTACATTGAAGGTTTGCAGTTGTCTCTTGAGCTGGTCGAATGATTGCCTAGCTTTCTGTACTTCTCTGGTGTAGTCGTTGTAAGTTGGTGTGCCTTTGGCACGTGCTCTCTGTAACAGTGCATCGCGGTCCCTGTAGTTGAGGAGTTTTGCGATCACGTTACTTGGCAGAGCTCTGGGCAGCGGCTTCCCAGTCGGCATGCAGTGTCCTCTCTCAATCGAAAAGAACTTGGAGAAGGAGTCTGGTTCAAACATGTCTGTAAGCCACTTCTCTAGGAAGAGTTCCATGTTTGGACCTTCCGCTTATTCGCATAGGCTGAGGATCCTTACGTTGTTGCCTCTTGGTCTTGCCACACCCTCGTCCACTCTATCTGCTAGCGATTTCAATTTAGACTTAATGCTGTTCAGCTGCTGTTGCAACTCCCGTATTCCATCTTCAGTGCAAGAGATACGCTGCTCCGCCTCACCCGTGCGAGAGGTCAGCTTCTGCAGGTCGTGGCGGATGAGCGACACATCCATGCTTATGCCGTCCATTTTCTTGCAATGGCGGCCATTACATCTTTCAAGGACAGCATACTCTCTGAGCCTGGAGTGGCAGTTATTGGTTCATGTTCTTCTTGGTTGTGTAACCATGACGTCATGTATTGGTCCATCTTGTTTTGTATAGAGTATTTTTTACCCTGGTCTTTGCCCATATTGGAAGTGGGCATCACCTTGCCGGGGGCAACCACTGTACAAGTGGGGTAGATGTGAACAGTCGTTCATCGAGGGAGGGGTTTTCGGTTGCGGCAGGTAGGCACAGGCTGGGCAGTCCAACTGTGAGTTGCGGGTCAACCGGCGATTCTTGTGACCTCCACCTATATTGTGTGCATTTCACTGAGGAAGGTTCGCCTTGATTGGTACAGTCTCCTGTAGGACCTGCCGGGTTGGTATACTGCTTGGTACACGTTGTTCGTGGTACTGTAGGGATGGGGCCCAGGTATTCTTGCAGCTGTTTTGGATGCAACAAATTGCTTACCAGTGTTTGGCCCAGTCCGGTTAGACTATCTTGTAAGTGCAGGGGCTCAACAACGCATTCATTAAGGCTCCAGTGCGTCACAAGGTAGTATGGTTCCTCTTGGGGTATGGGAGAGGGAATGGGGAAGCTTTGCCCAGGTATTGGTGCCGTTTGTTCTCCCCCTTTGTTTTCCCTTGTGGGTGTTTCAAAGCAGTGGAACACCCCTCGTGGTTTGGCAGCACAGACAATCCCCCCACTGTTCGTCTCCAGGAGTGGGGTCAAGACAGGACTGCTATGTACCGTACTTTAGTTCAGTACTGTGTGTTTTCCTTTCTCCTTCCGTGACTGGAGCTGTTCCTGGGGTCAGTGATTGTCCTGTGCGGTCTGGGCTTTCCCCCCGGGGCTGGTCACGATCTTCAGCCTGGTTTCGGTCAGCCAACGCGGGACACAGTTAGACGGCGGACCCACCGCGTCTGTGAGTCTCGTCCCCAATTAGTTCTGGGACGGCGGAGATGGAGGGGGGCGCTGCCCAGTGTTATAGTGACTGAGTTTGTCAACACAGGGTATTGTTTGCAATGTCGGAGAAGAATGGGCTATTTTTTAAATTACGATTCAGTACATACATCCGAGCTTTCAGTGGATGGGGGTCTAGGTTAATGTGACCCTAGCAGCACATTATCAGGCATACCTTATCCGTAGCTTCAGCACCCAGCCGCATGAGTCCCAGCTGCTTTCCGTTCGGGCAGGCTGCAGGGATCTGTTGTTATGGCATCTTACCCCAGGTGTTCTCGTGGTTCCTTTGTGGCACACTCTGACCGTTGGGCGTGATTGTCATTGCCAGGGCGCGGGGCCATATCACCCTGTAGTCTCACAGTTTGTCCATTCCGGTCTCGCTATCACGGCGGCAAGCTTTCCACGCTGTTGCACTAGTACATCAACACGCTATCGCTGTGTCTCAGTGTTTATCGTGTTCCTTCAAGGGTTTCTCCTGTTCCCGCTTTTCCCCAGACAATTATTTGTGTCCTTTGTTTCTTGTCCCCACGCCACGCTCTCCATACTACCTCCTCTCCACCAGCACAATAGTGACTTGCCTTTCAGCACAGCGTTCCCGTGGTGGACGGTGTTGAACTTCCCTCAGCCTCACTAATTGGGGTCTGCAGGGGTGCGCTCCTCCACAACGGCTGCAATAAGCGCAGTCTCCTACCTCGCAGTGGGCACTCGGGTCGGTGCTGTAGCCCCTCGGGAGTTCTTTGACACTTTCCTTTGTAGCACTCAGGCAATGTTAAGACCGTTCCCTAATTAAATCAGTTCTCCAGCCGGGTGCCCTTAGCACGTAGATGGGCAGTCAAATTCTTGTGGGCCTTCCGCTTCTCTGCCACTGTCACCCCGCCCCCACTCCATGTGGTCTGTCCTGCGATCCAAGGGGCACAGTGGCAGCTATTGTGCAGTCAGTCAGCCGGGTCCAGTAGGTCTGTGTGCACCTTTATCTGTTCTTGCTCGATTTTCCCGCTAGCGCTTGGTTGCGGCAGCCCCGCTAAGCCGCTTCAGTTCTCTCCGGGAGTGTCACATTGTTTACGACGCCCAGTGTTCGCTTGTCGGTCCAGAGGGTGGACACCAGCCAGTCAGGTTCTCAACACAGGCTCACTCGCTATGTCGCATTATATCTTCCCGTCCTCAAGGCCATTGGCAGCGGCCATCTTGTGGCACACTGTCACTCAAACCTCCCGCTCTGGATTTCTCAGCAAAGGTCTGAGCTTCAGGATGGATTTCACACCAGTCGGATCCCAGTCATCTGCTTGATCCAGTGGTATGGATTTTACTTTGTTCTCCACAGGATAACAGGATATTTAAACGGGATGCTTTGGGTGGCCCTGGGAGCCCAAGAGATTCACGTCTGCATCTCTCGGCAGTTGGCCACGCCACCCTCTACATAATTTTAATATTTTTTGCTATACTAGGAGTTCGAGGTTATCTAGGCAGGTCAGTTTAATTGAATGGAATAATTCATACTTATAGAATTCCCTCTGCTCGTCCGTAGACCACATGCTCTCTGAATCTGGCAATTATTGTGAAATGGATGTTCATTGGCATCGAGTATTGCTTTCAACAGACCTTACTGCCAGTCTGGGGCATAGTTTTTTCATGCTGTGAATGTTCCAACTGCCAAAATTCCCACTGGTTTCCTTACCCAACCTGAAATTAGGATTGTCCTCTAGAGCCCTTCAAATGAAGCCACTCTGTCAGTCGGGAGTCTTATCTCCCAAACCCTTAATCATCCTGCTGGGTGCCAGCAGTATTCATTAGGTGGAGGGCCACACTTCCTGTACGGGTCTGCATGCTTGAAATGAGCATAGAGAACTACATTGCCACCTGGAATATTTCCAGGGTGTTCATGGTGGCCATAGTTCAGCTGGTATTCCAGAGTCCCTTGTGAAGGCCTGCAGCAAGGCTTGGTGCTCAATGTCATAGATGGTCTGTAGGTTGAAGTCCTCTAATTGAGCCCATGCTATATTCCATTTAATCTGCACACCTGCAGAAGTGATATTCAAAAACAGGTTGGTTAGGCTCTTAATCGTGCCCAGCTCTAAGATAATATGCTGTTCTCGATGACTTGCTTCCACATTTGTTTTTTGGAGACTGCACCACCTCACCACCGTAGTACAACCTAAGTGGGTAAACCATGTCAGAGTAAAAGTGTGTTAAATCCCACACAGGAACAGCAGGACCTTGGTCTGCTTAGTATGCATTGACCAGAAAATGGTGTAGTACAAAAAGAGAGAAAGTTAAGGGTGAAGTAAGAGAAAGGAAGGGCAGGAAAGGAGTTTGTTCATGCAGGTAGGGGAGCCAAGACTAATAAATGTTTGTATTAGGATGGATGCTGTTTGTCCATTATTAGTTTAATTTAATTTTAAAACGCTGCCATCTCTCTGCAGTATTCCGTTTTTATTTCTGTTTTTAAGGAATTTTGCTATTATTAGATTGAACACCCTTGCGCCTCTAAAAAATAAAAAAAAAACCTGCAGACTCTAAAATAACTAATTTTATGGTTCTCCCCTGAACTGCAATCTCTTAAAGCTACATCCCTCAAGCTATGTTATGTCTGGAAAGTCAACCAATTCCAGCTAGATCTTTCCAACTACAAAAAAGCATCTAACACATATACATTTCCATTACGGAAGCTAAGAAACTGTACCTGGACACCAGAATTACTCGCACTTCATCGGACTCTAGGGAATTGTTCAAAATTCTGAAACAACAAGAGGTTGTCCCAGAGCCGGCAGCAGCTACGATTATCAAAAATGATGATTAGCATTGGCATTCTGGATATCCGTGCACCAAAGGAACTCGATGGTATCCGTGAAGGCATAGCTACAAAAAAAAATGCCTATGAGATCCAAGGCACTCCTATAGCTAGCAATACATTTACTAGGAGTCCAGACATTCCTATTTTTGACTTCACTCCTATATCTGAGGAGTAATTATCATCTATTATATCCAAACTGAAAGCTACCAATTGCACAGGCGATCCCTGTGCCTCTACTATAATTAAAACTTGCCCTCCCACACTGGTACAGGCCATATGCAAATTTGTGAACTCCTCATTTCTTAATGCCATTGTTCCAGATGAGATGAAGCAAGCCTGGGTCACCCCCCTTTTAAAAAACTCCAACCTGGATCAGACGGTCCCGGCCTATCGGCCGATAACTAACACCCCCTTTCTGCGGAAAATATTGGGCCGGGCTCCATATAATCAAATTGCTCGACATCTCAATTTACACCCTGTCCTTAATCCATTCCAGTCAGGATTCAGGCAAGGCTTCGGTACTGAGAACTCTTTACTGGACCTCAAATCTCAACTGCTTCAGAGATTGGCTAAACAGCAGATTTCGCTCCTAATTTCGTTGGACCAATCTGCGGCGTTAGACCTTGTTGACCATTCTTTTCTGGCAGACAGGCTTATGTCAGTAGCCAATTGCTCGCAGGCCGCCACCAAGTGGCTGCTCTCTTTTTCATCAAATAGATTTAGTAGGGTGTGTGCCAATGAGGCTAAGGCACCGGCCTTTCAGGTGCTCTTTGGAGTCCCACAAGGAGCGAGTCTATCCCCTTGTATTTATAACATCTTCATGGTGCCTTTTTTCGCTCCCCTTGCTCAAGAGGGTATTCTCTTTTCTAACTACGCAGACGACACACAATGTGTCATCCCTCTCACGGGTCAGCATGACCTGGACGAGTGTGAACTAAATCGTATATTCTCCATTATTGAACAATGGATGATGCTTAATAACCTCGCTCTTAACCGCGGTAAGACTGAACTCATGGTGGTGGGATCGGAGGGCATTTTAGCTAAACTTGACCCAGTTTACCAGCACTTCCAGTTAGGAGATGTTCAAATCCCCACTTTGCCTAAAGTTAAAATCCTGGGTGTGATTTTTGGATCAGTCCCTTAACATGAAGCCCTATGTAGCCAGTATAGTCTCATCTGCCACCTACTAAATTAAACTGCTGGCACATCTGAGACCGCTCATTTCTCAACAAAATGCTGAATCTATTGCCGTGTAATTGTAGGAGCTAAACTGGATTACTGCTGCAGTCTGCTAGCAGGCTTTAGCAAATCCACCATCAATCATCTTCAGGTGGTCCAAAATGGCGCGGTCAGAGTCGTAGTTGGACTTTCCTATAGGGCCCCTGTCTCTGAAGCGCATCGAGCCTTGCACTGGCTCCCTGTGGAGTCTCGGATACCTTTCAGACTTCTGGTCATCACTTTCAAATGCCTCAAGGGAACGATGCCCCCATATCTACAAAGGTATATAGGAAACAAACCCTGCCTTAGAAATTTGCGTTCTAACAACCTTAATCTCCTCCACCAACCAAGATTTAAAACCAAAAAAGCACAGCTGGGTGCTTTTTTGTTTGCGGCCCCGGCGCTTTGGAATGCTCTACCTTCTCACTTGAGAAACTCTCTGGATTTAAGCAACTTAAAACGTTCCTATTTAATTATTATTCTTCGATCTTTCTCCATGGTGTTCATCTGACTTTAGGATACCCTTTTGCCTGTTTTTCAGTCATCCGCGCCCTCACACCTACGGATTTATGGCTGCGCACTACAAATGTTATAAAGTAAATTATATATGGACTCTATTCTAGAAAGAGGCGACTCGGAAGAGTATGTGTTGAGCAAATGTATGCACTGTGATTCCATGGCAGTTTTGGAGTATTATTAGATAAATATAGAGTAATGTTTGGTGCATGAGGTGCTCGAACTTGCCCGGGCAATCCCGGTAGATTTTTGGCTTAAAATAACGGCAATCTATTTATAGACCTGCAGATGAATTCCTGAATAATAATTCTGGGCAGGCATGCCAGCTCAGAAGGCACTTTAATCCAGGAATAGGACGTGTGAGAGATGAGTACAAATGTCTGGCCCAAGATGGAAAGTAAACAATGTGTTTGCCTAATTTAACAGTATGTTCAGCTCACATCACAAAGGGGATATTGCAGATTGCCAATGATCACTTCTTTGACTGGTATTACATACCATGGTTGCTGAGCTGTTACAGAAGTAAGACCCTAGGTACATCCCCTTTCAGTACAATTGTATTGTTAGTGTTCTTAGGGAACAAGATGCTGCTTTGTCAACAGTCTTGCAAAATCCCAGAGTTGGCGACCATATCTATAACTTAAGAATAAAGTCAGTATCTTTCCGTCCACCTGCCAATTGATCAAGAGTTTCTCTTAACTCTTCCTGCAAAATATAAAGCGTGCAATAGAACATCAGGTCAATCGTGTGGGAGGGCTTGTGCCATTTGAATTTTGTCTGTGCAGGGGTAACGATTCCAAGTTGTAAGCTACTAGCCAGCCATAAAAATTCACTCAGCACATCAATTCTCCACATAGCCCAGCCATGTCATGCTCGCCGAGAGTAAATCATCTCTAGCCAATGGGCAGTGTTGAGGGTGAATGTTGCGCCATGGTCCGAGTATTCAATTGCACTATAAAGGGGTGTTAGGCTTTCCATGTGGAGCAGATTTAGATGGATTGGGAGTAGTTGCAGGTGACATTGTCTGTTGTTTTTCTTCAGACAACCAATTTGGAAGAGCGTACAATTCAGGGGGAACTTAACTAGCCGTGAATTCAGCTGCCCTGAGGAGAAAACCTAAATAATGTACACCATAAGGCAATCCCAAAATGTCCTTGCCCTACAAATCTGCACTTCATCCACCAGAACCAGAGCCTTGCATCTTTTTTTAGTGATTGTGTGGTGGTCCGTCTTTACCTTTTTTATGAAAATAGGTTTTTGGAGTCAGCACTTCGAAAACATTTGCTTGTATTGCTGTACTCCATTTCAACTTGTCCACTAATGATTAACCATGCAAACAAAAAAATGAATTGTCAGTAAGGGGTGTAATGTCATTAGAGGCTTTTCTGCATGTATCCATGTAGACGGACATACCAGTGGTCAAGAAATCTTGGTAAGGGTATTTACAGCTTAGGTCCAGGCCAGTTTACCATTCATCTACCTTTTAGGCACCAGTCGGCGACACCCTGGTAAGGACAGGCATGCACATTTTCTTTCAGCACTGATTTGTTTTGTTGTTGACCCATGAGTGCATGGACCAGATGCATTTCATTAGCATCTTTCAATAATTTAATATCCAGTCATAAGTGGGATGTGTAATGGTTTGTGCTAAAGCTACTGGCGATGAATGAAGGCACTTTGGATGACCCATATGGATTTCATATGGGCTTAAACCTGTTTTACTATTACCCAATGTCTCGTATAAATAACTGCTGCTGGAAGTGCCGTTTAGGGGTTTGTTTCCGTGCACATTTTGACCAGTTCCTCTTTCCCTGCCGATTGTGGGTAGAGTGTGCATTGAAGCTTTTGTTGAATTTAAAATGCTTCACAATTTTCCTCCACCATCGGTCTCCTTAGGGTGGGTCCCTCTATCATTGTTTATGCTTGCAGGTATTCTAAATCTTGTTAGAACATCCCTAATCAATGCTTTTAAAAATGTCTTAGTAACAGCCTTCCTCCCTGTGTAAGCGTACGCCCATCCTGAAAAATATTGGAGTACATACTCAAGACCACAACATCTTGGCATCTGTATGAAATCAATTTGACAAGATCTCTGTGGGTAGGGAATGTACCCCAGCATTAGTCGTTACAGCTTTCCCAGCATTTTGTTTAAAATGAGACGCCGCTTGCAATAGCGTTGTGCTTTAGTCTGAAAAATGGATAATACCAATTTTTTTTAGCCAGCAACCATCCCCCTTTTCTGAATTCTGTAAGGGTACAGCAATATGATATTTTGGAGATCTTTTGTGTTGTTGCTTTTTGTTGCTGTTTGGTTACAATAAGTATTATGCTGCGCTTACCCATAAGTTGTGTGATAGTAAAGAGGCAGGATTAAAAACAGTACACTAAGTTACTGATGGGAGATTAATCAAATCATTTCCTGTTTTGGGTCTGAAAGTAGACTGGTTTTCATTTTACGTTTTATGCAACAAGGCATTAACCACATGTGACAATGGATCGAGATCCCAGCGCTACATTTTGTACTGCTAAAGTGGCAGGTGCCACAAACCAAAAACAGGAGTAAACCCGTCAGCAACTGGCTCTAATGTAGTGTTATAATATGAAAATATTATGTTTTTCCCCTATTATTCTGTGTGAGCACATCCAAGTGTAACCTGTCCCACTCATGCCAAACAAGGGTAAAAGGATTCTCATGGTTGGGCAGCTCTAGAACAGTCATGTTGGAGAAAGCATGTTTAATAGGTGTGCATGTTTATTTTTCTTCTGCAGACCATTGTAAAGGCTCAGGTGTTTAAATGTGCAAGATCTTGTAATGGCTAAGCGAGGGCTGCCTAGCCCAATATCCATGGTCGACAACATCCAGCAATTCCCCAAAATAATTTTATAGGAGTTAATGGTAGGTTTCGAATTTTGTCGGGTCCTGTGGGAATATGTCCAAAATAGTGTACCCTTCTCTTTCATAACATTAATTTCTACTTGGAACCTATGTTACCCTTGAGTATTTAGAAGCACCAGTGTGTTTTGATTACGAGCATCGTAAGAGGGAGAAGGTCGCACTAAATCTATGTATTTGATCAACGCAGACTTTTCTGGTAATAGGTCATCCAGATCCTTTTTCAATATTTTGGGAAAATAAGGTAAGTCATTCTATTTGATTGCCCATTTGCTCTCATATATTGCGAGGGGTCAGAAATGTAAGGCAGACAACTTTGTGAAGGTTTTTCAAAAGATGCATTAGCAACTCAAAAGGTTGGATTAATTCCTCACTATCCCTACCCTGAGAAGGATTTCCCTGCCTTAAATAAAATAAAGGAAACGCTCACCAGTAACGCATGGTAATGCATGGCAGTTCAAAGGCAATACAATATAATAGTTCACAATATGACAACATTCTCTCTCCTTATCTAGGCGAATTTCCCTTCCCCAGATTCAAGCAGGATTCTGCTCCACAGTTCCAAAAAGAAAAAAAAAACAATCCTGGCTTTCAACAAAGTTCCAGCACATTTCTTTGTAACTCCAACTTTCCTCTTATAATAGTAATATTCGAAATAATTTTCTTCACATAACCAAAGAATAATTCCACAGTTCGTCAGTAGTAACAAAAATTGTCTTTGTCGGATGCTTTTCAACAAAGTAATATTTGGAATGGATTGTGTCCTCCCACATATTCCTCATCTTTGATATTTGTATCAGCTTTGCTGCTGCTGAAAAAAGAAATTCCACACCAGAGGGTGCTGTGCTCGATGTTGATGTCTCAGGAGGGTTGCCGCAAGGTGTCAATGTCATCAGCAGTACAAATAGCTTGAGCCGTGCCTGTTGGCTTCAGTTCTGATTTTTTCCGAAAACTTTGCTTCGAGTGTTTAACGGCGCGCTTCAGTTTCGTCAGAAATGTCTTAATCTTCCAACCCTTCTACCCCAAAGTCTGGGTTTAAGAAATGCAATGACTGCGGGAAGATGTCGATCACTGACCCCTCCCCACCGCATCTGCCTGTGGTACCTGGGTTCTGAATATTGGACCGATGTCTGTGGGACCTGTCGGGCCATAACAGGAAAAGTTCTCAGGGAGCACCGAGGTAAACTGGCGGTGGGTAGGGGTGCTTCGAAGAGGGATAATTAGTCTGGGGAGTCTAGGGACTCGTCTCGGCGCAAAAAGTGGAAAAGGCCTCAATCGAGGAGTCGATCGAGACCGTCTTCGTCTTCATTGAAGAAGAGACGCCAAAGGTCTCCCTCTTCTTCATCTGATACCTCTACGGAGCTTATCAAGCACCCAACCAAAAATGATTCCCCCAAAAATTGGGAGGCTTTCAGGAGTTCGTTGTGTATATTCGAGAATGTGGCCTCGACCGCCTCGAAGGAGTTACGCAAAGACCATGCCCCAGTCAATCCATCAGAGGGAGGCCAAAGACTACTGAGGTAAACCTGAGTGTCAAATCGACGAGTCGCTCTAGATCCGGCGGGAAATCGATGAGGGTATCATCTAGAGAGCATGGCCCTTCTGATACCTTTAAAAAAAAGAGAAAACCGTCGACTGAGACAAGCCTATCTGTGCATAAATCGAAGGCAACGTCAAGTAAATCGGCATTGGTGTCGAAACCTTAATCAAAGGTTTCATCGACGCCATTTACGTTATCCACGCCTTTGTCGAAGCAGTGTCGACACCTTTGAAGGTCACTTGGACCATTTCGAAGCCTCTGCCCAATACAGAGACTGCCTATAAGCCTATACCGAAAAAAGACTTTCAAATGTATGTCCTCAATTTATGAGGACGAGCAAGCCTCTGACGAGGATTCTTCTCCATTTGGTTTGGGTTACGGTACCCAAAATGCACCTGGGGAACCTATTGATCAGGAATCCAAGTTAACTGATCTTTGATTGCCTACAGTCTGCTAGTGGCACAGACAATTTTCCAGAGCTTGAATTTGGCATACCTGATCCGGCTGAACATGCAGTTTCTGCATACAAGAATATCATGAATAGTCCTTGGGCTGGAGCAGGAATTCTCCTACCTATGAGCAAGAAGATATGACGGATATTCTGAATCGAGGCCCTCAAAAGGATCCACTACTACTTTTTCAAGCAGCCCTTCAGAGGAAGGGCATGGCAAACTGGGAAACTCCAGAATGTGGTCCTGCTGTAAATAAGAACTTTGCCAGAAAATAAGGGAGAATCGTTTTGGCAACCATGGCCAGAGCGAACGGTAGAGACGGACGCCTGACTCGTGTGGTGGATAGCCCAGACCAACGATCTGACAGTCCGAGGTCGTTGATCTCAATCGGAGTCAAAACTACACATCAACCTTTTGGAGCTGAGGGCAGTCAGAGTAGCGCAGAAGGCCTCCCTGCCCTCTGTACGGGGAAAGAATGTCCTGATAATGACGGACATCACAGTGGCCATGTACTACCTCAACAAGAGAGGTGGTGTAGGGTCACTTCCACTGTGCAGTGAGGCAATTCAGCTCTGGTTCTGGGCAATTCAAGAAGGAATCTCTCCATCGGCAGTTCACCTAGCTGGAGAGCAGATTATGGCGGCAGATGCTCTGAGCAGGCAGAGCAGTCTCCCACGAATGGGAACTAGCTCAGGAAGTCCTTCAAGAGATCTTCACCCTTTGGGGAACCCCTCAAGTGGATCTGTTCGCGACCGAGGTGAATCGAAAGTGCGAACAGTATTGCTCAAGGGAATTTCCTCCGACAGGAGCTCTAGGGGACGCGTTAGTAGTGGATTGGGAATTTCCGCTTCTGTACGAGTTTCCTCCACTCCTCGTAATTCCTCACGTGATCAGGAGGTTGACAAAACCGAAGTTCCAAGGGTACCTTCAAGCGGGGGCCCAGCACCGCCATTACTGGCAGTTGATGTATGCATAACTTTAGAATTAACTGTCTAACTTCTGGGGCCGGGGAAAGCTGTAGGTAAGGTTGAATCTTAAGATAGCGGTGCACAACATGCAATACCGCCATGTATCCTTTTAACTTTGCCTGGTGTTTGTAATTCTCACACCAGTCCCAGTTTGTGTTCAAAGGATATTTTTAAATAAACAAAACGGTGGCCTCTTTTTGGCAAATGGCCAGTCAATCTTCGTGAATAGGTTTTCGTTCAGGGTCTTAAAATTGGAACCCTGCAAGATCCTTTGAGTCATAACTGCCCCCAACCATTGCCAATAACTTACAGGTAGGATCTGCACAGGATTTTAAATAGACCCCCTGGCACGCAGGGTCACGCCTCTTAAAGATGTTAGACCCAGTTCTAGCCAGAGGTTTTCCATGGGGCATGTCAGGCTTAGCCTCAGCACAGTTCGCCAATAAGGGCCCTCCAATTTATTCAGCCATGACAAATCCTGAATAGTAAGTGTTTCGAGGCCATACAGGATGGCCGGAACAAAGCATTAACAATCCCAGCCATACTATACCACGCTGAGCCTCTGGCAAACTTACATGCTTGGAGTGTGAGTGTTTTAGCTATTTTTTTTTTTTTTTTTAGTGCTGATAATCCGGTCATAGTTAGGCTGTGTCTCAAACACCAAGCCCAAGTATGGATAAGATTGGGCATATTCTATAGTGGTTGGTTTTTCCCAAATTAATGGACAGTCCAGCTGTGTCGCATAACAGGCCAACTCATTAAGCATGCTTTTTATCCCTGACATGGTCCTGTCAAACAGAATCGGGTCATCGGCAGAGAGCATGCCCACGATAGCATGATTTCCTATTTTAGTGGGGCAATTAGACTTGAAGGCCATGCAAGGGAGGAGATCCGCGATAAAAAGATTGTAAAGCATGGGGGCTGCCACACACCCCTGCTTCACCCCCAGATGTATGTATATTGCGTCAGATATCTCCCCCACCCCCTCATTGTTCAGTCTGGCTCTAGTGGAATTGTCGCTATGCATCAGGTTCAAAATATGCAAAAGCCAACTGGGACAGTTCAATGCTCTGTTTGGCCCACCGCGTCTCCCTGTTCACCTGATCAAAGGTGCTGTGGAAATCAATGAAAGTAAAATACAAGGTGGCATCCTTCCTGCCAAGTGTGGTATTGATCAGCTGATCAGCACTCTTAGATTATGCTTAGTGCCCTAGCCAGGTCTAAAACCTGTTTGAGCAAAAGTGAACACCTAATCGCAGCCCACTTTTCCAACTCCCTCAATACAAATGTCATAAAGATCTTGCTAGTAACATCCAACATGGAAAACAGTCGGTAGTTGGTCATGTTACCCCGGTCACTCCTTTTGTGCACAGGTATAAGAATGGACTGTCGACAAGTTGGCAGCACCAAGTAAGACCTACAGATACGGGAGAAAAGGGTTAGCAACATCTGAGCCCAGTTGTCGGGGTCCCTTTTTAAGAACCGTATTTGCCAAACCATTCGGTCCAGGGGCCCTTGATGACTTAAGCTTCAGAATAGCCTGCTTCACTATACTATGGCTCAATTGCAGGGGCCAAGGTGCAGTCAAAGAATTAATCACTGGAGAGCAGGGGTCGTCACTAAAGAATTTGGCAGATATGTGCTTAACCCATTGGTCCCCAGGTATAGGGTTAAGAATTCTCAACATCTGGTCCCACCTAGCTTGGAATAATAGGCGCCAGATTTTACGGCTATGCTTACTACACATAGCCTCTATGAACCTCTGCCAAGACACTCTTTGCTGAGACTGGCGATAATGGTGCAGCCAAATGCAAAATTTTAATTTTGCAAATTTAATATTGGCGAGTGTTTGTTATATCGGCAGTATGAGGGGCAGCCGACCTATGGGCTCTGATGGCACGTCTCATGGCGCGTTTTTGCTCGCGGATGTTGATATCGAAAGTATTACCGCCCCTTGCTTTACATTTAATACTAAGCACAGGCCTTCTCTTAAAAACTCTCTCGGTGAGATGTGCAATCCAGTCCTCAATAGCCTCGAGTTTTACCCCTAAGTACCTGATCTGCTCTGAAATCCTCCGGAAAGGTGATGGCAATCATTCTTTCAATGTTATTTTCTGTCCAGGCGATCCTGTTTCCTGTATGACTGGGCATCACCTCTCCACAAGCCCTGAGGCCCTCACCTCCCACCCCCTTACCTCCCGTCCCCCATCGTCAGAATTAGGGTGACATGGTCACTATATGTGTTGAGGGAAACTAGTAGTTGCTGGACTTGGTTCAACAGGCATTCAGAGACCGCTATGTAATCGAGCAGAGCGCTCTTCTTCCCCACTGACCAAGTCGCCTGACACGGATAATCACCTATAGTATGACCACTTAGTATTGAACAGTTCCATTCTTTCAGATAGTCTAGCCACAGCCTTCCTTTGTCATTAGCTTTCCCCATGCATAAGGAACAGTGATCAAAGATATTAGCGTATGACCCACACCCCATTAGATCAATACATTTGACATTCCAGTCCCCACACAATATTACAGGGATACCCTCGGCCCCCAGGTGTCGGGAGGACAGAATGGTATCCAATTGATCGTGTATGGTCTTAGTAAGAGTAATACCGGGGGGGGGGGGTCATAAATGTTAATTATCAAAATGTCAAAATGTGGGGATATTTCTATAGCTAATATGTTACCTCCAGGGTCACATTGATGTAAAAGTCTAGGGTTGAACCTGTATTGCTCCAATCAACAAACACCCTGCTGGGCGGCCACATTCACCCTGGGAGGCCATAGTCTGAAATATGGTATAACCATCAAGCTTAATGTCAAATGTTACCCAAGTCTCTTGTAGGGCAAAAACATCTCTTGCCATTAGGGTTTCATGGGAGCCTCCCTCATTGAGCCAATTGTTCGCTGTAGAAAGAACGCTCTGAGCTCTCTTTCTATATTGATCTTTTTCTATTTCGCTGAATAGAAAAATATAGTTTCACCTAATACCCCTGTATCAACAAGTTAAGGTACAGATTGCCCTTTTATGCATGTTGCACAAAAGGACCTCCTTGATCAGTGGTTTTGTGACATGGTTACTTTCAGGATGTTCAAATGAGTCTTCCTTTGCAGCAGTCTCTGTAGTGGTTTGTAGGGGAAAAGCAGGTGTATCCATTTTAAGAAACGTAGGTGGGTTAGGAAGCTGTTGGATAATTGTGCTGTTGTCTGTTAGGACATTCAAACCTCCAATCACCATCCTCTTTGCAATAGTTGCATATTGTGCTGCTGTTTGGTGCAGCACTGTGAACAGTGTGTGCAGCTCCCTTCGCCTGGCCCCACTCACTCAATTGTAGATTTCCCTTGATAGGGCCTCTTCTACCTGCCTTGAAAGCTCTACAGCTGTAATTCCATACGCTCTGCTTCTGCATTCTTTGTTCTGTTCTTGGCATGCAACACCAGTTCTGCTAATCGTTTTTCTAGCCCACAAACATAACCTTGTGCTGCAACCTGTGAACAAAAGCAGCCGCTATCACCTCTTATGCAGTATCCATGAATGTGGAGAACACACATTTTAAAGTCCAAGTAGTTTATGGACGTTTTCTTTATTCTGGTTGCAATTGTAATTTTGTGTCCAGTGTCTCCTTTGGGTATATCAAAGCGTTGTCTGTCAACATTTGTTCTTGCAGTGTTTAATTGTGCACCTATACCCGGGTCTGTAATTGGACCATTACTTTGTTGATTTCATTGTTTTTGTAGTGAGCTGGCAAAATCAACCTCATGATTTGATTTATATCTGCCCAAGATTGATTTTAACATTGGCTATGTCTGTAGATCTTCTATAAATCACGTTTTTCTTCTCAGAAGTTTGAAAAGACTTTATCCAAATTTGTAAGATCCCCCTGTAGTCCTTGGAGGCGTGTCAAATGACCTAATGACCCCATACGCAGTTGTGGTTTTGGCGGGCCATACTGCACTGGTAGTCATGTTTTCCCATAGTGTGCAGCCCCATCCCCACCCTTGACATTGTAAAGCAACATTTGATAAGTGCTGTCCCCTGCCATTCCTCACTTGCACATCCCTTCTTTGCTAAAGTCCTGCGTCACTCTTCCAGTTACACATCCTTGCACCATATAATCGCATGCTCTCAACCCATCTTTTCTCCTGTCAACACAGCGCCCTACGGGCCCTGCCACTCTTTTACTCGTAAACGTTGACTTTTCGCAAAGCACAAGGTTATCGGGTTATGGCCGTATTACATGGCGGTTCATGGTTGCTTTTCTGACCTCAACTGTATGCTAGTTCTTATGAGCTTGTTTCGACCACACTTGTCAAAAGGAAGCAAGGCCAATCTTTTTGCGTCTAATCGTCTTTGGACCCCTTTCTCCCGATCACTCGGCCCATGGTTGCCACTAGCAATGTGCCAAGACACCACACACAGGATTACAAAATTCAGCACATATTTGAGTCTGCTTGTGATGCGATGGCAGCACCTGCATGTGAGGACTACACCTTACATATGTTGACTAGCAGGTGTGCCCGTGCTTCGCACGATAATTCCTAGTTTGAAGTTTATTTAATGAACTGAAACAATACTTGTTTTTAGACAATATTGCTAGTCTTTCCTGTAGGAGCTAGTGTGAACAAATTGTCTTTGTTTCCAACTCTGGAGCAAGCCACATTAAGCTGACCATGAGAAAATCATGAATCCCGTGAATCGGTTCCAGCTACTTTGACTTGGAGCATTAAGATTGTGCAGCAACATTATTGGTATCCTGATCTAAAGCCAAGACAGCAGCAACTTCAACATGAGTACTGTACGCATAGGGCTGAAGCCTGTAAGCTTCAAGTGACGTACCCGTACCCGTACGTGTACGGCTGAAGCATGTACGGTTCATACTATTGAGATGGCATACATTCATCCACTTGCGTGGGACATGAAGTTTCTGTAATTATCATGAGAGATTTGCCACGATGTGACAGATGTCATTGCGTACACTATTGAAGAGCCATGTTTCCTGACACCCGCATTACTACGAAAGCACTGTATTGTCACCCGCATGACTTCAAAAGTGAATGCTGCTAATTTCAGCTAGAATGCTGATGGTGTGCACAGTTTAGCAACAATGAACTGCTGAACTGTAGGAGCAGTGAACATGGAACTCTGACGCAGAGAGCAATCACACACACACTTCCCTTTTATGTACATAGAAATTATACATTGCATTGCAAGCCGGTCCGATAGCACAGCGAGTAGAGCGCTCGCTTTGATATGTGTGCAGAGCCTGCTGATGCAGGTTCAAATTCTGGCAGGGCCAACCTCTTCCTTTCATCCTTCCGAGGTCGATAAATGAGCACCACAAACCGTGGCTAACTAATAATGAGCAGCGTTCAGATACCGGAGCGTTCGTAGCGCTATATAAATGCTAAATGATTATTATTATAAGGCATTAACTGACATTACTGCAGCATTTAATGCTGCACTTTGCATATGATGGCAACAACTGTAATTGAGATGGAGTATTTCACATGGTGTCCAAACCATGCATAGAAAACATTGCCTGGCATCGGATGACATTACACTGATATTGAGCTGCAGTGCTTTCATATGATCTCGGCACCTGCACATTTAAGGCTGCATCTTTAATATAAAAACCATTGTTTCAACGTAAAAAATGATTCGATTTAAAGGGGAAAGCATAGGGCTTCATCATTGCTTTTTCGCACCTGAATGTATATTCCTCTCTCATGGGTGCTTTTTTAAAACCACTTTTAGCTGATCACACTTATCACCTTGCGGTTGTGGCAAAAGAGATTATTAATGACCTTCTGCCTTCATCCCCAAGTCGAAGATGATGGTAAAATAAATGCACTTCAAAGGTTCAGCAAGTGCTAAACTCTGGAGGCAGCCTCCTTATCGGCGTCATCACTGCTCTGCCTAGCTATTGTGCCTGGTGTGGCAGCAGAGCCAGAGCAGAGGTAAGGTCATGAGGGTCTGGCTATAGCAAAGTCTGACGTGTTGCAAGTGGCCGGTGTGGCCTTATGAGCATCTCTGATTTAGACAGTTAAATACATGTTGTCTGTTCCATTAGTACTTTTCCAGTGGCTTGAACTTTTTTCTTGAAATATAATTTTAATGTATTAGCATCCTTTCTGAAGTTTGCTGCTGCTAATTGTTTTCATGCAAGCCCATTTTCCCTCTAGTTTGGTGCCTCCTGTGTTATCTTCCGGTTTCAGTATGTTGTAGCAAAAACAAAAATCCGATTACACTATTAAGAATTGTTGCCACATCGATAAACGGCACATCCTACATTCATGTTGAATATTGCAGTCCGTGTCTTGCGTTAACGAAACACTTTTTTTCTTGGATCGATTTGTCTGCCAAACATTGACCCACTCATCCACTAATCTACCATAGCATTAGTCGCTATGTTTAGGTGGTTATGCTGTGGATGCTTTTATTTTTATGAAATAAATGTTCGGCCGTTTTCACCACGCTCAGTCGAAATGCAGGTTTTGCAACCACCACATATCATTCGTGTTATGTCAAAGGTATTATTCTTTCTAAAAATCTGCATTCATTACTTTTTTCTCCAGAAATGCATACCATATGGTTACGGTGTTCCTTTGAATTAAACTGTAGAGCGCAATAAGGTAGATTTACCTGTGTTGAAATCTTTCATCTTGACTATTAATTTTAAGTTGTTGTAGACGATGAATCTCAATGTTCTATTTTCTGGGAAAATAATCTTTTATCTGATAGAAAGTTAGGACATTTAAGAGCCTGGCCCTTGATCACCTATCTTTTTTTTTATTTTTATTTTTTTAATTCATTTATTTATAAAGTTTCACAAGTAGATAAACGATAAATCAATCAGAACAAATAATACAGCACAGCAAAAATATACAGAACAGCAGAACAGGGCAGACATTCTCTCAATCCAATCATCAAGAGTTGGAGCATTCTGTGATTTCCAGCCCCTCAAAACCAGCTTTTTGCCCAGACTGGCACCACGGAGCAGAAACATTTTCCGTGACATAGAGGGATCCTCCAGCAAATCCCCACCTCCCAAAATCATTGTCATAAAATCAAATTCTACATCCAGATTCAAGTCACGCAGACAGGAACAACAAACATCATGCCAAAATCCCCTTGCACGCACACATTCCCATAGTAGATGTTCCAAACTTCCCTGTCCATTCCCACAACACCAGCAATCATCCGAGTCCATCAACCCCCTCTTAAACATCCGTTCCGGACTCCAAAACACCCTATTGAGGATCTTTATCTGTCTCGATCGTTCCTCCAGATCAATAGCACATAGTTTAATATTCGCACACGTATCCAACTTACTTGCTTTGAATTGTTTTGTACTCTGAGTGATGCTCAATTTTATGAAATTGACATTAAATAGCTGCACTTTATTGAAGATTAACTTTTCCCTGAAAGTGAAACCGTTTATAACATTTGCAGGAATTTTATAGAAAACTCTATACCATATGAAAAGAAAAGGGGATAGCTACACTATCATCTCCCACTACCTTGCCTTTACACATGTATTATAAAAGGGAGACACGCAGTAATATTCACAGAAAATAACTTTTTCATAAATGGTGTAAATAAAACTATAAATGTGCTAAAAATGCTACCCTTTATTTTAGTAATACAAAATATATATTAAATATGCGACAACAATTAAGACAACACCACAAACATATGATTTTAGTCACAGAATACAACAATGATGTATGAACAGCTCTCATATATTACTCAAACTCACTATTTCATAGGTGCACCTTTTTTGGCAATGTTATAGTAGAGCATGCTGATCTCTCATAAATACTCCCACACAATAATACTAGATAAGAGTGTTTTCATGTATTCAGTCTGCCATGTTGAAATGTGATATTTGCCAGTACTGAATCAGTTTATTCCATGTTTTCAGATTGTCTCTATATTTATTTCATTTGACAGCACCCAAACCGCTATGCATCACGGCGCTGATAAAACTTAATTGAGGGAAGCATACAAAGTACAAATCCGGCAAGCAGAGGCAAGATCCGTGGGGCCACCCTAGTCAATCTAGTAATATTTAGTCATATATGCAAGTTAAACCACTAGCAGCACAACCATTTTATTACTGAGAATGAAGCTTTGTGTTAATGATTGAAGCAGGAGGCATACTACTGACCTAAGGTACATAGAAAAGTATCTTTTCTAGCCACTCTTCAAGAAATACCTGCATTCCCCGATATTAAAATAAGTGTACTTGAATGATATATATATATGATCATTGAGATGTCCAGCAACATAAGCAATCGGGACAGAAACATGTAGTGCTGAAAGAGACCTGCATATAATATGTCTAGTCAGCTAAGTGGATGTGAAATTGCCAGTGTATCCTTAATTATGTAGATGGACTGAAAGATGATTGCACCACAACACACAGGTGTGATTATGGTCGTTTCTCTGTTTTATGAGGACTGCTGTGTTTTGTCATTGTAAGTGCACAGGTGAATATATTTATTTTATTATAATAGAAATATATTGTTGCATTTTAGCAGATTTCCGGTTATATTTATCCAGCATAAAATTATTTTGTGTGCATATCATGTCTACCTTCTTTTTTAAAAATAAAAATATAAAACTGACCAAAGCTTGTGTAAATTATTCACTCGCATCTTCAAATTACCTCAATGATAGAGGAAAATAAAGTATAGCTAATACAGATAATTGCTATCACCCCATATCCCTATTGGACAGCTCAGCAAAGATGTGTGCTAAATGCATTTTGGATAGCGGAGAATAGCATCCTGGGTCACCTTCAGGCAGGTTTAAGGAGTGGTTTTTCTACACCGGACCACTGTTTACTGTTTTATCCTATCATTAATCATTAACTAATACTGTAAACTTCGTGGAGGGCTTGTGTATGCTGCCTTTTAAGATCTGGAAAATGCTTTTGATGGAATCGACGGGGCACACTGTCGAAGAAACTAGGGATACTGCACATTTTCGGAGACTTGTGCAACTATGCTATGACAAAACCAGGATTTCAGTCAGACCCTGGGGAATAGGCGATAACACTGAATTCATGGATTCAAAAGGGAGTAAAACAAGACAGCCCCTGGCACTGTTGCTCTTTATTCTTTTCATGGCAGATTTCGACGTTGCAAAGGATAACAGCAGGGTGTGCCCACCCAGGCTGGAAGACTAGGAATTTAACGCCCTACTTTACGCTGATTAGTGTCATCCTGGCACTTACCCCTGAGGGTCTGAATCATGGGCTTATCTATGCAACAGAGTTTCTATAGGCTAACAAGCAAAATTAAACAAGGACAAAGCTAAGATTGTGACGGTTGGGGGAAAGGATAGGAAAATCAAGTGGGAATTTTAAAGGAGTCCCAGTGCAGTTGGTGGATTCGTACTTGTATTTAGGCATGACAATTTCGAGAGACTGCAAGTGGTTGCAACATATTAATCGTCAAGCAGGGAGGGCCAGAATTGACCTCCAGGTCCTACAAAGGTTTTATTTTAAATATGGCGGCCGAAGATTGGACAAATGCATTGAGGTTTTTAAAAGTAAAGTTGTGCTTTACAGCAGTTGTATCTGGAGCTTTTGTTCTTGCGAACCCCTTCAGGTTGTACAGTTGCAATTTTGTCGTCAAACTCTGGGGCTCCCACCCGGTTGCCCAAGCAGCACACTGAGGATTGAGCTAGGGATCCAGAGTATTATCATATTGGCACAAGTCGCACAACTAGCCTATTTTGCACAAAGAAAAAAAATAAAGGTAACCACTAATCAGAATCTCCAGTTGGGATTTTCAGTTATGGAAAGCCACCCTTAAGTATATAAGCCGGTCTGGTATTAAACTGGAAGCAGACTTTGGGAAAGAGGAAGTCACTTATGCGCAAGCCAAAACAGAAATCAAAACCTGTTCCAAAGAAAATTGGCTGTGGGTGTATGGAAGGAAGATTTGTGCTCTACCCTCTCTTGTAGCGTATGTACAGTATAAGGGGAGCCTGTGTGCCCCGCGGCCAATATCAGATTTCTATTTCCCTGAAGGGACGAAGACTCCTACTTAAGGCCAGGTTAAACCTGCTTACACTTGTGAAAATACCTACCCGGTCAAAGGCTTCAACAAATTGCAACTGTGGTATGGGTGTGGACGAAGTCTGGTGCTCTTTATTCTGTTATGCCCATTTTATAAAGGGAGAAAATGAGATGGCTGACACCTCGTTTTTTAAACATCAACTATTAGATCTTGTAAGAGGTGATGTTTTTAATTTTTAAGTCTTAACAATTCACAATTCCTCTATGATCTGATGTATTACCTAGGTCAGTCTTTAAAGAAGAGGTTTTGCATAGTAAATGTAAGGGTGGGTTTGAGGGAAGGTCTAATGGTAGTATTAAAAACTGAGAATGACGTGGTTTTAACTAGGCTGTTATATTTCATAAACCTTTATATTCAGCTTTGTTTTATTATGTAATGTGCTGTGAGTTAATGTATTTTTTATGCTAATGGAAAAATCTGAATAAAATATGCTAAAGAAAAATAAAGTGTAGCTGAAAAGTTCACGGTGTAAGACAGTGGGTTTGTTATGATAAAATTTAAGTCATGGTACTTTCACAACTTAATTTCTGATGAAGTTAAGGAATTGCATATTTTCGTGTGGATATTGTCAGACTCCGGTTCCACCTCCCCTTGCTCCTCACCTGATTCTTCTGAGGATTGTTCCTTGAGATGAATCTTGGTCTTTGGAAGCTTCTTTTTCTTGCTAAAAGTCTTGCCCTTGGGTGTCCGGACCTTCTTCTCGTGTAGATAAGGTCTATCCCCTCCGGAGGCCACCTTGACAGCTGTGGGAACCTGTCTTGGAGGCCTCCAGGGGGGCCAGCCACACGTCCAGGGAAAAAGCCAAAGGCAGAAAAAACCCTGTGGATTTTGATTGTAGGAAACGAGGTGGTAAGTCCTAGGGAATCAAGGCAGAGTGCAGGAAACTCCTCTTAATTGCTGAAATGCCGGAAGCTGACTCTGAAGGTGGTTGATGAGGCAGAAGGATGGTCAGGTATTGAATATCAGAGACAAATTCCCCAATATGTATAAGAACAGGGAATGCAAGAATCTTTCTCTCCAGTAAGTTTGTATCAGAATAATAGAGAGTATTCAAAGAAAAGATGCAAAACGAAGAATACTGCCAAGGTAAAAGAAATAAGAGATAAGGAAACAGAAGAAAGAATAGAAAGTAGTACCCAAGCGGAAGAGAGGAAAGGTAGGATATAGCGGTGCCGAGTATCAGACCCTAGAGCCAAGAAGAGAGTGCCGCGTTCCGACTGCCAGCTGAGCCGAAAACAGCAGGGAACGCGGAAGGCAGATGGGGCGAGAAATCGCGGCTGCGCACAGAAGAAGGCTGCAGGCGGAATTAAAAGAACGGGAGATAAGCCGAGCGGTAAGAGCAGGGTAGACCCGTTTACAGACAGAAGGCCGTAGGCGGGGGAGCGAAACGGCAAGGTGCCGAAGCAGGTAAGATGCAGACAATAGAGCCGCAAACCGTTGGGAACTGAAGGTGGAAGTCTGGAACAGCGAAGCAGCCGAAGAAAGAAAGCAGCAGTGGCTAAGGTTCGAAAAGGGGAAGTCGGAGAGAGAAAGCGGGTAGTCCAATTAGGACTTTGATGGCTCAACAAAGGCGGCTACGAAAAGCCCAAAGAAAGAAGGCAAGTACTGAGAGTAACGGAGCATTCGAGTGAACAAACACAGATAAAACGCACTGAACTAGGGGGCGGAGTCAGCTCTTATAGAAGACTCCGCCATGTTGGATGAGGACTAGAGCGTAGCACACCGCTTGCTAGTACCTCCTGCGATTCCATAACTTCCACCCCTGATTCCTGACAGATATTTTTAAAGCAGTATTTGTGTTCACTGCATTTCGACAATGTACAAAATGAACAGAAAAACTGTAAACCTTTTTTTTAGTATTTTACACACGTTTTTGCATTGAATTCAGGGGAGTGAGCTACAGCAGAAGTTACAAGATTCCTGTGCATATTAAGTAGAATTTCCTTCTCTTGGTCCATTTTCTTTTGTTTGCATGTCACGTCTGTGTTCACGTTGTACTTCGCTTTCATTCATAACTGCCCTTTCCAGTTTCATCTCTCATTTAATGCTCGTGCCCTTATGACACATTAACCAGAAAAGTATACATTTCTTTTTTGTTTTTGTGTTGTATAGAGAACTCTGAATATGGGGCAAAGTGTATCTGAATGCCATATGCTGTTCACACCAAATACATTTTTCTACAAACGAGACCACCCATTCCAATTTTACCTTGATTGATTTCACTATTGTTTGGTCTTAAACAGCACTATGAGACAACTGTTTAAACATCATATTAAAAAAATAAGGCCTTCAAATAGTTTTTCCATACATTGCTTAAGAGCATCCTAATGGGGAAATATTTTCATATTTAATTTCTCTTAATTTATACAGCAGTGTCTTCATTGGTTTTCTCAGCAGGAGAGCCATAATGCTGAAATTTACCTTGGTCCATGTTTGAACTTTGCAACCTATTTTGTTTTGTTTTCAGCATTCTTCAATCCTGGGGAGTGTTTTTGGTGACTCTTATTATGACCAGCAGATGTCGGCACGGCAGACAAATGCTCTTTCTCATCAGGTGAGTAGTTGGGCTAAATCTTTGATGTCACTCTACAAACTGAGGGGCTAGGATTTAAACCTTCGAGTTGTTCGCCATGTGCTTGAATACTGCATGATTATATTCGGATGTTGCTGCCACAGCATCATCTCTGGTTTTAAAAGTAATAAACTTTAAATTATTTGGGTAGTCCTACACTGAGTGGAGATCAAAGAGGAAAAAAAGACTGGGAAATACCCTTTATCGATAAACAAGCTACTAAATCAATCCACAGTAACACTAATATTGTGATTATAGACACATTTCTATTAATTGATCATTATTATTGTAAGCTTTTCGTCTTCGGTATTGCCAAATAATTGCTTGTATTAACCGTATTGGACATCTCTTGTTTTTTTTAAAAAAAAATGTATTGCCATTAGCGCAAACTCAGCTAGATCTCCGTAGGGTGCCTGAATTCGGCTTGGCATTTTATGTAGTGGTGCAGAACTTTTGATGGAGGGAGAGGAGGATTTTTATTTGTACTGATGGTATTGTTGAAAGAGCAACGTTTTTAGTGTTTTGCATAACTGGACGATGGTGGAGGGCACTTGCAACCTCTACCAGGATTGAGTTCCAGGTGGTCTGGGAGGGTCAGGAGAAGGACTATCGCAAGTCTTCTTTTAGCGGGCAAGCTTCCACTCCAAACCTTTGATACTTTTGCAACACGAGATGCCGGAGACTGCAGAGGAGTGTAGTTTATCCGCCAAGTATGTTGGTGTTCTGGTTGAGACTGCTTTGTAGGTGATGCATGCAGTTTTGAATATGATCTTGGTGTGGATGGGGGAGCCAGTGAAGCATGCGCAATGTTAGAGATTGTCGAATTTGTGGACCTGTATTGGTAGGCTGCAGCGTGGTGGGCTACTTTGAAGGGGGCCAAGTGTGTGTGTGGCTAGGAGCCCAGTAAGGAGGACATTTACCCCATCAGTATGTGAAATAACGAGGACTTGGACCACCCTATGGAATTTGTTTGGACGAAGGGGGGTTGATTTTGTGGATCTGTAGCCATGCGGTTTGTGCTTTGTGGTTATGTGATTTTGGAATGAAAGGCTACTGTCAATGAAGCCCAGGGATGTAGCTTAGTTTGACACCTGAGCGATGAATCCTTCCAGGCACGTCTGTCACGTCCTCAATCTTGCCCTCCTTCCGAAACTTACCCGACACCATTTGTTCCCATACCCACCACCCACACCAACGGGGAAGACACTGCAGGCGGGATGTCAGAGGGGGCAGGACCACCTCCTTCCGCCCATTTCCATGTTGGCGCTTGCCCTGGCGTCTCATCCATGCCCGACGGCTCCGGGGCCGTCGGCTCCAGCGCCCGCGCACTGGAAAACCCGATCGCGTCTCGCTCAGGCGATCATGTGATTAGTCACGGGTTCTTCGTCTGCCACCGACGCCGGCGTCCACACACTGGGCAACACCAATCACTGCTGGCGTCCGGCCTCACGTGACGCTCCTGTGCGGTCACGTGCCCTGTCACGTGACCTCAATTTCCATCACAAAAGGAGCCGAGAGGAAACACTCAGCGCTTCACAGATGTTTCTACCAGAGACCTGTTCGGCGTTACTCTTTTCTTCTTGCTACAGTTTGGAACTCGACCACGGAACGTTACTTTGGACTTGTATTGGATTTTCCTCTGAACTCGACGTATCTTCTGGACCCTTGGAACTCTTGACCTCACTTTCTGGCCCTGGTACTGCTCTGGATTACCCTTTTGTCTTGGCGAACTACGAACCACACAATTCCTGTTTATCACGCTTTTGCCTCCTGAACCACTTGGGGTTCACTAACTATTGTGCTCACTATCTGGACCCTGGATTGGCTCGCTAACTGGTCACGTTCTTGCTGCAGGTGTGGGTTGGAGGAACTGCAGTACATCCCAGCCTGCTGTTTGTCTTCCCTTGCTGCCCATTCAGGTTTCCCACCAGTTCTACCATCCACGGGGTAAGCTTTTGTCATTTTACCTTGTTTGCTTGCACTGCCATTCTTTTCAAAGTATACCTGATCCTAACCTTTGCTTTACAGCACTCAGGGGTCCTTCCGGTGTTCCCGGTATCAGACCGACGGCGCCACTTCACACCTGTGGCCTCAAAGATTGCTAGGGCAGTATTCTATACTTGCTCGAGCGGTACTTGGGGACGGAGGTAGTTTATAGCTGCACGACCATCAAGGCGGACCACCAAGATCAGAACAACGTCATCCAGCCATAGTTGCACAAGTTGTTTGGCGGGGCGACTGATGAGGACAAATTTAGTCTTGTTCAGTTTGAGGTAAGCATTTGACATTCATGTTTGGTGAGTAACCAGGCACTCACGGAGGCAAGCAATGTCCTGGGGGCCTCTGACCTTAAGGTACAGCGAAGTGTCATGTTGGGGTAATTTAGAAATGTTCCTGAGGGTTCCATGTATAGATTGAAGATGATTGGGGAGAGAATGGAATTTTAAGGGACCCCACATGTGACTGAGTCCGATTGATTTGAATGAGCCCATCTGTATGCCTAGTGCCTACCGGAAAAGTAAGATGCAAACCATTTTAAAACTGTTCCTGAGAAGTCCAAACTGTCGACGGGGAGTGTGAGGAGTATTTAGTGATCAACTGAGTCGAAGGCAGCTGAGGGGTCTAAGAGGACTAGGAGACAAGGCTCTGCAGTGTTTGTGATTCTGGGCGCATCGTCCACCACTTGGATGGTTGCAGTCCCAGTGCTGCGTTTGGGGGCAGAAGCCAGATTGGTAATCGTGGTGGTGGTCAATATTGTCTATTTTGGCAAGTAGCTGTGTTGCAACTACTTTCTCAAAGCTTCCCGATGCACAGGAGGCTTGTGGTAGGTCTGTAGTTGGCTAAATTCTCTGGGTAAATTAAGTATTATTTTTTTATAAGGGGTCCTATGAGACCCGTCTTCAACATGTCTGGGAATGCACCTTCACTGAGGGAAGCATTCACAATGCCAAGGAGTGCATTAAGTGCTGGGAAAGTGACTTGTTTCATGAGGGAGGCTGGGCGAAATTTGTAGGTTTCAGTAAAGCAAGTCTGAGAAAAGGGTGATGTCTATCCAGGAGGGCAGTGGCCGAGGGGGCATGGATAGCAGGGCTCGGTCTGTTTTTGAAGCATCAATTTGACGCTTGATTTGATCAATTTTGTTAATTAAGGTGTCATGTGAGACCACTGAGCAGGCATTAACCATCCTAACCAGGCAGATGTGATTAGAAGGCGCAGTCTACATTGATATAGATGAGGTGTGCCAGGTTAGCTGTCCAGGGCTACTTTGGGAGTTTCCTTGATACCTAGGGAGGATAGGGACTGGGTTGTGGTGAGTCTGGACACAGTGATATTTACCTCATGTAGCACAGGCAGATTAACCGGGCCTGGAAAGGGCCAACAGAACCAAACGGGCGCTGTCCTTTTCTTAGACTGCACGTCACACAGCCGGGGAAAGACACACTGTGAACTAACAGCTAAAGTGGGAAACGAAGGGTCGGGCCCAAGTTGCTAGGCAGGGTTTAGGTCACGTGACCTAGATCCACTGGCACCAGCCCATGAATGGAAGATGCAGCAGCTTAGCTGCCCAGCTGTTAAATTTGAAGTGGCGGCAAACTAATTTAGACAGCTTCACTCAACTACTTATGGGGTTTGGACATACCTGTTTAAGGAGACTGTTTATCAAAAACACAAAATATCCAGTTTCTTAGGAATTCAGAACATGATAAAATCTCGATACTAAGTGAACATACTTTGCGACTTTTTCTTTTTTTTTGTGCCCATTTTCTTATTACTCATATATTGTCCTCCATTTTGTGAATTTCTATTCAGTCAATGAAGCAGGAGGTGGCATCCCTGGAAAGGTGGTGAGATTTCTTATACTTTTCACCAGGATTACATATCTAGTAATCCTTCGAAATAGTGAGGGGCCCTAAAATAATCTTTAGAGAAAACTGTCTGGGCTGTTGACCTCTTTAATGACCAAGTTCCGAGATGGCAAGGCCTCCCGCTTTCGTTACTGGGAAGAATTGCGTTCATGATAGTCCTGCCAAGATTCTTATCTCTTTAAATCCCCCCACCCCCTCTCTCGGCACATTACTTCACCCACCTTAAGGTTCTCTTTCTATAGCTCATCTGGCTCAGGAAGCAAGCGAGAATAAAGTGGAATAAAATGGCACAGCCCCTTATCAAAGGTGGACTTCTGTTCCCAGATTTTGAGAAATACTATTTCGCCTAGCAGGCTTATTTTTTTTTTTTCTTTCTACTACCCCGCAAGACGCACTAGAGTGCACATACAGATAAAAAGGGTGAGAGCCGCTCCAGCGCTGCTCCGCACAGTGATATTGAGAGGGTCAAATTACAAGAGTAAGGAGATGAACAAAGTCGTGCGAAGCCTAGAATAGGATAGCGGCAATATCGGGTGTAGTCAGTCTATACTCTGCTACCAGCTAAATATGTGGCTGAGCTGAGAATAACTCGCGGGAATGTATATATCGGCTTGCTGCTAATCTCCGACTAGATGCATTCGGGGACTATTTTCCAGAAGCAACTGTTTTGACTCTGAAAACCCTTTAAAGAGAAGGGAGGCGCAACACCCCACTATATATTAATGTATTTCAGAATTGGGAATTAATATAATGCTTTCTTTTAGTCTTTCCCTGCCAAACCACCCACATTCACACTGCTACAGGACACTATTAAGGCTCAGGTGGAGGGGCCATCAGTTTCTGTAATTTGAGCGGCTCATTTGAGAGGTCCCTATTGTGGATGACTCCTCGATACGTAAATGGGGAAACTAGTCTAGACCTAAAGACTCCAGCAGACGATTGGTCTTCTATAGTGGGTCAAACCAAAATGAAATCACTAAATGCCAGGTGTAAGTTGATTCATTTGAATTTCATACACCAAACTTATTATACTCTGCCCAAGTTACACAAATATTTGCCAGCGTAGGGTCTGCCATGGATTCACATGCTCATGAATATTCCCCGTCGTCAGGCTGGGAATCCTCGGTAAAAGGAAAAAAGTTCCACTCTTTCACTTAAACTGTATTATTCCTCTAAACCAATCACTGTCCCGTGGGTCATACTACCACCATCCAATGACGGTCTTCTCCATAAGCCCCATGTTTGGCATCCATCTTTAGATTTTTACAGCACGCTTCAGTTTTGGGAGTGCTCGAGTTTACTCTCTGCGCTATTTGTATGTTTTTTTCTTGTTTTTGACAGGAAAAAGTTCTATTATTGTTTCAAAGAAGCCTGTATGCTCTTCACTGCCGACAGCGAGGATCCATTGTCCGTGAAGTTCCGCGCCCCTCAAGGACGAAGATCGTCGAAGATTCTACAAGGCCTTTTGGCCTCGTGCCCTCCAACCAGGACGGAAGAAAAGGACGGAAGGTCCCTTTTCATGCCCTGCACCAGATGCGGGCTATGGAATGCGTTTGTGGAGGAGAAGCACCTGCAATGCCTCTAGTGCCTGCACCTGGACCACAAGGAGGGAGAGTGTGAGATGTGCATTAGTTTCTCCAAGAAGACCACGAAAGACGGGAGTACTAGGCTGGCTGCATGGCTTAACGCCAAGGCCTCTGCCCCTTGCTCCGACCAGGGTCATGCTTGTCCAGGACTGGCCGGTCCGAGGAGCCGTCTTCTAAGACTGTTGATGACTTCTCATCCGTGGGGGTCCAAGATAAGGCCAAGAGCCACAAGTCCACCAGGTTTAGCGGGTCCCAAAGTGGATAAGGCTCGATCAACCTCACCTTCCGCCTCCACTGCCAGCCGACAATCGGGCTCCTCTTTGAAACTGAAGTCATGTACCCCGGCTAAACTACGTGAGAAATCCAAGAAGCCGCGGCCAGAGGAGAAGGCCGAACAGTCCAATTAGGCTCAACCGGCACAGACTAAGACCTCGTCAGTGACCCCGAAACAGCCATCCCAGGCCATTGCCCAAACCATGGAGGTCACGTCCTGGACGATGACCATCATGAGTCCTTAAATACGGTCCACAAGGACGTTGAAGAGGACAGCGCACGGCCTAGTTTTCCTGTTCTGCCTTATCAGCCGAGGGACATTTCCTTGGATATTCTGTTGACTCTACACATCTTTGTGTCAGAGATCCAGATGAGGATGACTCCGGTACCTGTGGTCCCCCAGGTCACCGATCAGCCTCCAGAGAAGAAGAGAAAGCGTCATCTAATGCCCCCATTTCAACCTCTTCCGCCACCACGTCGGGTTCCTCCTCCCCCAGCAGACCCAGACACTGGGATAGATACAGCCATGACGACGGATGATGACTAGGATATCATCGCCGTGGGCGGTGAATCTCCACATTTGATGCCCAATTTAGGGTGTCCCCACCTGATTAGGTGGCATCGTTCCATTTAATGATCTGCAGAGCCTTCAAACTATTCCAGCTGGTGCCCGAGGAAACCAAGAAGCAGGGCTTCTTGTACCAGAGGTGTGAGGCCAAGAGGAAGGCTATCCTGGCGGTGCCCTTTCTGGACGATGTTTGGGAAGAGGGCCTGGCCCTCATGAACAACCCTTTCACGGCTACAGCGAAACGGGATAGACAGGAGAAGAAATATAGGGTGCTGGACTCTGCACCCAAGTGCCTGAGGTTGCAGCCATTGCCGTATTCGTTGGTATCGGCGGCCGCAAGAAACAGTCAGCCAACCCGTCCTAGTCATCTTTCATCCCTCCAGACAGCGAGGGGGGAAAAGGATAGACGCCATGGAAAAGGTGATTTCCACCCCACCATCCACTACCAAGGCAGCAACGCACTGGTTATCCTGGCCAGGTACGACAGGGAGTTGTGGTACAAGCTGGGGCTGATTCTAAGATGGAGGCAATCAGTCTCTTCCAGGAAGGGGAGGTGGCGTCTGATCACAGTGGCATTGGATGTCGCTGACACAGGTTTCCAGCAAATGGGGAACAGTGTCTGCCTTTGTCGCCAAGGTTGGAGGAAGACCACGAATTTCCATCAGGAAGCCCAAGCAAAGTTGCTGGACATGCCCTTCGACTGAGAGAATCTATTTGGAAAGGTTGTCGACCAGTCCTTTCAGGCCATCAAAGCGAATACAGAGACAGCCGGTTCCCTGGGCACCCTCCAGCAACACCGCTCTTTTCACTCCTCCAGGCAAAAGTCGAGCAGGTCTTGAAAAGGATTCTCCACATCGTACCGGCGCCCTTCCAGATCCACAACGCAGGAAGCCTACAGAGAGCGGAGGACAGCGTACCCCAGAGGGCAGTATGCCGGCGCAGAAGCAAGCCTGAACCGGCCGGGTCATTGGGCCCCCACTTGTTCACCCTGGTGAGAGGGCCGGCTGGTGAGGTTCATCAGCGAGTGGAGAAAGATCACCGACAAATGGGTTCTGGACGCTCTCGCCCAAGCACATACTCTGGAGTTTCAATGCAGGTGGCCGTGGATCCCTCCTGTTGCCCTTTAGGAGCAGCACATCCCTCAGCTCCTGGAAGAGGTATGGGCCATGTTGCAAAAAGGGGTGATGGAGCTAGTCCCCCAACGGCCCCGGAGTCTATTCCAGATCATTTCTGGTCAGCAAGAAGACAGGGCTGGAGGCCCATCCTAGACCTACGGCATCTGAGCAAATACCTGAAGTCCCAAAGGTTCAGGATGGGCACGTTGCAACATGTGCTCGGCCAACTGGAAAAAGGAGACTACTTGACGTTGGATCTGGAGGGTGCCTAATTCCACGTCCCCATTTACAAGAAACATAAGTTTCTACTTTTCGCGGAGCAGGGACAGCACTACCAGTTCAAGGCTCTACCTTTCGGTTTGAAGTCGGCCCACATACTGTTCATGAAATGCCTGGCACTAGTGGCGGGCGATCTACGTCTACAGGGCATACACGTATACCCTTATCTGGATGACTGGCTGATTCGCTCGTGGGAGCTGGGCGACGGACACACAGAGGTGACCGTCTGGCTACTAACCAATCTGGAATTCGCTGTCAACTATTTGAAGTCATCACAGAACTCGCTTTTCCTAAGCGTCAGGCTCGATATGGTGTCTTGCCTGGCGTCACCCTTCAGAGGAGAGGATAGCAGCCATTCAAGGAAAGGTGCAAAGGCTGTCGTCGACTAAGACAGCCACGGTGCGGGCCATCAATTTGTTACTGGACATGATGTCGTCCTGCATCTACCTCATCCAGCTCTGCAGGTTGCAAATGCAACCCCTTTAGGAATTCCTGGACGCCGGACTCTTCACGGACAAGATCTCTCAAAGAGTTCAGTCTGTCGATAGGATGGTGGAGCATCTGCTCCAACATTGCCCAAGGCACAGGATTTTAAAGCTCGCCATACCAGGAGACGGTCACCACGGACGCCTCCGTATAGGGATGGGGAGCGCACAGCGGACATCTGCACGCCAGAGGCCTGTGGCTACCGGAGGAGAAGGATCTTCATATCAACATCCTGGAGCGACGGGCAGTGTTCTGGGCCCTCATGTCATTCCTGCTGTCACTAGAATGTAACGTGGTGAGGATCTTTCCAGACAACGCCACCATGTTCTACATTAGGAAGCAGCGGGACACTCGATCCCTGGCACTCTCCAAAGAAGCGCAGGACTTGTGGCTCTGTGCTGTCGGACAGGGGATGTTGCTCGCCCCTCTCCACCTGTTGGGAGTCAAGAACACCATTGCAAACTCCCTCAGCAGGGAAGTGCGCTCCTGCCACAAGTGGGGGCTTCGTCAGGATCAGGTGGACCGCCTATTCGTCAAATGGGGCAGGCCCCAGATCTGTTTGCCACGGTGGCGAACTCCAAGTGCCAGGAATTTGCCAGCAGGTTCCACCAGTCGAGGAGCCTGGGGGACGCATTCTCCTTCCTGTGGGAAGGGCTGTTCCTGTACGCATTCCCTTGGTTCACCCTCCTGCTATGAGTCATCAACCCACTCAGTGCCCATGCACGATGATACTCCTCACCCCGGCGTGGCTGAGGCAGGTTTGGTATCCGACCTTCACAGCCTGTCGGCGTCACCTCCGGTCAAGCTGCCAGTGGCTCTGGATCTTCTTGCCAGATCCTTCATCATGACCCAGGATCGCTGAACCTGAGGGCTTGGCTCCTGCAGCCCTAGAGTTTGTGGAATGAGTTGCCTGCAGACTGCAGGGTGGTCCTCGCCAAGGCCAGGGCATTGTTGACTTTGAAGTGATGGACTGGTGCATGCCTCTATCAAGGTACATCTGGCGGCTATCTCCCGCTACACCATGTCTCCAGGAAGATTCTCACTTTGGTCCCACCGACTCATGAAGGAGTTTCTCAAAGGAGTTTTTTGATCTTTCCTGCCGGTAACAGCTCCTGCCCTGGCGTGGGAACTCTGCGTGGTTCTGAAGCGGCTCATGGCGGGCCCCCTTTGAGCCTATGCATCAGGCTTCTCTTGTTCCTCTCATGGAAAACTGATTTCCTTGTGGCCATCCCCTCTGCCAGAAGGGTAGGTGAGATCCAGGCCATATCCTGCAAGCAACCATACTGGACTATCCATGAATCAAGGGTGGTGCTGCATACGCACCCCTCTTTCATCCCGAAGGCTCAGTCGGAATTATACCTCGGTGAGTCTTTGGTGTTACCTGTTTTTTTTCCAAAACCGTAGTCGCCGGCGGAAAGGGCCTTGCATTGGCTAGACCTTGCTCGTGACTTGAAATTATATGTGACACGCACAAGAGTTTTCAGAAGACCTCACACCTCTTTGTGAACTTTGGTCCTGTGAACCATGTGAAGGCCTTGTCCAAGGTTTCCATTGCAAGGTGTTTCTCCGGCTGCATCACACACTCATCGGTTGGCGAACCAACCGCTACTCGCCGTCTAAGGGCCCACTCCACCAGAGCCATCGCAGCTACCACAGCGTTTCTCTCTGGAGTGCCCCTGCTGGTCTTTTACAGGGCTGCTACGTGGAGGCCAACGCACACTTTCACCAAGTTCTACTGCGTCAAAAGGGATTCCAGGGAGGAGTCCAGGGTCGGCCAAGTAGTGCTACGCAACCTTGTTCGCTTGAGGTGAGCTTGTTCCGGAGATAAGAATGTATTGCTTCTGTTGAGCCTTGCCACCTCCCGTGGTTGTGTAATGTTGTACTGCTATGTATTCGTTATTCATGATCATGTGAATCTATGCCAGACCCCATGCTGGAGAAGGTTTAAGTTACTTACCTTTTAACTATTGTTCTCCGGCCTGGGTCTGGCATAGATTCACATGCGGACCCTCCCTCTGACCCTCTGCGGCTCTTCTTGGTCATACTGCCATTTTACGTACGTAACAAATCTGAAGATGGCTGCCAGAGTGGCGGGTTAGGGAGAGGACTGTCATTGGTTGGGGGCAGTATGACCCAGGGGACAGTGATTGATTGGTTTAGAGGAGAAATACAGTTTTTAAGTGAAACTGAAATTGTTTTTTCTTATACTGAGGATTCCTAGCCTGACGACAGGGAATATTCATGAGCATGTGAATCCATGCTGGAGAACAGTTAACATGTAAGTAACCTTGTCCGGCTTTACCCCACAAATGCAGGCAATGTAAAAAAGAAATGTATGTAGACTTTGTCCACTTCGTATGGATCTGCCCTTCAATATCAGAATTCTGAATATTCAAAGTTCTGACACATTGTAAAAGAGCAGATTATAATGGACCCAAGGGTGGCCTTGCTGGGACACATTCCAAATATACTGAGCCATACAAGTAGATTGTCTGGGCTTCTGGTCCTGGCTGGTAGGAGAGTTGCAATAGCTTGGTGGTAAGCCCCGGTGCTGAGGGTCGATACTTGGCTGGAAGACATTGCATACTGTCATGATATGGAAACTGCTTACATGGATTCCAAGAAGGCTGCCTGCAGGGGGCGTATGTGCTAAAGGTAGTTTGTCTACGGCCCCATTTTGAAGGATAACTTTACGCTTCCTTGCCACCTCCTTTAGGTGTGGGAAAGTGTGTGATGGCCCCCAGCCCCATTAATGATGCAGAGGCCCGACTGATGTTTTGGACATTGGGCGTGCTGCAGAGTGGATCCTTTGACGCCTATTCGCGGGAGGCGACTGGTGTGGCACCCCATCTAGAGCCACCAACAAAGCAGAGGACCGCTGGACCGCCAGTGATCAAAGTGGTACCCACAGGAGGACATTTAGGTGAAGGAGAGCTGGGGGCAATGGAGGAAGAGGCATTTCCCCCCCCCCCCACCCCCCCCCCTCTGTGATTCTATGGAAGCGCCCGGCGGCAGGTCCAGAACTGTCGAGGAGCGCTGCGCACCCTGAGGTGGGATTGTGATGAAAGAAGCTATGCCCCTCTAGGATTGCAAGTGGACCCCTTCACTATATAAAGTTGGGCAGGAACGGCGGTCCTCATGTGAAGTTTATTACCCGACTCCTCTGCACCGGTGAAAATCATGTAGCAGAAGTGGGCAGGGCCTCATCCCACTAATACAAGGAGAAATCACCAAGCAACCCCAGAACCAGTGGTGATTTGGCGAGTGGTGCAGGTGAGGAGCAGGGGCCAAGGAAAATAAAAAGATATAAGTTTAGTCTGTGCCATTGGTGCGGTGGCCCTGGGCATTGAAAAACTGTACAGAAAGCCATGCGGTCCCCAGTAAACCCTCAAAGCATATAATCAAAGGTTAAGACTCTTAGCCTACAGCAGGGTGGGTGCTGCATTCTTGGGAAATAGAAACCCTGCAGGTGAAAAGCAGACACAAGTTGCTGGGAACTGCGGGTGGATTAACACTATTGTGGCACAAGCGGTCCGTGTTGGATTGAAAGACTAAGAATTAAAGGATATAAGCAACAGCTATCGTGTGGATGGGATTTGGTGGATGTAGCTAGCGGCCACTGACGCTGGGCATGGAAGTGATGCCACTTTGGGCTTTAAGGCAGTGAGAAGTGGTTAACCCCTGGGTTTCAGTCAACTGACTGTTAGTGGGATTTTAAGTGGGGAAAGCCTAAGGAAGCATATGTCAAGTGCTGAAGGGAGGGGATGTCATAAAGGCACCTGGCACCTCCCAAGGTGAACCCTCGAGGCACAGAGGGGACAATTCCGAAGTACTGGCAATCCGAGATGAAAGGTACTCCCAGCGAGACTATCTCCAGGACCGCGATCGACAGTTACAGTGACTACAGAACAAGGGGGCACAATGGCAATTAATAAAAACGAAGTGTTAATCCGATCACCAACAGTGCCTGAGGGAAATGCTCCAGGAGTCTTTTCAAGAACAGATCACCGCCCTAAGAGCTGACATAAAAACAGCACACTTCATATGCTAATTGGACCTGATCAAGCAGGGTTTATGAAACACTGTCGAACCTTTGATAATTTAAGGAGGGTATGTCGCCTATTTGAGAAAGTGGAAAGGCGTGGGTTTCCAGAGGTACTTCATGCATTCGATGCCGGGTGGGAAGAAGAGAAAATTAAATACTTGGGGGGGGTCTACGTTACAAACTCTAAGACAACGCTGTATGAGGCGAATTGCCCTCAGCTCAAATCTTTGAGAGGGGAGACCTGCAATGGTGGAATAGTCTGCAAAACATGGCTGAGGCGTAAGGCTTCGATTTAAAAAAAAAAAAAAAAAAAAATTAAAAAAAAAAAAATACACTACCACACTTTCTTTACTATTTCCAGGCCTTACTGGTATCAATTCCTAGGGGTTTTTTGAAGACACTTAACCGCATTCTATCTACCTTTATCTGGCATAAGAACGCGGGTGGCCTTGCAGACCCTAATGGCCTCAAGGCACAGGGGAATTATGGTTTTTCTCAATTTTTGAAACTATTACAATGCAGCCCAGTTAAGGTTACTGAAGTAATGGTTTTCAAGTCATGATAGTAAGCTTTGGGTAGATATGGATAGAGCAGTGGTGGCTGGCCCATTAGATGAGGTGTTATGGTTATCTGGGGTTGATTGTCCTTCGAGCATGACGTCTTTGCAACTTACTGCACTTTTAGGGGAAGTGTGGGATGAAGTGCTGAAACAGAAGCACATGTCAACTATTCCGGTACCCCTTACACCTATATGGGGCAACCCCCCAGTTTACTCCTGGGATGGAATAAAGCGCTTTTGGGAAATGGAGGGAGGCGAGCTGTGTACGATTTTATGCTAGGTCAATAAATTAAAACATTTGAGCAATGTAAACAATCTTTTGCACTTACGGAAAAGGATCGGCTCAGTTACCTCCAGCTTCGGCACTGGGTCATGCATCCCTGCCAATAAAATTCTGGCAGTCAGACAAATCACTAAGTTCGAGAAATAGATCATGTCACACATACAGGGGATATGCATCTCATTTCTACATTATACGCCTTACTCTCTTAAGGGGTTCCCTGGGAAAAGTGGTAATATATGGGCAAATAGGAGGGTACATTAGAGGGTCAAATAGCCGTCGAGCAATGGGAGACGCTTTGGCATGATATCCCGAAGCTAAAATGCTCAATCCAACTAAGAGAAATGTGGCATAAAATTCTCACTCCATGGCATTATCGATAATCGAAGATGCACAAATAGATCACTCAACTCTAGGAGAATGTCTAAAAGAAATCTGACTGGATGAATGCCAACAACCTAAAAGTCAACCTAGGAAAGACAGAAATCATGATTATATTAAAAAACCAAGAGAACAACGCCTACATAACCTGGCTGTGTCCACACCAGCAAAGGTAGTCAAAAACCTGGGAGTCCTAATGGACAACGCACTAACCTTAGAACCACAAGTAAACAAGATAATTAAGAAATGCCTCTTCCTCCTTCACTCAACAAAAAGAATCCACCTTTCCTATCCTTCACCCACAAAACACTGACCATTGTCACCCTCCTGTCAAGAATCGAAAATGCAAACAGCCTCTACCTCGGGATGCCAGAACACCACCTGCAAAAATGCAGCAGCTAGACTCCTCCTAAAAAGAAATCTAGAAGAGATCACATCACTCCAGCGCTAAAAAGGTTACATTGGCTTCCAATCAATCAACGTATCGCGTTCAAAACAATGTGCATAACATACAGGGCAATCGACAGACAGGGAGCAGACTTCCTACAAAAGAAAATAAGAATCTACAAGCCAACGCGGCAACTCGGATCGAGCAATCAAATCCACCTTGAACTAAAACCATACGCCAGGAAAAAACTAGGGGCCTCCTCTTTCTCCCACCTGGCGGCAAAACCCTGGAACAACCTCCCGAAGGGAATAAGAAATACCAAAGACCACCTAAAATTTACTTCTACACTTTGGAACCAGACTGAAACTATCAAACATGGAAATACAAAAGAACAGGCTGACCGAATCCAGGACAGCACAGACAACACCTAGAACTGACTTAGGGGAAACTCCCACAAGACAAAGAGAGACAATGCTAGGTGGAATCGACCAAGAGCGACCCTATCAGAACATAACAATAGCAAACAAGCCTACCGCAGACAGGCACAACTACCAACCTTACCCACTCAGACAGGGCGTTTGGTATGGGCGTAGGTCGTAAGTAGATTGATCCGAGAGGACCAGTTTGCACCAACCACAGCATGGGATGTATGGGCTGGCCGGAAAAAAATGAAGATAGAAACGCAGAAACTAACCAGCTTAATATATTGACGGAGACATGAGACAGCCTTATCCTGAAACTAGATCACTGAAAGGGAGACATTGTCTAAATTCTGAAAGAGACACAATAGGAGTGTGCTTTTCTCGGGACACAAATGCTACACACCAACCCTAAAAAAAAACTAAAATCCTCACCCCTCTTCACACACCTCACACCCTAACTAAACACAACCACACCTCTTAAACCGCTGCAACCTGCACGCACTTCACCACACCGCAACAACAAAAGCACCACACAGACCCTCCCACAACACAGGGTAGACTCAGACCGTATACCACACCAAAAAGCTCAGCGAAGGGTGTTCTACTGAACTGAAGCTGCCAACAGTACATCACTGCTCCTTTGCTCCTCTCCAAGTTTTTCCCTACTAACACGCCCTAACCTGCCCCCATTCTCTCAGATGTGCCAGAGCACCAGGGGACCACTCCGGTGGTGATAATGCGTGGTACAAACATCCTTTAACATTATACACCAGAGAGACTAAGTGTGATGTTTACGGGGTCACCACAGGAATGTTGGTGGAGATGTAAGGGAAAGGGGGGACTGGCACCAAATCTGGTGGTCTTGTCCGGCCATAAAATTACTCTGGGGCCAGGTAGGCAAGGCACTACAGGAGTTGGTGGGGGCAAATATATATGTGGACACAGGGGAATGTCTTCTGGGCCTTTGGAAAAAAGATACAGCTCCAAGAGATAGGACACACAAAAAGGAATTTATGGTTTTGATTTTGACAGCCCAATTGGTGATTACACGAAATTGGAAGAAAGAGGTGGCCCAATCCGATCACGAATGGTTTCATAAACTTTGGCATGTTCCTGCTATGGAATGGCTAACTTGTACAGGGGGGGAAGACCGAAAGTTCAGGTTAGATTGGGGTATGGTGCTGGACTACCTGAAGGACTATCGTATGGTATTCAATTGTGCCCACAAAATATTTGGGTTTTGGACATTGCCTAATGCCTCATTACAGTACTGCTGATCGAGGGTAGAGGAGGGGAGATCTCCAGTGGGGTTGGGGCATTACAAGGGTGCGAATGTTATGATTTTTTTTTTTTTTTTTAAAAGAAACGGCTTACATACGTACTATGCCTCTTAACGCTGCCCTTCCCAATGTGGTCTGTATCTGTTTTATCTGATGTCAACAATTAGGGATGGGTCTTCAGATAGGCAATAGGAAACGGCCCTGAATACTATGTGCGCCTCGTGGGCTAGGCCTATTAAATTGGGTGACCTTAACTGTTCCTTCAAATGCTTGTTCTTATGCTAACCATGTGTTGGTGTTCGCTGTTCTATATCCACATTGTTAGGCAAGAATTGATGTAGTAGCACTGTGTGAGACTGCACAAGCCTTACCTACTTGATATTAGGTAACCCACCTACACAAGTTGGCAGTGTGACTGAGCAGCCAGGCCTAGCTCAAGAGGGGTGAATGTGAGCTGTAGAGGTGTAGCAATGAAATTCGAAAATTCAAGTAACCAAGTAACACTTACACTCAAGGTTTCAGTTTTAAATAGTTATTTATTTCTCCAGCATTGGGTCTGGCAGATTCACATGCTCATGAATATTCCCCGTCGTCAGGCTGGGAATCCAATCACTGGTCTCTGGGTCATACTGCCCCCAGCCAATGATCATCCTCTCCCTGAGCCCCACCCCTGGCAGCCATCCTCAGATTTATACCGCACGTTCAAGTGTTGGAAGTCCTCGTGCTATAGCTCTCGAGCTTTTTATTGTGTTTTGTGCTTTTTCAAAGTGATTTATCTCATTTTTCGGTTAAATCGAGCCTCAAGCTCCACCGTTTCTACTTCTGATCAACGGGGACCCGTTTCGGAATTTTCTACCACCCTCAAGGGTGAAGTTTTCGTCGAGTTACGCTTCTTGGAGGATTCCAGAAGTTTCTGAGGCCTACCTCTCGGACTTGGCCCAGGAGAAGGGAAGCTCGACACCCGGATCCAAACTGTTCAGGAACTGCCCTGGATGCAAGTTGCAGAATGTGTTCAAGGAGGACGAGCATTCGAGATGCCTCTACTGCCTCCACGACGACAAAACGCACGTGGAGAAGGACTGTGCGTTTTGCATGAACATGTCGGACCGGACTATGAGGGATCGTTGAACCCGTCTCGCCAACTGGCTGGAAGGCAAGAGCCCGTCAGGTGAGAAGAAGTCGAGAAGACCCCCGTGAAGACCCCGGTGGAAAAAAAGGGGGGTGGGCCGGTGGCCATTACGGACATGGACACAGCCTCCGAGGAGGAGCTGGTTGAAGTCTTGGAGGGCCTCGACAAGAACGTTGAGAAGGCCCGGTCCCACGGGAGGGATCCCGACGAGGACAACGTCGAGAACGAGGGTGGTGCCGGCGAGGTTCCAGTGGAGATACCATGGCGCCCATTGTTTCCTGAACCGCAAGACAACTCGGCAGCCATTTTGATGGCAATCCAATCCTTATGATCAATACGAGATTGCCTCTACCCCAAACAAGAGGAGGAGGGTTCATCCGGCCCCGCCTTTTCAGCCCTCACGGCCCTCTCCGCCTTTGTCCCCGTCCCCTGTCCCTGGGGATGACACGGGAACAGATACGGCCACGACGGTGGTGACGGGACGGATCTCCCATCACCGCTTCCTCGGGCCTCCCCGCCCGACGAAATTGGCTCCTTCCACGTCATGATTGCCCGGGCATCCGAGCTTTTCCAGCTCTGCCCCGAACAGCAGAAGAAGGAAGGCTTCCTCTACCAACAGCGCGAGGCCAAGAGGAAGACGGTCCTCGCAGTGCCGCTGCTAGATGACATCTGGGACGAGGGACTTACACTTCTGAAGAACCCGTCCACGACGCCTGCCAAGAGGGACCGTTACGAGAAGAAGTACCAGGTCCCCTACGCCGCCCCCTGGTGCCTGAGGGCACAGCCGACCCTGGATTCGGTCATCTCGGCAGCGGCCAAGAAGAAAGCGGGGGGGCATCTGTTTCATCTTCAACTTCTATACCGGACGGCGAGGGAAAGAAATTGGACGCCATGGGACGAGGAGTCATCTCGTCCGCTGCGATGACGATTAAGGCGGCCAACGCTCTAGCGATTGTGGCCCGCTACGACAGTGAGTTGTGGTACAAGATCGCTCCCCTATTGGACTTCCTACCAGACAAGAGAGCAGGAAGGTGAGGTGGCGTCGGACCACGCCATAACGGTGGCCATGGACATTGCCGACACCGGTTTCCGCCAGTTGGGCAACATCGGTTGCCTTAGACGGCGGGGGTGGCTCAAAGCGACGGATTTCCGCCAAGACGCGCAAGCCAAGGTCTTAGACATGCCCTTCGACGGGAACAATCTGTTTGGAAAGACAGTGGATGAGTCACTTCAGGCCATGAAGACGGAGATGGCTCGGGCCTTGAGAGTTCTGCAGCAACGACGGCCGCCCTTTCGGAACTCCGGAGGCAAGCAAGGTGCCTCCAAAGGATTTGGCGTAGGATCCTCGACGTACCGTCAGGCGGCCCGCTCCTCATCACAAGAAGCTTACAGGGGACGAGGCAAGTCAGGTGGATCTCACCGTCGTCGCCAGGGAAGTCAAGGCGGCAAGGCTGCTGCCAAGCAAGACTGAACCGGCTGTTGCATCGGGCCCCCATCGAAGCACCCCGGTGGGAGGCCGGCTGACGAAGTTCATCAGCGTGTGGGAGTCCATGTCCACCGACCGTTGGGTGCTGGATGCCCTGGGCCACGAGCACACTCTGGAATTTCTAAAGAGGTGGCCCTGAATTCCTCCCGTGGCCAGGAAGGAAAACCACGCCCTTCAACTGCTGTTAGAGGTAAGGGCGATGCTCAAGAAAGGAGCCATCAAGCTCGTCCCAAAGAGGCTCTGGGGCTCCAGAGTATACTCAAGATACTTCCTCGTCAGGAAGAAGAGGGGAGGTTGGCGTCCCATCCTGGACCTGCGTCGACTAAACAAATAAATTAAGGCACAGAAGTTCCGGATGGTCACCCTCCAGCACGTGCTGGGCCAGCTGGAGGAAGGCGACTTCCTATAGTCGTTGGATTTGGAGGATGTGTACTTTCACATCCCCATTCTAAAAGGACATTGAAAGTTTCTCAGGTTCGTAGTCCAAAGACGGCACTACCAGTTCAAGGCCCTCCCATTCGGATTGAAGTCGGCTCCCAGGGTATTCACCAAGTGCCTAACACCAGTGGCGGCGTGCCTGCGCCTGCAGGGGATCCACGTCTACCCCTACCTGGACGATTGGCTCATCCGAGCAAGAACAAGGGAACTCGCCGTCGAACACACAGCGAAGACCGTCCGGCTGCTCACGGACCTGGGATTCTCCATCAACTTCCCCAAATCCCATCTGGTTCCTTCGCAGTTCGCACTGTTTCTGGGAGCCAGGCTCGATACAGTAGCGCGATTGGCCTCGTCGTCGGAAAAAAGGACGAAGGCCATCCTGGGCAAGGTGCAGCGTCTGCTGGCCACGGAGGTGGCCAGGGTAAGGTCCATCAAGTCTCTCCTCGGGATGATGTCCTCATGCATCTACCTGGTGCGCCTGTGCAGGCTTCGGATGCGCCCTCTACAGGAGTTCCTTGACACCCGTTGGATGCCAGCGACAGGCAGCTTCGAAGACAAGATCTCACTCAATGAAGTATTCCGCCAAGCAATTCGATGGTGGGGCACCCGCGCGCATCTCGCGGCGGGTACGGACTTTCAGACCCCAGCACACCAGGTGACGGTGACAACGGATGCCTCCCTGGAGGGGTGGGGAGCGCACACCAGAGATCTTCAAGCGAGAGGCCTCTGGCTCCCGGAGGAGAGGACGCTTCACATCAACATACTGGAGCTCTGAGCAGTGTTCTGGGCCCTCGGGTCGTTTCTCCCGTCCCTCAAGGGCAAGGTGGTGAGGATCTTCACCGACAACACCACCACGATGTTCTACATCCGGAAGCAGGGAGGAACAAGATCCCCAGCCCTATCCAAGGAAGCCCAGGATCTGTGGCACTGGTCCCTTGCCCTGGGGATGTTTCTGGTACCCTTTCATCTGGCAGGGATAAAAAAACACCATTGCCCGACTCGCTCAGCAGGAAGCTGCACTCGTGCCACGAGTGGGAACTGCGTCAGGGTCAAGTGGATGGACTTTCAACGATGGGGCAAACCCCAGATCGACCTGTTCACGACGGCGACGAACTCCAAGTGCCAGAGGTTCGCCAGCAGGTTTCCCCAGCCGAGGAGCATGGGCGATGCTTTCTCGTTCTCCTGGGACGACCTGTTCCTGTATGCATTCCCTCCGTTGCCGTTGCTACTGCGACTATCAACCAGCTTAAGAGCTCCCGGTGCAGGATGATCCTCGTCGCACCGGCGGGGCCGAGGGCTGATCTGGTTCCCAGACCTTCTGGAATTGTCAGCGTCCCCACCAGTAAAACTGTTGACGGACGCAGAGCTTCTCGCCAGAGAAGGAGGCGCCATTCTTCATCACGACCCGGAGTCACTGAACTTACAGGCCTGGCTCTTGCAGCACTAGAGTTTGGAGGGTACGATATCCCGGCGGACTTCAGAGAGATTCTTGCAAAGGCCAGGGCGTCCTCAACTCTCAAGTGCTACGGACACAATTGGAAGAGGTTCTCTGTCTGGTGCTGTGCACAGAAGATTAACCCTCTACGGATTACGGCCCCTCAAGTGCTACCATACTTACTGTCGCTGGCCAAAGCTGGAATAGCTCATGCTTCCATCAAGATACATCTGGCAGCGATTTCCCGATACACCAGAACTGCAGGACGCTCATCCCTGTGGTCTCATCGCCTGGTGAAGGAGTTTATGAAAGGACCATTCCCGCCGGTGAAGGCTCCAGCCCCGGCGTGGGAGCTCAAAGTGGTGCTGACCAGGCTCATGGGCCTGCCATTTGAGCCTTTGCATTCGGCTCCGTTGAAGTTCCTGTCGTGGAAGATGGCGTTGCTTGTGGCCATCACCTCTGCACGACGCGTGGGAGAGATTCAGGCCCTATCCTGCAAGCCTCCATACTTGACTTTTCACGAGACGAGGGTGGTGCGGAGGACGCACCCCTCCTTAATGCCCAAGGTGCCGTCGGACTTCCATCTCAACGAGCCCTGGGTGTTACCAGTTTTCTTCCCGTCACCTTAGTCGCCGGCCGAGAGGACTTTGCACTCGCTGGATGTAGCTAGAGCGCTGAAGTTCTACGTGGACCGAACAAAGAGTTTTCGGAAGACATCACAGCTGTTTGTGAACTTTGGACCTGTGAACCAAGGGAAGGCTCTCTCGAAGGCTTCCATTTCCAGATAGGTCTCCGGTTGCATCATGCACCGTCACCGGTTGGCAAACCGACCGTTGCCCGGCCGTCCGAGAGCCCATTCGACCAGAGCGATCGCTGCTACCACGGCGTTCTTGTCTGGTGTACCCCTGCTGGATATCTGCAGGGCTGCTACGTGGAGGACGATGCACACCTTCACAAGATTCTACTGCGTTGACCGGGATTCCAGGGAGGAGTCCAGAGTCGGCCAGGCAGTGCTGCGCAACCTGTTCGCCTGAAGGTGGTCCTGGTGAGGAGGTAAGAGTTGCTTAATGTTGAGCCTTTGCCACCTCCTGTGGTTGTGCATGTGTGGACTGCTATGTATTCTTATATTCATGAGGATGTGAATCCATGCCAGACCCCATGCTGGAGAAGGAACAAGTAACTTACCTGTAACTGTTGTTCTCCAGCATGGGTCTGGCATGGATTCACATGCAAACTCTCCTTCCTACCCCTCTGCGCCTCTTCACGTCATACTGCCACTTTGTGCTACCAAATCTGAGGATGGCTGCCAGGGGCGGGGCTCAGGGAGAGGGCAGTCATTGGCTGGGGGCAGTATGACCCAGAGACCAGTGATTGGTTACTACTAAGAAAGACAGATCAGAAACGAAACTGATACTGATTTTCTCTTTACCAAGGATTCCCAGCCTGACGGGGAATATTCATGAGCATGTGAATCCATGCCAGACCCATGCTGGAGAACAACAGTTACAGGTAAGTAACTTGTTCCTTCTCCTATAAAGCAATCGCTGTGCTCTGGGTCATACTGCCCCCAGCCAATGACTGCCCTCTACCGAAGCACCTCCTCTGGCAGCCATTTCCAGAGTTTTACTGCATGTTCAAGTGTTGGGAGCCCTCGCGTTTTGCTCTTTGAGCATTGTGCGTTGTTTCGCGTTTTTTGGTAGGATAACTGTTTTTGGTTCAAGTGAGCCTGTGTGCTCCATCGCTTATCCATCCGATTAACAGGGATCTGTTTTTCGGTATCTTCCATCGCCCTCAAGGGCAGAAATCAAGTGTGGAAGCTTTCAGAATACTTGAGGCCTCCACTGCACCGGATCATGTCGGAGGAGGAGGACCAAGCTTCCCTCTTCAAGCTGTGCACCAGCTGCGGTTTGCAGAATGTTTTTACAGATGAAAAGCATTCCCAGTGCCTGTATACTACTCTACACCCGGCACATAAAAAAGATTGAGATCTGCCGTGGCTTCGCCAAGCGCACAATGAAGTATCAACATGTCTGGTTGGTGGCGTGGCTCAAGACCAGGGCCTCTACTCCGGGTGATTCACAGGGGCATGCCTTTTGTGAATCCAACCAACCTGGGCGGGCTTTTAAGTCCTTTGAGGGCTCTCCATCTGTGGGGGCCCAACACAAGGCCAAGCACCGTGAGTCTGCTTTCACCGGAGTCGCCGCATCAGCGGGTCCCACTACAATCGGGGCCCGTTCATAGTCCCCTTCTGCCTCGATCTCCAGCCACCGCTCCAGCTCTTGGCCCACGAGGAAGTCGGCTACCCCAGGGAAGCTGGGGAAGAAACCAGAGGTGGCCAAGCAGGACAAGGTGTCAGTCTTTGCAGCTAAAGCCCAGGCGGTTCTGACCAAGACTTCATCTTCCTTCGAGATGATTGCTGCCTCCCTATCGAAGGCGAGGGGGGCTGACCTGGTCCTGGGTGCCGCGGTGGCGACCGGAGTGGCGCTTCCTCCCAGGCGGGAGGCTTCGGCCAAGCCAGGAGCTTAGTCTGGGACCGACCCGTCAGGACCCAAAGAGGCAATGACATTTCTACGAACAACGAGGAGGAGATACTTTACGTCCACACCATCCAGGGTGACGACGACGATGGAAACGTTGTGGGGGGGGGGCACCTGCCGGAAGCGGCAATGACTGGGACAACGGCATGGGCACTGGGCCTAGTGACCCTGTCCCTCAGGTGCCTCTGAGGGACATATTGCATGACATCCTCTCAACCCTCCACATGCTGGTGTCGGAGATTCAGAGGAGGATGCCGATGGCGCCACCAGTGGTGACCCTGTTGACACTGGGGCAACCACCAGTGGAGAAGGAAGCGGCATCCTACACCTCCCATTCCAACCGTTGCTTCCCCCCCTTACCCAGGGGGACAAGAACGGACACAGCGACGACTGACACGGACGACGAGCAGGGATGGGAGATCCTGCATCACCGCTGCCAAGAGCTTCTCCTCTGGACGAAGTGGGATCCTTTCTATGATCGCCCGTGTGTCGGAGATTTTCCAGCTCACCCCAGAAGAGAAAAAGGAAGGCTTCCTATACTAGCGCGGGGAGGCGAAGAGGAAGACAATCCTATCAGCTCCACTCCTGCACGACGTCTGGGGTGAAGGGCTGGGACTACTGAGGAACTCCGCCCCAGCGAAGAGAGCGGTTTGAAAATAAGTACCGGCCGCCGGAGTCTGCACCCAAGTGTCTACGGTCTCAGCTGTCACTGGACTCGGTCTCAGTGGCCGCCAGGAAGAAGTCTTTGAGTTTGTCGTCTTCATCTGCACCTCCGGACAATGAGGAGAAGGAATTGGATTCCATGATGAGAAAGGTCATCTACTCCGAGGAGAGGACGGTCAAGGCGGCCAATGCTTTAGCGTTTGTGGCCAGATACGACCGGGAGCTTTGGTACAAGATGGCTCCTCTCATGGATTTCCTCCCTGATGAATAACAAGTCGAGGCTTTGGAGATCCTCCAGGAAGGCGAGCTGGCGTTGGACCATGCTATCACGGTGGCCCTGGACATTGCGGACACAGGTTTCTGCCAGATGGGAAAAATGGTTTGCCTTAACTGCCGTGGCTGGCTCAAAGCCACCAACTTTAGACAGGAGGCCCAGACGAGGGTTCTGGACATGACATTTGACAGAGACAACCTATTAGGGAAGGCAGTCGATGAATTCCCTCCAGGCCATCAAGACCGACAGCCTGTGCCTTGGGCACCCTACAACATCACTGGCTGTCGTTTCGTTCCTCAGGAGGGAAGTCTAGCAGGTCTTTGAAGGGTTTTGACCGTTTCTCGACCCAGGAAGCCAACAGGGGTCGCTCCAAGGCCTTCGGAGGTGGCCGCCAATGCCAAGGCTCCCAGGGCGGCGCGCTGACCGCCAAGCAGGATTGAACCGGCCAAGAAGTTGGGCCTCCATCCCTGCACCCTGGTGGGAGGCTGGCTGGCTAACTTTGTCAGCGTGTGGGAGACCATCTCCACCGATCGATGGGTGCTGGACGCTCTTCCACACGGACACACTTTAGAGCTTCAACGGATGTGTCCGTGAATACCACGGGTGTCCCGGCAGGAACAACACATCCCTCAGCTGCTGCTGGAAGTTCAGGCCATGTTTAAAAAAAAAAAAAAAAGGGGGCGATGGAGTTGGTTCCAAAGCGACTCCGAGGCTCCGGAGTTTACTCAAGGTACTTTCTCATGAGAAAGAAGACTGTGGGCTGGAGGCCCATTCTTGACCTACGACTGCTCAACAAGTACATAGTCGCAGAAGTTCAGGATGGTCACGCTGCAGCATGTGCTCGGCCAGCTGGAGGAGGGGGACTGTCCGTCATCGTTGGATCTAGAGGACGTGTACTTCCACCACGTTCCCATACACAAAGGACATCGCAAGTTTCTGCGATTTGTCATTCAAGGGAAGCATTACCAGTTCAAGGTTCTCCCCTACGGACTGAAATTGGTGCCTAGAGTCTTCACCAAGTGCCTGGCTCCGGTGGTGGTCCATCTATGACTGCAAGGAATCGATGTGTATCCTTACCTGGACAACTGGCTCATCCGGACCAAGTCAAGGGATATTGCTGTCGATCACACGGTGAAGACCATCCGACTGCTGATGGACCTGGGGTTCTCGTTGAATTATGCAAAGTCTTGCTGGACTCCATCCCAGGACGCGCTGTTCCTGGGATCCAGGCTCGACACTGTGGCCTGCCTGGCGTCACCGGCGGAGGAGAGAATAGCAGCCATTTTGGGCAAGGTCCCATAGCTGTTATGTTATGTTATTTCATTGGTAAGGCGCCAAAGCCCGAAGGCATCCAGGCGCCGGAAGAAAAGAAAGTAGGCCCTATCTAATACACATAGGTAGCTGGATCGGAATATTATGAGAAGAGGAAAGTCTTTAACTGTTTCCGAAACATCATAAGATTGTTTGTATTGCGCAGAGACACCGGAAGGGCATTCCAGGCCTGTGCGGCCTGTACATGAAAGGCGCGGCCATTGCCACAGGCACTTTTCACTCGATCTACGTGTAGAGAGCAGGTTTTAGCTGAGCGAAGAGATCTGCTAGGTGCCTATATCTTCAACCTATTCTTGAGATATATGGGCGCATCACCATAGATACATTTATGGCAGGTTGTCAGGAGCTTGAATTGTATTCTAGCTGAAACTGGCAGCCAATGGAGACTCCTCCTAGCTGCGGATGTGGGCTCTAAGCGCTTCATCAGAAAGACAATGCGTACTCCAGAGTTTTGAATCTTTTGGAGTCTTTGTAAGTCTACTTTCTTCACCCCTCCCAAAAGAGCGTTACAATAGTCCACTCTAGGCAGTATTACGGCGCGGACTAATTTTTTTCGGTTTTCCTGAGACCAGCGGGGCCACTTGACGAAGCACTTTCAGATGATAGTTAGTGCTTTTCACAATGGCGTCAACGTGGGCCTTGTTGTCTAAACTGGCCTCCAAATAGGTACTTTATCCACACGTTTTAGGAAGAAAAGGGTGTTAGTGATTGGTCTGAGGTTTGCGGCATCATTAGGGTCTTAAACCAACCTTTTTCAACTCTTTATTTCTCATTTTCAACAATATTCAACAAGCAGTATCATCATCATAAGTCATTGAACTGCAAAATATACAATAGCAGGAAGCAATACAGCAGAATTTCATACCATAACCCCATATCCCACCATATCAAAATGTAAAATTAACTTAAAACCAAACCAGATATATCAAACAAATAACAGACAAACAAGACTACACAAAACAACTACATAAACACAATTCCCCCCCCCCCCTATATGTAAAGTACCTGAAAGTAAACCATTTCACTCCACTCTATAATTCAACCTAGCATTATCCATAAAGGTCATTAAAACTCTCCCACATTTCATCATAAAGTTCTGCCTTGTTTTGTTTACTAAACATAGTTTTTTCAAATCTTGATAAAGCTCTAACATCCAAAATCCACTCCTCCACTGTCGGCTTTTTTCGTGTCTTCCAGACCTTCAACACTTGTTTAACCGCCACCAACAAAACTTTACGCACCCCGCACAATATCACCCAACTTACATTACGCCCACCACCATACGACAGGAATATAACTGCTAAGGGATTGCGTGGGTAAACAATGTGCCAGACCTGATCAATCCTGTCAATAACCTCCCTCCAAAACCTTACCACTCTTTCACAATGCCACAACATATGTAACAGAGTACCCTGTTCTTTTCCACAACCCCAACACAAATCATCATCAACTAAACCCAATTTGCACATACGTGTTGGCGTCCAATATATTCTGCCCAATATCCTTTGATGTATGTAGCGTAATTGCAAATCCACTTTGGCTGTCGTCGGCACTCTCCAAATCTTATCCCATTCTTTTAATGTGAGTTCCCTGCCCAACTCCTCTGTCCACGATAACCTCAACTTTTCCCACGAGTCCAACCATTGCCCATCCAGTTGCATAAACTGCATAAATGTAGACACTTTTTGAAATCCCATTTCCAATATATCAAAATTCTCTGGCTTTTTCAAGAATGGAGCATCCAACATTTCTCTCCGTTCCAAGAGTAAAGCTACCAAAATTTCATATCTTCTCAATTCCCTGTCCCTCAAACCAAATTTCTCAACTAAACTCCCAAAAGGTACCACCCCAGCATCATTCCACACATCGCCAATAATCAAAACTCCCCTCTGAATCCAACTCTTCCAAGTCAGTACCTTATTATTATACTGCAGACCAGGATTATGCCAAAGTGAAGCCTCTTCATAAAGATATAGTCCCTGACCAGTACCTATAATCCTAAACCAACCTTTTTCAACAGAGGAGTAACTACTACATGCTTTATAGATGAGGGAATGTGATTAGTACGAAAAGAGGAGTTTACAAAACGACAAAGAAAAGGGGCAAATATGTCCTTGTGTTCTAGTATGATTTTCGATGGTAGAAGTTCACCAGGACAACTAGTCGGGTGCATGGCTCGCATAATGTTACAAATGTCTGTTATAGTGTGTTCTTTGAAATTAAACTTAGCTTGGGGTTGTTGCAGAGATTGTTCTCCTTTGGAAAAGGATTTAAATGTAACTTTGGGTTTAGACTGTGTCTCTTGATCACTGTCATGATTAGGTTCGCTGAGGGTGGTACTGAGAGTTATTTTGGCTAGTTCTTGGAGAATTTTGCTTTGGGCCGTTTTCAACTTATCGGAAAAAGCCTTTTGTACCTTTTTACAATCATCCCTAGTGGGTTTAATGACTGGGTTTATACTTGCAGGTTTTTCCCAAGATCTTAGAAGAGAAAAAAGCTCTTTCGTTTGATTTCCAGCATAAGTAATTTGGTTGTTGTAGAAGTTATGCTTAGCTTGTACAATTTTCAACTTATATTCCTTAGCCTTAATTTTCCAGATCTCTAGGTTTTCTGGTGTATTATCTTTTTGCCAGGTATGTTCCGCCTGTCTTTTAGCTGTTTTCAATTTTGCCAATGCTGGAGTAAACCATTGATGATGGTTAGGGGTATCTCTAACCTTTCTAACCTTCAACGGTGCAACATGATCCAGCATTTTTAAAATGTGATCGTTATAGGTACTAATAAGTACTTCTGGACTATCTATGTCCTCAGTAGATTACATTATCGTCTCCAAGCAGGCTGAAAGAATAGAAGGCATAACCAGCTTCATGTTGCGTCCAAGCGATTCGTGCATGGGTTCATGTTTCCTGGGATGAGTGATAGGAAGTGTCAATTGAAAGTGTATGAAGGAGTGATCCGAGCAAGGACATGGCGTGGTAACTATATTATCAAACAGAATGTTTCCACTTCCCACCCAATCCAGGATATGACCTTTTATATGCGTAGGTTCGTTATTATGAATGAATATATGATGATTATGTAGTGATTTTTCAAGGTCAATAGCTTTCCTGTCCTTAGCATGACCCTTCCATAGGTTAAAATCACCCAGAATCACCACTGCGGAGTTGGTGGTCAGCAACGGTGTAATAGTATCCACAATATCATCATTGAATTTAAAGGAATCGCCTGGGGGGCGGTAAATAAGGATGAGATTAATGCTGTGATTAAAGTCAGCAAGTAGCTTGATGTGTAAGAGATCGCAGCCCACACATTCCATTTTACTTTGATAAATACCCAGATCTTTTTTACATATAATAGCCACACCTCCACCGGTGCCGACTTCTCAGTGTTTAGCGAAGAAAGCATAGCCAGGGGGTGTCACCTGTTCAATAGTGGGCCCATGTGCATCGATAAGCCAAGTCTCGGTTATGCACATGATGTCCACATTGTGTTCTAGAATGAAATCATGGATATCAACCATGTGTTTTACTAGAGACCTGGTATTCAACAAAACTAATGTCAGTTTATTTTTGTTACTCAATATATGTTTAGAAGGTCCCTGTTTAATATGATCTGTATTAGGCATGTTAGCACGGAGGGTCACCACAGTGAGTACCATCAAGTTGCTGCTCGGCATATCGTCATCATGCATATACCTGATTCAGCTTTGCAGTTTGCGGATGCGCCCACTACAGGAATTCCTCTATGCCCATTGGGTCCAGGTGTCCGGAGGCTTCAAGGACAAAATCGCACTCGTCGGAGTTCTGTCGAGCGATAAGGTGTGTGCGCTCAACATCACCAGAGGCACGGACTTCCAGAGCCCCCTGTATCAGGAGACGGTCATGACGGACGCTCCCTGGAAGGATGGGGAGCCCACACCGGACGTCTTCACGCCAGAGGTATATGGCTGCCGGAAGAGAAGACGCTACACATCAACGTCCTGGAGCTACGGGCAGTGTTTTGGGCCCTCAGGTCTTTTCTGCCGTCCCTCAAGGGCAAAGTGATGAGGGTCTTCATGGACAATACCACCACAATGTTTTATATCCGGAAGCGGGGGGGGGGGCACCAGATCCCCAGTTAAGCTACTACTTATAGTCATCAGTCAACTCGGACTGTACCGGTGCAGGATGATCCTCCTCGCAGCAGCGTGGCCGAGGCAGATCTGGTACCCGGACCTCCTAAGCATGTCAGCGTCCCCTCCAGTCAAGCTGCCAGTGATCGCGGATCTAGTCGCCAGGGAAGGAGGGGCAATTCTGCACCACGATTCAGGATATCTGAAACTGAAGGCCTGGCTCCTGCAGCATTAGAGTTCGGTGGCTACAATCTTCCGGAGGCCTGCAGGGAGGTACTCGCCAAGACCAGCGTGTCCTCTACTTTGAATTGCTACGGGCACAAATGGAAGCATTTTGAGACTTGTTGCTGGTCGCAGAATATCGACCCTCTGAGTGTCACGGCCCCTCATTGGCTGAATCAGGGCTGGCACACGCCTCCATCAAGGTACATCTGCCGGTTATCTCCCGCTACACCTGGTCTCCGGGACGGTCTTCACTGTGGTCACACCGTCTAGCCAAAGAGTTCATCAAGGGACTGTTTCGCTCGTTCCCGCTGGTTAAGGCCCCGGCGTGGGAACTCAGTGTGGTGCTGACTAGGCTCCTTGGGGCCCCATTCGAACCTATGCATTCAGCCCTGCTCAAGTTTGTCGTGGAAGACGGCGTTCCTCGTGGCCATCACCTCTGCAAGATGAGTAGGTGAGATCCAGGCCCTGTCCTGCAAGCTCCCTTAACTTTCCACGTGACGAGGATGGTGCTGCGGACGCACCCCTCCTTCATGCACAAGGTTCTGTTGGAGTTTCAGGTCAACAAGCCCTTGGTGTTCTTGGTGTTACCTCTGTTTTTTCCGATGCCTTCGTCACCGGCTGAAAGGACTTTGCACTCGCTGAATGTGGGCCGAGCGCTGAAGTTATGTGGCCCGCTCAAATTGTTTAAGAAAAACCTATCAGCTTTTTGTAAACTTTGGTCCTGTGAACCATGGGACGGCCCTGTCAAAGGCTTCCATTGCCAGGTAGCTCTCCGGCTGCATAACTCATTGTCACAGGTTGGCAAACCGACCGCTGCCTGTCTGTCCGAGAGCCCACTCTACCAGAGCGATCACTGCTACGACGGCATTCCTGTCTGGTGTGCCCCTGCTGGACATTTGCAGGGCTGCATTTTGGAGGTCGACACACACCTTCACGAAATTTTCCTGCGTCGACAGGGATTCCAAGGAGGAATCCAAAGTTGGCCAAGCAGTGCTGCGCAACCTGCTTACTTGAAGGTGAGCTTGGTAAGGAGGTAAGAGATTGCTTCTGTTAAGCCTTGCCACCTCCTGTGGTTGTGTAATTATGTACTGCTGTGTATTGTTTATTCATGAGCATGTTAATCCATGCCAGACCCCATGCTGGAGAAGGAACAAGTTACTTACCTGTAACTGTTGTTCTCCAGCATGGGTCTGGCATGGATTCACATGCAAACCCTCCCGCCTGCGGCTCTCTTGGTCCTACTGCCACTTTACGTGCTAGCAAATCTGAAGATGGCTGCCAGAGGGAGAGGCTTAGGTAGAGGGCAGACATTGGCTGGGGGCAGTATGACCCAGAGCTCAGTCATTGGTTTATAGGAGAAAGACAGTTTAGAAACGAAACTGAAATTGTTTTTTCTTTTACGAGGATTCCCAGCCTGACTAGGAATATTCATGAGCATGTGAATCCATGCCAGACCCATGCTGGAGTACAACAGCATGCAAGTAACTTGTTCCTTATTTAACATCAGTTTTTAAATAAGCTTTCTTTAAAAAGGGCAAGATATGTGACACTGTATTTATACTTTTTAATGCTTTTCAGAATCAAACAAGTTAGTTACTCTTTGGATATGCTTCTTGCGCAATTCCTACACCCTGGGGTGACTTCATTCACAAAGGACGGTAATGGCATTTATATATCACACTAGTTATACTTTCTAGATTCTGAGGTTGCAGAAGGGAAAGGTTTAAGGAAGGGAAAGGTTAAGCAGGTTCTCCGTATACGCGAGGACAACTAAATCTTCCAATGAAATCTAGACAAGCCTTTCCCAGCAGTAACAATCTAAAACAAGTTGCCACCTATGAGGAACAAACCGTTTCAAGGTCAATGGGATAGAAGAGTCTGCAGGCAGCCAGGACAGCCAAAGACAATTGGAACACATTATATGGACATGAGCCACTTCTTAGATAAAAAGTCTTGCCCAAAGTTAGAGCGTTTGTAGAAAAATCACTTGGAGGGTTACAAGCTGTTAAGCCTGTGAAAGGCAGAGTTGGAATCAACTCTACCGGTAAGCCACTGCAAGTATCAACTGAGAAAAGCACAGCTTAAAAACCCTGCAGTAAGTACCCCAAGTCTAAACAGTACATCTGGTTTGAAGAAGAGTGGTCCAGCTGGAGTCTATCCTGTTGCAGCAGTGCAGACCCTGCGTTCCTGAGCCTCAGTCGTGGGGACAAGAGGGAGGACATCTGGAGAGCTCCTGCGGAGCCAGTTTGGAGGTCGTCTGCAGCACTAAGCACTTTCAGCGCTTGGCAAACAGCACTGGCGCGGATCCTGGATACTGGTTGGGTGTCCTTCACTCCTTGGGTTCTACACTCTAGTGAGGGGACTCGAGCTCTGGTCGTCCTGCTTCTGGAGGGTACTTGGGAGACTCCTGGAGCTTCTAGCCGGATATCAGACGTTGCACTAGACTACAGCTTTCTCGACCCCTGGCACTATGTTCTTACAGCAGCGAAAAAATACAGCCAGTCGGGAAGATGGTCCAGTGGAGTTCATCTCGGGGTTAGTTGGTCCCACTAACCCAAAAGAAGAATTCATACCTTCCAGAGCTTCCCTGTTAAATTGAAAGAGTTTCAGCACAGCAGCAAGGTTTCACTGGGCAATTTAAAGGTCCAAAAGGATGCAGCAAGCTTTGTTCACGGTTTCTTTGTCGGGTGTTTCTCCCAGTGGTCGACTCTCCTTCTAGTCCCAAAACACTCACCTTTTTAAGCAGGTTTCTCCCATTCATGCACAGCCTAGGCTGTCAATCACTCAGCAGGGTGGTTGTCCTAAAAGCACAGGCAGCCAATCAGGACTAGTAGCATTCAGGCATTGCTAGAGACAAAGGACAGGGGCGTTTTGGGAACCTCCCTCACATCCTGTCTTTCCAGACACACTGGAGCCACAGTAATACAATCACAATAATACTTTACATAGATGAGGTGAGTAGTATGTGTCTCAAAAAGCACTGCCTCTTCAGCCAATTCCTGAATCATTCAGGTGAGAGGAGCATCTCAACTGTGGTATGTGTCTCCACGCCTGCATTGGGATGTGAATTCCTGGCACGTTTCAGATGCTTTGCAGTGTGCAATAGTCAAATGAAATTTGAATTTATTTTTAATGACCATAGTTCGAGTAAAGGAAGGGTATCCTGCAGATGACTTGGTTGAGGAGGGTTGTATATGGAGAGACAAATTAGCAGTAGCCTCGGTCACAGGGAGACCTCTTCCATCATGGTTCCTTGTCCTTTTACATAAATGATCCTGAATGGATACTTTGGCTGCAAAGAAATCTCCTGCCGCACCAGTCCTTAGTAACAGGCCTACATTTCCAATAGCCGCTTTAGTGACAGTGTCTTCATGACTGATACTTTTCAGCAGGTCCTGCCCATGACAGCTGCTTTCTTAACTTCTCTGCATGCTGATCCCTCACTGAAGAGGAAGCATAAACCAGACTCCCAGATGGCGCTGTTGCGCAACGTGCAAGATGGCCACCCCAGTGTAGAGTTCCGACACCTGAGGCCACCCCGGACAAAATCTGACTTCACTCAGCCAATTTTCAATGGCCATATCCATGTGGCAAACTCATCAACACACCTACCATCCCACGGATTCTTTTTTCCGGCCCGATCGGTGGTCGAGAGGTAAGGAATGGGCTGCCAGCTCCGGAGCAGCGGCAAGGGATGGGGGGGGGGGTCTTGTGCGCTCCGGTGCACAGTGAGGGTCCAAGGGTGCAGCGCTGCTTTTATGTAGAGGGCAGTTTCAGGCACCTTGCACGGTGAGATCCTGGGATCAGGGCTGTGGGCCGAATGATCCTTGCCCCTCCTTGCCCCCCGCCCACTGTAGCCCCTCCTTCCCCGGCTACTGAAAGTGCACTGCTACGTCCATCTGGAGTCCGGATGCCGGCACCATTGAAGAGACCTCCCAACAGCACTCGATGCCCCATCTTGCTCTCATATCCCCGGCGGAGCTGGCTCTCCAAGGTCCCTCCGGGCCTGATCGGAGTAAAGGGGGTGAGGGACGGGCTGCCTGCTTCGGAGCTGCAGCGAGCAATAGGGAGGTTGCGCTCTCCAGAGCACAGTGAGGAGCAGTGAGCGCGAAGAGAGCGGACTTGGGCACCCGGACAAGGTGAGGTTCTGGGGCCAGGGCTGGAAGCTTAAAGACCCTTGGCCGCCACTGAGCGTGCCTGCTGCGGCTCCTCGCTATTGAGAATAACTTGCAGTACCCAGCTGAAGCACAGACACCGGCACTGTTGAGAGGGCCTCCCAGCACTACTAAGTGGTTCATTTTCCTACATTTTTGTGGCCGGTGACCCCTCCACCTGGTCATATAACAGGGGAGCTGCAATCTACAGAACCGGGGGGGAAATCGCACCACAGGGCGCCACCGTTCCCTCATACTATTCTCCACTTGAGAGGCTATGATCTTGGGCACTACACCACTCAGCAGCCTGTTCATCGGTATGTGCTGCGTCCTGGGGGGAGCCTATCTGATGAACGTCTTGAATAACCACTAACCTGGCCCCTCCTCCCCACCCTTTGCCTAGTGGAGTCCGGAGAGTTAAAACTATTGGTGCTGTGCTCCTCAATGTCTTGACCACCACTATAAATCGAGCCTTGCAACACTCTTGGGTCATATCTGGGGAGCATATAGACAACTAGGGATTGTGGGGGGGGTCAACTGATACGTTCTGCCTACCGATAATCATAGTGAGGTCAATCACTTAAACGTCTAATGAAAAGACAGTCACCTCATGCACCACTGACATTACTTTGCGCTCCGACTACTTGGCACGGCAGAGGTTCTTGATTGAGGTTTGGAGAGTCTGCCCTGTCCCACTTTGTTATCTAAGGACTATTCCCATCACCTGCGACTACACATTGCAAAAGAGGAACATCGATCCACCACCATAACAAAAGAACAGACCACTAGGTCAGAGCACTGGACCCCCTTGGGATGATCTAGAAGCAGGGTTGCAAATCAACGCTGCATGAGCCAGTATACCAAATCTGCCTCTAAACTGGCCGCCTGCGGAACGTCCAGAAGCAACGCCAATGGAGCTCACTGAAACCCAGCTTATGATGGCGTGCATGCAGGTGGGGTTTGCCGAGGTGCACAGCAAGCTGGACGATATGACCACCACCTAGACTCAATAATAATTTGCATTAGGAAAGGCGAAGAGGCAAAGTTAGTGCAGAAAAAACTATCAAAGTACGCCATCAAAGGGGCAATGTTGACTGGTGTAGACGGATCTGGTGCACAACAAGTATGCTGCAGGTGAATAACCAAAGGCAGTTCGACCAAGGTAGTAATGGGTTTATACCACGGGGAAGGGGAGGTTTTCAAGGAATAAAATTCCAGAACAATCAAGGTAGGTTCCAAAACACACAAAATAATCAAAACATACAGGAATGGCAGATCAGAAGACCTCCTCCTGTATGGTGTACATGTGGTATGACAGGACACTTCTCCTGCACATGTAGAAGTCCAGGCATCATAAAGAAAGGACAATTCTTAAAAGGGGGACTGCAAACCCACCTGCATATTTGCAGCAGAATGGAGATGGGTTTGCTGAGAATCAAACAGTGCAGCAGACACAAGTGCAGAGAGTACAGCACGTCTTTCAAACACAGCAGGCAACAATAAATTCACCACATGGGCAGTCACAGCAGTCACCCATACAGATGCAGCAGAGCACAAACACGGGACAATTAATGACTCCTAGAATAGGGGGCGTCACTGTTGGAGGGAATCCTTTCACAGGTACAGGGATGAGAATGTACCCACAATAGGACAGCTCACTGGGAGACTTGATGTCTTTGATACCATCTATAACGCCAAATCTTCAAGAGGAACCAAGGCTTGACATTAATATAGAAGGCAAATCCTTTTCTTTTTTAGTAGACACAGGTGCAACGTGCTCATGTATACGAGAGGGGACATTTTCGATGTCTGAAAATGCCATGAATACTAAAGGATTCACAGGAGCTACAATCTGAGTTCCTTTTACTGATGCATTGCCAGTCTCTATAGGCGAGTGTGACATGTCTGTGCCATTATTATATTCAAGGCAGACACCTATCAATATATTGGGTCGAGATTTAATGACCTCAGAGTTGAATACGACGATTTCATTCACTGATGAAGGCATAGTGTGCTCAACACCAGGAATGCATTATTTAAACGTGAGTGAATTTATTATGGCATTTGAAGGACAGGTGGCCATACGAGGAATGCCACTAGAACCAGATGTTTTTCACTATGGGGTACGCATTTTGTTAACATGTCTGCCAGGCTTAGTGGGCAAAACTGTTAGAATACCTGATGAATTTTTATTCAGGCCAAAGATACCTATGGATGAGGTTGAAGGACGTGTCTTTCCTTTAGAGTTACAAACAGCTATAGTGCAAGGAGAATTAGCTTTGCTTGGTGGGAATGACCATGGCGGCAAACAATGGTGCACAATGATTGCTATTGGCGAAGGTTACAGAATGACTGACGTCACTGATGAGGATCTGTTTGGAGATCATCCCACAGATGGCGAAGTGATATTCGAGATGAGTATTACTTATGGGGTGAGAACAATTAAACATGAGGTTCCTCAGAAAATGATGTTGTGCCAGAAACGCCCGAGTCTTATGATGAAGACATGGCAAAGGTGCCAGCCTCATTATGGACAAAAGGCCCCTATGACATAGGCCTATTGAAGGGGGCTGGAGAAGTAAAGATTAACTTTGAGCAGATTTACCTCGAGCACGACAGTATCCCATGTCTCGAGAGGCAGATGAAGGTATTTTTAAGACAATTTCTGCTATGATGGAACAAGGCCTACTAGTGATGTCTGAGTTATCGTGTAATGCAGCAATTTATCCTATCAAAAAAGGGAAAGGGGGGTTGTGGCGTTTAATCCAAGACCTTTGCCCGCTTAACCAGATTGTAGAGGCCGAGTTCCCTCTAGTTCCTAACCCGGCGACAATTCTATGTAATATACCTGTCAAGGCACGATACTTCACTGTGATTGAATTAAAAAGTGTGTGTTTCTCAATCCCATTGCATAAAGATTCATAAAATCTGACGTTAGGAAAAACTCACCTGAAAAGCACTCGTTTACCCAAGGGGTACTGCGAGTCCCCATCAATTTTCAATAGAGTCCTACAGATGGACTTAAGCAATATTGATTTAGAGAGTGTTGTATTGCAGTATATGGATGACATAATGGTTTGTAGCCCCTCAGAGGAAGATTGCAGACGTGATCCAGTTCAAGTGATGATTATCCTTGCAGACATAGGATATAAAATAGACAAGGAGAAATTGCAGTATTGTCAAGAGGAATTGTTGTACATAGACCAGCTAATTTTGTGTGAAGGAAAGGTTACTCCGGAGAGGGCTGAGGCTATTTTGAAAAGAGTAAATCAGATCACGATAAAGCACATGCAGAGATGTATGTGTCTGTTTAATTATGTAAGAGCATGGGTCTTGGATTACAGTTCATATATGAGACCCTTGTTGCAAGCTTTGAAGAAAGCACAGGTAAATCAGGAAATAATTGTTAGGAATGAGGAGATGGAATAAGGGTTTGACGAACTGGAAAAAAGAAATTTGCAGAGCTCCAGTTTAAGGGATTCCTAATTATGATGAGGAATTCTTTTTACTTTCGCACATGAATGGCACCGTTATGACAAATGTACTTACGCAGAGAACCACTTCGGGTTACAAGCCCCTTGCAAATTAGTGTGGTATTCTGGACCCAGTAATGAGTGGTCACTTTTCGTGTGAGCAATCTTTGTCCGCTGCCACGTTCACCATAGAGAAGGCTGCTAGCATAGTGATGGGACGTTCTAAGACGTTATTTGTGGAACATGCATTATTTGCAATTTTTGAAAAACCTAAAGGCACGTTCACTTCTCAAAGGGCTTCTGCCTACTAGGTAGTCCTATCGAATCCAGCAATCAAAATAGTCACATGCCGAATAGTGAATCCTGCCATGTTTGTAGCAGAACCACTGGCAGGTGGTGAGCATGCACATGATTGCTCGAACTATGAGGAGTTCTGTGATGAGCTCCCGAGGGTAAAGAAAAATGCGTTGGCAGCTGGGGAGATTCTCTTTATTGGCGGTTCTTCGAGAACTGATCAAAACGATGGACCAAGATTTACAGGTGCTGCTGTGGTATAGCACAAGGCCAATGTGGAGTTTCAAATGTTGCTAAGCGCACGGCTACTGTCTCACTTTTCAGCACAGGCTGCAGAATTAGTGGCACTGATGGGCGGGCTCGAGAATCATGCAGACCGGAAGTAACGGTGTACAGTGACTCTGCCTATGTGACGTCAACAGAGCACACAGGGCTAGCACATTGGAAAAGGAGGGGATACCTCCGAGCGGATGGCACTCCAGTACAGCACGCAGTGTTATTGGACAGGCTTATTGGGGCACTACAACTCGCAGTAGCCATCGCAATAGTTAAATGCACAGCTCATACTAAGAAAGCAGATTTTATCTCAAGTGGAAATCAAAAAGCAGATGAGGAAGCGAAACGCGTTGCATATATAGAAGTTATGTCCTTTAATACGCCTGATGTGAATGAAAGCATGGTGGTGATGAGGAGTGTGTCTGAGTGTTATAACAACCTGTCTAGGACTCAATTAGTAGAGATCCAAGGGGAAGCGCACTAAGATGAAAAAGATTTGTGCATGTGAAGAGGGTGTTCTTTAAACCCCTCTGAAACATTGTGCCGACAAGACAGCACTGGTAAACTGGTGATGCCTGTAGCCCTATTAAGTGTGGCGTTGGAACAGCTACACTACCCTACGCACGTTACTAGAGAGAGCCCCGCCGCAACAATTGTGGAGGATTGGTTTGTTCCAAATATGGTGGAACACGTTGCATTTTATGTAGTAAATTGTATTGTATGTCAAATGTTTACTGCTGGGCACACATTGCGCACAATTAGGAGTTATTCTGAGACTAAATGGTCCCTTTCAGCTTTTACATATCGACTATGTCGACATGCTGCAAGTCTGTAATGGATACAGATACATGATTGTTGTGGTGTGTCCCTTTTCAAGTTGGGTTGAAGCTGGACCATGTACACATCCAGATGCCACCTTTGCAGCCAAATTTCTAGTTCGAGAAGTGTTTGCTAGATGGGGAATATGTGAAGTATTGAGGTCAGATAATGGCCCTCATTTAGTTAACGTAGCTTTTGAGCAAATAAGCTTATTGCTTAGTATAAAGCACAAGTTTTCATTGGTGTATCACCTACAAGCGAACGGTGTCTGTGAGAGACTCAACGACTTGGTTAAAGAGAGAATGACCAAATTAAGATTGACCCTGCAGAAAGGATGGTTGAATTGTTAACCACTGGCATTGTATGCGGTGAGAAATCAACCAGGTTCAGACCACCATCTTACCGCCCACGAGATAGTGACAGGGAGACGAATGAGGACACCTCTCACACCTCCGGCTAGGGTAAGAAGTGATGCCCAGCCAACGGCATAATTGTTAGGAAAGGAGCTACGTGATTATCTTACATGCATGACATTCAGATCAGCTAAAGCGGAAGGGGCGTGGGGCCACTCGAAACACAGAAGGAGATGCTGCAGCAAACTGAGTTGAAGAGCTATGTCTTCCCAAACTTTTCCGTGGAGATGCAGTTCTAATCCGAAACTTCACTAGAAAGTGGCACAAGCTGCGTTTTGATGGCTCCTTCATAGTGGAGGACGTTAAACCGTCTGCAGTCAAGGTGCAAGGCAGACGTGCTTGGATATTCCTTGGTGACTTGAAGATCTATGCTGGAGAACCCCCTTCACCCCTACCCCGACCGGAAATAAGCATCGGGGTTGAACCACAGCATGTGCAGACTAGGTCTATGACGAGGAACGATGCAGAAGCTGTTGAATAATGATAGTTTATTGGACTGTGGCTTAGTTCGGGACACTATTTGGTCATTAAAAAGGAGTTACGGGAAGTTCTTTGTTCTTGAGCCACAGGAGCTTGTTGACATTGGACTGAGGCATGCTTAAGCCTTGATTGAAAAACAGATGTGCCAGATCTGGAGTTCATTTTCGACGACTGGAAGAGAGAGCAGTTCCTTGATTCCTTTCTCACCGAGTTCCTGTTCCTAAGTGCCTAGTGTGGTACCCAATGACAATGTTTCGCGGATCGTTCTTGCTGTTTTTCTGTTCATATTGCGCGCTTAACTTGCGCTTGTGTGGTGAATTCATCTGTTCTTGCAAGACTCTAAGAATGGTCCAATTGTGAGGAGATTGCTTACAGCGATCATTGAGCTAATTCTTCTGCTTCCTGAGTTCAGTGGGGACAACACAAATGGCCCTGTCATCGGATAATGCACATAGACTGGTCAGCTTAGTATTCTACTACCTGATTGAGGAGTGCCTGCATCTTGGGAAGCAAACCAATGTCTGAACATTCCTGAGGGACCCGAGGAACAATGCAGCGCTCAGAATATTGAGAGACATCATAATACAAGTGAACTGGTACTCTGCGAGAACATTAAGAACTGACAGACATTTAAGGCAGAAGATCCAAACTTCTACTGATTAAGGAACTTTGTTTTATGCTGAGAGGATCTTCATGTATTAAGGTCAAAGGCCAATTTGTGGTGTCCATTGGGAATTTGTATTCATCATTGCCTAGCCAGCTGAAGCGGATCGAGGAACTTTTGGAGCCGACTCAGCAGCATCCAGAAGTAGTGCATGATGTTGCCCGGGTAAAGTTTGTTTTTCCTTCCTTAATAGTAAAATGGGCAGCATCAATAGCAATTTTGTCATGGCAGATCACGAGAGACGTCCACGATGTGCAAAAAGCTATTGCTCCAAGTGGTCATACTTGGTGTCATTTACTCTTGTATCTTGTTCAAAGTGATATTGCTCTCACTTACAGTACAAACTGCTTATTTATAGACATAAGTGGAGCAAAGACTCATGTGTATCCTCCTGCACGAGAGAAGGGTAGCGATGTGGCAACTACAAGGCAGCCAAGACCTTATGTGGTTATTCCTACTCTAGAGACACACAAGAGCACCTGGTCCCGTGATAACTAAACCTGGGTTACCTTTTAGAAGGAGATCATGTATGGAGATTATGCAACATATTTTTATGCCTAAAGAGTTTATTGATGGGATGAAACTTCTGGAGCTTTCTCCTACACAGGTAGTAAATGTAAAAACACCGTCCATTGACAATTGTTTCTATGATTGGTCCAGTGAGAAGAAATTATGCTGACATATTGCATGAGATGGTTAGAGAAGCTCATAAGGAAAAAACCATACCTAAGCGAAGAGCTAGGGAGGATGATCATGAGCTGAATGATTACCTGGACAGTACAGCACACTTGGGGAATCACATCTGGCATCAGCATATGAAAGAAGTGGGAAGAAGGACCTCAAAGGAGGAATGCTTTGTATGTACACTCCTGCCTTATAGCATGGGAAATTTTAAGATCTTCATAGCCATTGAAATAGACGTCCAGGTAGCACATTGCCGATCACACATAGCACTGTGGCACACCAGAGGTCAGTTCATGGGCCGAGATGCCCATCTCAAATGGGCAACTGAATGGACAGATCCAGATGAAGATGACTACATTCAGGACACGACAAGAAATAGGGCGCATACTAAGAATCATGTGATCAGATACGAAAATCCTGGAGGGAAAGGAACTGGAATTAGATGGGAAGTAAAAAGAAGAGTCCAGGAAAATCTGCAGAAGAAATTCGTAGATGGAAAAACAAAGAACAAATGCAGATTTGGGGATCAGTGCTATCACCTGATGGATGGGAAAGAGTGGCTATCTGCGGAGCCTGGGATCTGCAGAGCCTGGGTGGTCATTGGTTATCAACCAGCCTACTGACATAGTGCAAAATGGATGCAATCCTCTATGGTCAAGACATGCTAAGCTGCTAACTTGGGTCGAAGACGGAGGAGGACCCTTGCAGATAGTGCCTTTGGAGAGTGCAAAGCTGTGCTTCAGAAATAATGGCACAAGAAAAGTTGGAGAGAATCAGAACTGTGGTAGAATCTTTGATGTACCAGGAATGAAACTTGAGACAGCAGTGATCATGGATCACTATTGGGCTTGTGGATCCAGAGCATATATGAAGCTACCCAAGGATTGGGGAGGACGATGCTCACTAGTAAATGTTCTTGTTTCAGCGTCAGTGATTCCTAAAAGTGATCTGAATATTGACAGTTTCCCGAAAGCAGATGCGCACCTGAGGAAGAAGAGATCTGTGGAGCTGATTAATCGAATGAAGAGGGAAAAACCTATTTCTCTGCCAAGTCAATAGAAGCTTTTGACTCTATCCCATATGAACACAGACTGTTCAGCCAGACTTAGTCAGTATTCACATTGATCTTTATGCCGAGAATCCAGGTTGGCGCAAATACCAAATGGCTGCAGATTACCAGATAGGAATTGCTGCAGACGATCAGCACAACCATGAAGGGATTCAATGCTATCAGAGAAGAGATGAGATCTATAAGACTGATGACTCTTCAGAACAGATGCATCTTGGACATGATCACAGCTATGGATGGATGGAGGTGTTTGTGCAAAAATCGGAGAATCATGTTGCACGTTCATACCTTCTCTTGATGACGAGAATGGCACCTTGACAGAGGCCATAGAAATGCGGATGAAACTACACGTCTAGATGATAGACGAAGTAGAAGACATTGCTGACGACAGCTGGTTTGGATCACTCTTCCTGGGTTCCACAATGGATGGCAGACATGTTCAAGTTCTTTGGAGCCCGGATCGTGTTGGTGTTGCTTGGATTTTGTGTGATCAAGATAATAATCACACAATGCAAGAAGACAGCAAAGAAAGCCGTAGGGATAAAAATCATGATCAATGTTGAGTCAGGATGGAAGGCCAGTGTCTTGACAGCTGAAGAAATCTGAGACTTTGTGAAGGCCAGTATCCATGCACCTGAGGGAACGAAGTTCCTGTATCCAAAGAACCATAAAGTGGATCTTTTGCAGCCCAAGTGGACAGTGCATGCCCATGACTTGGAACAAGGATGAGCATGTAAAATCAGCTGGATGCCTGATGGGAGTCATAAAGATATGGATCCCAAAGAAGCATTTCTTCAGACAAGGATGTCTAGATGTGAAGGATGATTAGAGAGTGGTCGATGAATCGCCCACGGGGGGGGGAGGAGTGTAGAGAAGGTGTGAGTACCCCCACCTCATTCGCTTCGCCCATCTTGCCTATATGTTGGGAACCAGAGGGTGAGACACGTGCGGTAACGGTGAAAATACTGATACCAAGGAGAATCCTGGAAGAAAGGTTCCCATTGAGAAAACCATACCTGCATACAAGAAAGTATGATGGCCATTTGAATGAAATCCCAGAAGAATCAGAGCAGATGAATGGCGACGTCACACAGAATCAAAACTGACGTACATAGAATAGATGCAGACAAAAGAATGCTGATATTCTATAAGGCATCAAGAAAGGATCAAAGATAAGTGGCATCTTGGGATCAAGATGAAGAGATTTATGCTACAAAATGGATGAAGATATCCAGTCAGTTTACACGTGTGCAGATGCGAAAGAAACGCAGGCAGACAAAGTATTCTTGAGCCTAGCTTAATAGTGAATAGATTGCGGCATGCACCAACATATACATATATACATATATGCATAAGTGAGTAAAGATTGGATATTTCTCCTACGAACTACAGCAGAGCTGGGCTAAAAAAGGAAGGCCTCTTTTCCAGTGTGTCGCAGTGAGAAAACAAATTAATTACAAAGTGAATTTCAGAAAGCCCCAGCTGGATGAGCCATGAAGCCAAGCCAAGAAGCCAAGGTCTTATCAGGCTGGGATGAGCAGACATTCGATACAAAACATGTGAAAGAACGAAACTCCTGTTCAGAAGGCATGGACAAAAACAAGGAAGACTTTCGAAGTCTATTAGAAAATAGTATTTTAAAATACACTAGAGCTCGATTTTGTGGTCTTCAGTCACGTGGAAAGATGAAGTTGGACGTACATGGCGGCCACACCTACGCACAAGGGCAGAGCATGCCTTCACTCCCCTGAATTCTCCAGAGCAAAAGAATACCCTCAAGGACAAGATCAAAGTTTTAATTGACAGCAGACCACTGAGGTGATGATGGATTAATATGCTAATTGGTGGGAAGCTATGATTAAGACTAGCGCACCAGCAACTGGAAGCTCAGCCTGCGTGCTGCTATCGTAGGTGGAAAAGTACTGACGGAGATTAGAGTGCCAACCATTTGTAGGGGGCCGCATGATTATGGGTCCTATAGTTTGTGTTTCCAATAGGACATTGTGTATTTAGTGACGTCCATAGTGACCTGTTATGGGAAGGGCTTAGTTGCCCCACCTGATGATAAGAAACAAATCACTTTCTTTCACTGCCTTAGACGAGTATGGATTGTATACTTAGATATTTTATTAGGCCCAATCGCACTTGTCACTGGGTTTTTGTAGTTTGCCATGTAGGATCACGATAGTAAATACATAGGTTGACGTCATCGATGATTATTTTTTGCTATAAAAGAATGTCTTTTTTTTTTTTTTTTTTTTTTTTTAACGATGCCTTGAGAGTTCTTACGCTGCGATGTCCGCTGTACTCCCTGTTTTAGATAATTGATATTAAAACAGTTATCCTTTTGCCAACTACCGGAGTCGTTTCGATTATTGGTGTTTGAATAATTTCTGCATCTCCATCCGTCGCAAGGGTATTGATACGTCATCTTATAGGGCTGGGAGCTCCAGTTCAGATTGCTTACACGAGCAACCTCCACGATTAGAGGGTATGCATACCCTTGGTCTGGTAGACGCTTGGAGGGCATTACACAACAAAGACTGCTCCTATTCCTTATATTCAGCGGTCCATGACTCACTCCCGTATTGACATGTGGCTCATCACCATGGGCATAATTTTAGGGGGCCAAGGGTGTTTGCCCCCCCCCCCCCCAACTTTCATGGCACACGATTTTGTCCCCATTCATTTGAATGGGGCATTTCAGATGACATGTTCCCCCCCCCCAATCGTTTCAGCAATGTTACTCCACTGCTCATCACCAACACATTGCTGGGAGGAGTCCGTGAACGTTAACAGGCTCCCTCGCACCTACTCAGACCACTCCCCAGTCATAATCTCCCTAACGTTGCCAACGTTCACCAAGCCCCGCAGCAACTGGGCCTTTAAACCGCTGGCACTTCAGGATGTGGCGTTCAACTCTACCATTGACAAACATGTGCAGCTGTTCTTTGACTGAAAAGTAGGCTCAGTATCTTCTGCTGGTGTGCTCTGGGAAGCTTTTAAGGCCAATAGCCAGGGAAAAGTGATGTCGACTGAGTTCATTGTCTTAAGGCCATCCAACATAAAATGGCAGAAAGTGAAGGTGAGTTACAGAGGTTGGAACGTGAACTAGCTAGTAGTTCCCCTACTGCTATGTTAGCGCAGATCAAATAAGCCATGGTCACTTTTACGACACATGCTGACCACAAAATCAAGTTCTTTGACTCTCCGATATCTGCTAGGAAATCTGGGGGGCAGAGAGGGGGGGACAGACCTGGCAGACTACTCACCCGCATGGCAAGGCAGGTGAGCTGCAACTGGTGTATCCCACCTATTGTGAACACAGTGGGGGACACGGTGCACACTACCGCTGCCATTAATGAGGTATTTGCTGGGGTTTACAATGTTTTATACACTAACAGACACATGTAAACAGGAAGATGTATATATATTTCTGGATACCCTTACATTTAGTCAGATATCGCAGGATACCAAAGCTCTACTGGACCTCCTGATCTCCATATATGACATTACTCAGGCGATAGACAATCTGCCATCTGGAAAAGCCCCTGGTACCGATGGCCTCACTGCCAATTTCTACAAACGCTTCAAGGAAACCCTAGCTCCATACCTTCTCCAGGTCTGGCGGGAATCCCTCGTAACTCTGTCGCTCCCCGACACCATGCGGGAGGCGGTTATTACGGTCTTACTGAAACCCGAAAAGCCTGCGCGTGAATGCCGTTCCTATCGACCCCTATCCTTAACACTGATGTGAAGGTGTGCAGGAAAATCCTGGCCACTCGGCTGATGCCAATTATGCCGCACATTATTCACCCGGATCAATCAGGATTTGTCCCTGGCAGATCCACAACATTGAACTTACGTCACATCTTTAATAAATTAGCATAAATAGACCCTGGGGCACTGGCTGTGGCAGCCACGTTAGACATCCAAAAATTAATGTATGCCGTATTGACCAAATGTGGTTTTGGTCAGGGGTTCCTTGAGGCCTTGTCTTCTTTACACTGCTCCAACGGCTAGGGTTAATACTAACGGTTTGCTTTCCCCTCAGTTTGAAATCGGTAGAGGTTCCCGCCAAGTTTGCCTATTGTCACCTCTGATATTTGCTATCATTATAGAACCTATTGTGGACATAAGGCTCTGCCATGGGCATAGAGGGATCAGGATAGCGGGTGAGCCACAGATAGTCTCGCTTTATGCACTGGTATATATTCGAAACCCTCAAATCCATCTACGACCTGTAATGGAGGATATCCTACACTTTGGGGAGTTGTCAGGCCTTAAGGTTAATTGGAGTAAATCTGAACTCCCTGTCCCCCCCCCCCTCACAGACACGACCATCCAACCCAAGGACCTACAGGGATTCAAGTGGGCTTCGGAGTCCATGCGCTACCTAGGGGTGACAGTCGCTAAACACAGCTCACATCTACATAACGGTAACTACGGAATGTACATGACCCACCTGTGATCTAAGCTGGAGTCATCTCCCCATAACGATAGCTGGCAAGATAACGCTCCTCAATGATTGTTCTTCCTAAGCTCTTATACTTCTTCCTCAACATACCGATCTGGCCTGGTCGCCTATTCTTTCAGGAATTAGCTAGTGAAAATTGAAAATTCATCCGACATCCCTGGGCAGTACGACTGAAATGGGACACACTAGAGCAATCATACGATGGGGGCGAATTTGCTGCCCCTAACTTCCGTTTATACTGCATCGCCGCGCAGGCACAGTTTGCAGCCTGCTGCTTTGGAGATGGCCAACCCACACCCCATACACAACTTGACCACCACTCTGCGGGAGATGGAGACCTGCGATCGCTGATTCTTCCCGGTAGAGTCGGACTGTGGATTTAACCCTGCAAGCAATACAGCATTAGCTTGGCGCAAAATATGGGATGACACGGGCACACACAACCCATACCACGAAAACTTCCTGCCCTGGACCTGTGCCCCTTCCCTTCCACGAGTCATTGCAGGCTCGTGTGTCACCTGGGATCGCCAAGGGTTCCACACACTGGGGTCTCTATATAGGGAGAACAATTTCATACAAACTAGAGAACGCGTCCTTGCAGTGGCTGCTATATGCGGGACTACGTTAGGGCATGTAGGAAATTATGGGGCTGCTTCCCGTTCCAAACTCCCAATGATCCTGTGTTAGAATTTGTCCCGACAGTGGAGTAAAATAAAAGTCGGGTATCTATCCTTTATCACCTAATACAAAAACCCACTTGCATATACCACGTCACAATGTACGAGCTAAGGGGGCCGATGACCTCCAGATCAATGTCACTGATGAACTATGGACAGATATGTGCGCACAAACACTCGGGGTGTCAGAACTCCCAATTTCAGCTAATCCATCTAAAAAATAGTACATTGTTATCACTACACTGCAGACAGGTTGCGTATGTTTTCCAGTGAGTGAACTGGGGCATGTCCATGCTGTAAATCTCCTCATGCAAAATACTTCCATATGCTATGGGACTGTCCGCAACTTGTAGCCTTCTGGAATTATGTGTGTAAGACGCTGTCAGAAATGGCAGACACAATTGTTGCCCCTCTCTCATTACTATGCTTGTTCTGTATTTCAGATCCATCATTGGGGAATGAAGGTAGATTTGTACGACTGTCTTTTGTTGGCCAAGCCATGTATCCTCCTGCTCTGGACGAGTGATACTGCTCCAAACTTAGCTCACTGGTTAAAGGATCAAAAAATAGTGCATAGGCGCCCCTCTGTGAGAATGATCACGGCCCATTGACCTATTCTTTGGGAAGGTACACCCTCGAGAGTCCACAGCCACACTTTAGCTCACTGTACCTTTCACAAATGGGAAATATCTATTTGCATTTCAGTCTTTGTCCTGCCCACAGACGTGGACCCCTTGCTAACTGTGCTTAGAGAGGCACCGCTCCACATCACTGATGAGGCCTAGGCCGGAACACGTGTCTGGGGTTGCTGTTGGCACTCTTGTTCAAAGGACGTTTGCCAGGCATTTCAATGGCTGCAGACTCTCAAAGTGGGTAAAAAGCACAGAACAGGTTATTATGCCATGTTCTTTCTAGAGGGGAGCGCCTGCTACCTTTTTTACACTGATTAAAGGATGTAATATGGGCTAATGAAATGGAGGAACAATGGTCATGCATGCAACCACACAGCTCCATACCAAAGGATATTTTGGGTCTGCTCAAATCGTACCTCTGGTGTACAACAGCCGAACTGGATACACCCCTGTCCCCTCTGTAGAAGTGAACTACTATCATGCTGCTCGACCCAGACTGCACGAACCACATGGGCGCGCAACTTTGCAGTCAAGGGACCCTCTCTGGGCCACAGTGCAACCCGCAAGGTTCTGGACTCTGCATGACCAATCCCATTGTATATGATAATTATATTGTTGTCGTATTAATCTGTGCAATTGTAATGTGTGGTGCCAAATGTACCAATAAATAAATGTATTAAAAAAAATAAAGAAACCAGACTCCCCATTGTACATGTGTTTGGTTCCAAATTCGTCGCCTATCCAGTTCCTTGGATGTTTGTTGCACCAGCACCCTTGATAACACTGCATGTGTCACCTCGCCTGAACCTGTTGCTCCTCACTGTGTATCTGAAGATAGGCATATCTCATTGGTATCAAATTTGCTTCATATTTACTGAAGATGTACCATTTGTCTTTGAAGGTTGAGGTAACCTGGTGGCTTTTTATCATTCTGATCAACTTCATTCTTGTGCCCTCATCATCCTAGACCTTCATGAGGTTAGTGGACTTGCCACCACCCTGAATTTCTGAAATTGGGGTAGCTGTCCCTGTTGTGGGGCACACTTTGGGTTCTTTTGCAATGTAGTGGCCGCGTCTTCCAACTCACAAAATTGAGTGGAGACACCTTGCTGTCACTGGCATTTTGGAGGTGGATTCTTCCCAATGTGCTCTTTTGTTAATAAAGCTCTTACACAACTGACTATCGGTTTGGCAGAAAATGATCCTCTGTGCTCAAAACAAAATGCGAACCAGCTTTGGCCTGGGGACTCTGATTTTCCTATCCACCCATCTGAACCCAGAGAGTCTGGTCCTTCAAGTTTATACTGTGAGAACTAGGTATATTGCTTTTCTCACAAATCCACTAGACTGAGCTTAACAAAATGAATGCCTTCAGCGAAAAGTGTTCCCTTGCGACAGGCTGGTGTTGAGCTCTAGTAATGTCTCTTGTACTTTGGCCAGATATTCCCAATATTTGGATGTGGTAATGGAGGTGGGGAAAATACTTAACTAAGCATCTTCATCTGGACAGCAAAGACCCTGCCATTCTGGCCTCAATTCAACTAACCGGAGGCCAGGTCAATGGGCACTGGTCAGGAACCATTCATGGGTGAGTACATTTCATTTCACCCCAGAGGGCCAGTCTAAATTGTCTGGCATACCTTTTAAAGACCAGTATCTGTGGAAGCAAAGCAGATGACTCCCTTGGGAGCGAGTGTTTGATTTGTTGGGTTCTTCACCCTCTCGGACTCGTTCATTCTTTTCATCTTCCTTCAGGGACATTGGAACGCCTATTTTTTCCAGAGGCAAATGTTTTCAGGACAAGGCCAACAGACATTAATGCAGTGGTAAGTGATCTTGTCATCCCTCAAGATGAAAGGGACAGATTAAAACTGAATACTTCTGTAACTTCAACCACTGCCTGATCGAATCTGCTTCGACTTTCCCTCTACACCTACAAAGGGAGCATGCTGTGTATTTTCATTCAGGATTCAACGTTTTAAGACTGTTTGGTACTTCAAATAATCTCTGATATTTTAGATGCCCTTGCCTGAAGACCACTCACTACGCTCCATCTCCTTATAGCATCTACAGACCCCCTTCTGCTAAATTAGCTTTTCCCACTTCTTTTCATGAGGTCTGTGATACATACCCTGTCTTTGGCATTCGGCTACTACTGGTACTTCTGGAACCCCAAGATCTATCGGGCCCTATGGCCCATTTTGAAGCAGATGCTTCTTTCACTGGAAGGACAAGCTGAAAATGGTCACTTGTACCCCAATCCTTTAGACACTAGAGCCACCAGGATTGCGTGATTTTCCTCGATCTTCAGGACACCTGAAGTACTTGATGAGCTGATTCACCACAAACATTGGTGGTACCTGATGCCCGTGGTAAGTAAAACCCAATTATCCTTAGTGTACTCTACTTTTGGGTTGAATTCAGCTGTAATTAGCTGTGGCAGCTTGTCTCTGCATTGAAAACATTTGTGTTCCGGTACCTCGACGAATGTATCCTCAGAGCAAAGTCTAAGGAGCCAGGGACTGCAATGTTGGGAGGGTATGCAATCATCTTCATTCTGAGGGTGTCTTCAAATCTTGAAGTATTAGATTATGGGCAGCAGCTTATTGGGGTGGTTTTTGACATGCCCTTTCTGCTGCAAGAAGAGGCTCAGAGCATTCAGCAGAGAGTAGTTTTCACAGCACAAAGAAATCCCAACTGTAAAGTCTCCTACTTCCATAGCTGCCAACGGACTCACGACTCGTGGGTTTCACCTGCAAATTTAACACAACCCCCGGTGAAGGAAAGGTGTCTGAAAAATTGCGAGGAGAGCAGGATGCAAAAATAGGTCATCACTACTAAAGTGATGACCGTTTCAATTGCAAAGCGAGCCTTTCATCTGTTGGCAGTGGCTTTGCTTAGGTCTGCTACTCTGAACAATCGCAGGCCTTTGACGACCGGTCATGACAACAGCTTTGTAGACTTGCCAGGCGCTGTAGAAAAACCCCTCACACCTCCACAATGGTGAATAGAAGGCAGCTGTGTCTCCAATGCCCCAGACCTAGCATTAGAAGCTTGTAAACACATACAAGCTCGGGAGAGTGTTTTCCCCAAAACCACAAGGCACACATTTGAAATCCCACCACTTTGTAACACTGATTAAAGGGAAGTTAAAAGTGAAATGCAGTACACACTTCCACTCAGAGATGCAAATAAGCTGAAATGGTCTCCTGTCAGTCGCTTAAGGACTAGTCATTACTTTTTAGGATCCTAAACATATGTACACAATTAAACACTATTACAAAAGTTAAATCAAAGTGATCAGAGCTTGTTTCTGATTCTATTGCAAAAGGTCCTCAATGCAGTGGCTTCATAGCATATTATATCTTTGTTAAGGTGGTGAGTGTGGTTATGCAAATATACACATTTTTGCAGGGCGGGGCATAGCAGTTCGGGCACTGCAAGTGGCCCTCAAGCCTACTCTAAAAAGTTGGCATCTTTGTGCTTCCATCTTCCTTGTTCAATAGGACTGATTAAGGAATTGGGAACTTGCGTTCAGTATGTCCCTATGAGTCTTTATGAAAGTCAAAATAAGCTTCACCACATCCATCAGCTCTAATCCTGACATAACGCATTGTGGCGGAGCGGTCTGTCAACACTAGGCAGGTGTGGGTCAATCCATCTTTGAGTGGTCATGCTCTTCTGATTGTGTGCTTGACAATGTCTGCCCATCTGGCAAGAAAACAAAGCATGAGCTGACACCATGAGTGATGACGCGTGTCTCTCTGAAAAACCAGGCCATGGAGCAGATCCTCCTTTTGAGTTTCTGCAACAAGACCTATGTGCTTTCAGCGCCATCAAGAAGAATGCCTTTTGCTATAGGGAGTTGACTCTTGGGAAATCTCCAGCAGGTGCACTTGTGATTCCTTGACAGTTCTGCTCCCCGCCTACTTTTCTCTAACCACAGCCCTCATGAAATTGAAGCAATTAAATGCAAACATCATTTTGTGCTAGTTGAACTAGATGCCCATTGCAATATGGGCCTGGTGTTGTTTTCACCCTGATGAAGGGTGACTTCATTCATTGTGCAACTTTAAGAATTGAGATGTCAATACAGCAAGTCAGATTCTCTACCGTTGGATCTTCCATAGCATCACATGATGTTGCACATTCCCCATCGAGAGAAGTTTCAATAGAAGGCAAGAAACTGCACTCCATTGTTCTATAAAACTCATTTATGTAGTTTGTCATCCAGTCAATAAGCAATGTCCCCTTTTAGCACCACCCCCGGAGGTCATCTTTAGATTCTTTACTACACTTTGAGTGTAGTGTCATCCAAATTCTCATTCCATCAAAGTTTTCTAAAGAATTGAACCGACTACAACTAAAATGTTTCATTTTCAAGCGCACAGTAAGTACTTTTACATTGTGGGGTTTGGGAGCATTTCACTGTGTGCACTCAGGAGTGGGGAGTGCATGTTTTTCCCCTTAGGGTGGAGTCTACGGAACTGTCCCTCCTTTTTCACCTCCCCATTGATGATCCAAGACCCAAGACGAGCCTGCTTAAGTCTTGTTCTGCATACAAGCTAAAAATCATCATCTATGTAGAAGACGGACGCAAGGAGTACCTTTACTGCCTATAAGCCTGAGCATAATCTCGACATATGATCCAGCTGTTATTATTTCTCCAACAAAATCATGGAAGGCCGACTCGGAAGACTTGTTGCATGGTTAGATGAGGGTACTGTTGCCTCACTCTGTGTCAGTGAAAACCTGAGCCTGGCTGCGTCCTAGCAGGCCACTGATGGCGCTTCCTCCTAAAAACTGGCTAGATCCCACAAAGAACCATCCAGGTACTAGAGAGTGAGGATTCCTCCCAAATTCAAAAGGGTGCTGATCAACCCAATTTGCATACAAAACCTGTTCTCCATCAGGCCAAAAACCACACAAGTCAAAGTAGTTGGTGAAAATGCTCTATGAAGCAGTTGATGGCAGCACCACCATCCACGAGTCCGGCAGCACCACCATCCACGAGTCCAGCAGCACCCCAGGCATCTGCTGCGCCGTTTTGTACACATCCTCGCGGATGCCTGTCAAAACCAAAAATCGACTAACACCCCATTGCAACCTGTGGTAGTTAATCGGACAATTCCACTGATAGTCTGGTTGAAGATGTCAACAACGGTAAACCAGTAGTCTGAGCAATGTCAAAAGAAATGTCCTAGGACAACTCCGAAGTCCCTTCAGCACACTGGTCTCCACCTATACTGATAAGGTTTACTCTGACTTTGAGAACTCGAGGGCATCTTCAAGGTATAGTTACACATTTATCAGCCTATTATGTCACCTATATAACTACCCTACCTACAAAGGGAATAGCCGAAAAAACAAAACTATAGTGCCTTTCAGTCCACATAGACGAGCTCCGCAGCGCGAACCACACGATTTTGTCTATCGTGATTCCATCTGCTTTGAAACCTTAGTTGCTGAACTATGAACAAGTGTACCCAGCAACCCTCAAGCCCACCTGGACTTGCCTCGGCAGCCCAAAGCCTGGTAGCCAACCAAGCAATGCATTTGTATTTCTTTAAATTATAAAGCACCTTACACCAAAGCGCTGGGCAAAACAGTAGCCATACAATCACAGAAAATGTACAATCTGCGTGGGAAGCCAGATCAGGAAGATTATCTTTGTTGGGTAAGATTTTCATAACAATGGCAAATCTTCCTGAACTGGGTCAACCCTAGAACTTTTTGCTTTACTAGTGGGATATTTTTCCATAATACTCTTTTTATGGATGTCATTTTTTTGGCACTCCATAGTGTCTTTTTAAAGTTATCCTCTTTAACAACTTATTGGCAATAAGTGCCTGTTAGGTTGCCCTAGGGGCTCCCCTTTTAACTTTCATTTGCTAACCTTGAGAGAACTAAAGTTCCCAAAGGTAGAAACTATTTTTGGATCCAATTTACATTTTATTTTGTGAAACCAGCACACCTCACCTTATGTGGGTGCAGGGGAGATGCAATGTTAGCCCCTTTCACACTAAAACTGTAACAATTCTGTTACAGGGACAAGCTTACCTTCATTGGCTAGTTGCAGTGATACCTTGTGTTAATTTGGTGCACCTTGACTGCGGGCTGTGTTCACAGCTGCAGTACAAGCACCTAAGGGTGCTAATATTACCAAAATGACACCGGTCTTCTTTTTTGCCATTTTAGTGTTTCTTGTTCCTTCCCTTGACATCCAGGGTGGGAAATTCCTTTGTGTGATTTTTATCTTCAGGGGAAGTCCACTGGATTCCCCGCCCAGGCTCTAGTGTCTGTGAGGGCAGGAAACGAGGGAGGAGTACGAAACTCCACAGCCCTTTGTCTTCCTCCTTGCCTAAATGGGGACAAATCCCAGTGGGGGTTCTGTCTGTCCTGATTAGACAACCAGACTGCCCCTTCTTGTAAAATGCAGGGAGAGAATGCAGAAGTTGTGCTGTAGTGCCTGTTAAATACTGCAAACCTGGAAGCTGAAGACAAGTCGACCACTGGAACCGAAACCGAAGAGGATGATGAAGGAAAACCGGATGAAACTAGTTCCAGCGACTGGAGAGCCTGCTGTGTAACCAGAGCCTGCTGTAGCCCTTCCTTCCAATCGACCTGGAGACTCCAAACACGATGACCCTGACTCAGAGCCTGGTGAGACCCACTAGACTCAAGAAGACCTGCATTTTGAGCCATCCCATGTGCTGCTGTGACCTTGCGTTGCTGCAATACCCTAGGTCCTCGAGCCACTGTGCGGTGCAAAGTTTTCTGAATTCTGAATCTCGCTGAAACGTTGTGGGCATCCTGGTGGATCTCCAGAGACACGAATAGAGTCGGAAAAGTCCCCTTAACAGTAACAATGAGAATTCAACCGTGATTTTTCTGTCTAATTCTGTGCTCCTTGAAAAGCTGCCAAATCTGCAGAACCGCATTCAACAGCAAGGAAAACATTTCCTAGAGCCGCCTTCTTCGATCCCATCTGCGAAGTTCCTTCTGAGGTCTTGTTTTCAGTCACCACGACAAGGAATCCACTGACTGGGTATTTGGCTGCAGACCCTGAGGTCCTCCTGCTGCAAAATCTTCTTCAATGCTGAGATACTGTGTTGATTTCGGTATGTACGTACCGTATGTCTGTTAGGATTTCAGCATAGCTGAGGGTGTGTTCTGTGATGGGGAGGCCTTCCATCCAGTGTACCCAGTCCCACTGCTTGAATCCTGCTAGGGTGTCTTCTGCGAAGCTCCTGGACCCTCTTCTAACTCAGAAGTAAAGTACTCACCTGTTTGCCAGGTCTTCCTAAGGATCTCTGAATTTTGCTACTTAAGAACCTATCCTGACCCTGTCGGTTGGACTTTAGATCCTAGTGATCCCCCCCCCCCTTCTGCCACTGAGAACACTCATGCTCCAAGAATAGGGGTAAAGACTTTTAAGGGATTGGGCCTTTTGACTAGAAAAGAAAATAAGTGTTTAAAAGTTACTTACTTGTAAAAGAGTTGGTCGGTAACTGTAACTCTAAGATTAGTTACAAAAGTTCTTTCTTACCTTGGATGTGTGAAGCACTTTCTTAAAAGTATGGTTAACATCTTTTTTTCCTTGGACACTATGTTGCCATTCTAATAGAAAGTAGATGTGAAGGTATATTGCCTTTGATTAGGTTGTATCTCTTCCCAAAAGTTATGTGTTGGTTTCACCAGATTATTCCTGCAGGGTAATTGAGTTTCCGCCAACTAGGTCTTACTTCCCCTGACTTGCTTTTAGCCTGTCCAGAATAAGTCTGTATTAGGTTGTTGCCTACCTAGAATAACTGAGTCATTCATTAAAGTGTAACATTAGGGTTTACTTTCCCTGTGCTATCTAACCCAGAGTCTGTGGTTCTGACTTTATAAGTCCAACATCAGTCACTTGTATAGTTGGGAAAGATCTAACCTGGACTCCTTGTGAGATTAAATAAGTACATGGGTTTTACTTACCTTGAGTTAGTTGTGTGCCATCCAAAAAGAAGTTACCAGACTTACTGTTTATCCCAATCTGTGTTTCACTGATCTCAAAAGCACCTGTAATTCAATATTACATCCTTAGGTTTTACTCACCTAGTATAACTGTGTGATATCACAAAAGTAGTTTGTTTTTTACTATACCTGGAATAAGTGTTCCACTATTCAAAAAAAAGTATATTGTCCAGTTGACAGATTGTGATTTGTACGGAGTGTCACTGTACAACTGGTAGGGTCTACTGCCCGTGTATTACTGAATGTAATTGTTAAAGTAACCATTGGTTTTTACTCCCCAAGAATAGGTGTGACATATACTGAATGTGTATGAAAAGGTTTTGACTTCCCTAGAACTAATGTTGGGTATTCCAAATAAGGTTTATACTTTGGTCTGTGTACCTTCAAGTATAGTGTTGTTTTTATATTTGTGATTACACATAATGTGTGGTAGTACTTATTTACCCCTAGATTTATCTGGGCCTACCTGTATTTAAATAAATCACTTATTTTTACATAGTGTTTCATTGTTTCTTTGAACCATTTGTATTACAATTTCATTTGTACTGATTCTACAGCCCGCTCTCCCTCGGAAGATCAGCTTGGCTGCTCTGTCTACGCTACAATGAACTCAGGTGGTTACAGCCTTATAATAAGAGTGGAGTCTTGTACTGCCTCAGTTTAATGGTTTTACTAAGCCCTTAGTTGGACTTCAGAAAAAATGTCTTGAGTGTTTGAGAGGGGATTTGAACAGATAGGAAGGAATTGAAGGAGGCAAAGTGTTCCAGAATGTTGGCTCAAGCAGAGGTGAAGATAGGCGCGCGCATGTAGCACGGGAAACAAAGAAGAGATTGGGACCAAATAGAGCGAATGTGGGAGCAGAAAGAAACCAGAGCAGCAATATGTTGAGCAGCAAAGTGGTTCAGATATTTAGAAACTATACAGAGAAATTGAAACCATAAACGTGGTTCAAAGAAAAACGAATATAGAGCGGGCAGAACAGGGTGAATAGATTCAAGAGGGCATAGCGTGAAAAATGAGACAAATAAGTTATATATTGAGCAGCGGGGGGCGGCAGTTTATAAGCAGGGAAGCCAAAGAGGATAGAAGAGCCGTGGAATAAACAGGAGCAAAGTAGTATAGTTGCAGGATTGTGAAGAAATGGACGGTCCTTGAATATATTATATTGCAGATGTCGAGAAATAGAAGGTATTTGGGAAGTAAAGTAGAGAGGAGTCTAAGATAACACCCAGACTACGTGCCATAGGAGAGGGAGTAATAATAGGGGGTAAAGATAGGAGAAATGGGAGGAGGAACAGTGAAAGCAGGAAAGAAAATCACCTGTTTCTCAGGGAATGAGGTGAAGAAAGTGTGAAGCCATCCAAGACTGGATGGCAAGTAGACCAGTAGAAAGGTTGGAGTGAATTTCAGTAGAAAGGGAGTAAAAGGAAGGAAAGAAAGATGTGGGGATCATCCGCATGAAGATTATGGGGAGACTCCAAAGGCAGAGATAAGATGGGTGCTGGTGTATAAAGAAAAAAGAGGAGGGCCAAGAACAGAGCTGTGGGGCATGCCATAGGGGTGAATAGGGGAAGATTGGTTGAGCCAGGTAACAGAGAAAGTACAAATGGTAGGCAAGACCAGAATCAGTCTTGGCTGTGCCACGAAAACCAAGATTATAAAGCAAATAAAGCTTGATAGTGATCCACTGTGCCAAAAGCTGCCAAGAGATAAAGAACAAGAAGGGAAGAGTGCTTAGAATATTGGGCAGTAAGAAGGGAATTAGAGACTGTGAGGAGACGTTTCGGTTTAGTATGGGGTTCGAAGGCCAGATTGGTGGGGTTTCTGGGAGAAATTAGAGGACATGAGGGAGATATGTGAATAAACTGTGTACAAGAAGGTTACATAGGAAAGGCTGAAGAGAAATGGGGTGAAGTTTGCATGAGGAAGGGTCTAAAGAAAGTTTTTAGAACAGGAAGGATCAGGGTGTGTGAAGAGCGGGAAACGGCATGAGAAAGGGAAGAGTTAAAGCAGTGAGAGAGGGTATAAGAAGGGGGTAGACTGATGGGACAAGTGATGAAGGTAAAGGGTCAGCAAATGCAGAAGTAGAATTGGCCCTAGAGGGAATGGTACAGTCACAGAGGGGACAAAATGAAGACTGGATAGGTGGAGACGGAGGAGGGAAGTTGGTAGCGGAAGAGGAGGATGATTAAATAGGAGTGTAAAAGAGTGATTTTAGAAGAGTAACAATTGTCAGAGGCTATAAGATTAGAAAGAGGAGCCGGGGTACAGAGGATATGATTAAGAGTACGGAATAGGTGTCTGGGTTGAGATGAGAGGGGTAAGGAGGTCACTTTTCTGCAATCTGTAAAATAGAGTTAAATGTAGAGTGGAGGGAGAAAAGAGAAGCAGGTATGTCTTAAGCCAGCGGCTTTCGAATTTACAAAGAAGCTGCCTAAGAAGACTAATAGGGGCTCATCCAAGGTGGTTTCAGAGGTTTGTGGGACTGGTAGAAAGCAGATGACGTGTAGAGAGAATCCAGAGAGTCGAAGTGCCGAAGATAGGACAGAGGCGGCAGATTCAGGTGACAGCGAGGAAAAGACCTCCAAGGAGGGAAGAATAGAAGGAGCAGAGTTAAAAAGAAGGGCAAAGTACCAAAGGTCAAGATGAAGAAAGATTGATCGAAAGGGAACAGGTGCGGGTGGGGAAATGGACAGGGAAAAAGAGAATAATTGGAGCAAGATAGTGGCAGTGTGGAAACAGAAGAAGGTGGGATGATGGAGACATTTAAATCAAGTGAAGAGCCAGAGACGGGGGAATGAGGGATGGGAATAGAAGAAAGATGAGTCAAGAATAGCTTGTATAGGAGAAATAGAGTTGAAGGGTGGTCAAATGTAGATCACCCTGAAGAATCGAGGGCTACTCAAGAGGAAAAAGAAAAGATAGGAGAGGGTCAAGATCGTCACAAGAGGATGAAAGAGGTCCTGGAGGAGAGTACATAGTTAAAGCAAGAGGGGAAGGGGAGGAAAAGGAAGCAATATGGTACTCAAGAGGGGAAAGATTGGAGAAAACAGAAGAGAAGAGTTTACCCACACCCGCTCAGAGGAATGAGGGGTACGAGAAAGATGAGGAAGATGACCGCTGCAGGATTTATTGTTAAATGGTGTAAGCCAGATTTTGGTTAGGACAAGGAGATGAAGGTTTAGGAAAGTGTCCATTATGTTGTGTGCTTTGTTGCATGACGGACGCACGTTCCAGAGTGCTATATTTAGAATGAGAGAGGGATCAGTTGACTGTGGGTATGAGAAATTATCCAGGTTGCATGATTGATGGGGATGGTTACACCAATGGGCAGGTATATGTTGAGCCATGTTGAGCTGTAAGCAGAGTAAGAAGACCCACACCATGAACAAAGTAATGACACTGCAATGGTTGAAAACCTGCACCATAATCTTAAGAGAAAGCAAATACACTCAAATGATTTTGATGCATGGTGCAAAGGCAAGTGAAAAGGAAGAGAAAGCTTGAAGATCAAGCTACCAGAAGGCAGGGAAAGAAGAAAAGGAAGTCAATGCAGTCATTGCAAGCAGTCTGATAGGCACCGCTAACCGCCACAGACCGGGGTACAGGGACTATACTGGGCTTCTCCTGGAACAAGAGGTTATCCATTCCGGATCTCGCAGCAGGGGGAGGCTCAAGCCATGAGGCACAGCCGACCAGCAGGGGAGAGAGTGATCCCCTAGGTGACAGTTCCAGCAGGAGGGGCAGAGCGTCCTCAGCCGGCGTAGAGGAGAGCTGAACAATGCTCCCAGGCTTACCGGATCTCCCTGGGGCATGAAGCAGCAGATGGAACGGTGTGAGATGGGTCCCCGTGCACACCACAGACAGTGATGCTGTGACTTTGCCAGGCTTTGCCCGGAACACAAGGTTGTCAGTTGGCCGGGGGAGGCGCAGGTGATGAGGCGAAGAAGAGTTGGTATTTCCAACTGAGGAAGACCTTGGGCATCGCAGCCCGTTGACATACCCTAAGACGTAGATTCCTAGGGGTTGTGCGATAACTACTCGCAATACTACCTCGGTCCACTCTTCACCAACATACTTATTGGATGTCCATGCGGATGAGGAACTTGAAGAGTAACCTCCCTGGGATTCCTTTCTGTATGAAATTGGGGCGTTTCATAACACCACGGCTGAGGCTTCCAAAATGATCGATCTGCTTCTAATGGAAGCAATAAATAGTTGTTTATTGTACAGTTGACAAGAAAAATCAAGAAAATCTGTACTATTGGTGCCCATTCTAGATGTTCTTTGAGACAATGACCTTGTGGCCACGAGGACCCCTTCACTACCATGGCCAAATGAGATCGGATAAACAAAAAAATATAGAGCTCCTGGTAATGCCTTAGTGTTTGAAGATGCAACTAAGCTGGGGTTTTGGAGTTTAAGCAGCCGCTAAAGAGTCCATCCTGACCTTGCACTGTATCTCCTGTCACAGAAGGCAGGCAACTTGATGTTTGCAAACATGTTCTCTACAGCTGCTACAACTATTAACTATTAAAGCCACAATTTCTCATGCATTACTGGCTCAATAAGAAGTGTGGTATAAAATGGGAGCTCTTCTTGAATTTCTACCAAACTATAACCACACAGGAAGCCTTGCTCTTTTCAGAGGGCGAGGGTGCATCAGATTGTGATGGTGGGCACAGACTTTTGGCATATGAGGAATGCAGCAGTTCACTGCCATTAACACCGTCCTAGACATGCTTTTTAATTAATGCCTTTTCATAAAAAAGGTGGATGATACATTGCCTGTTATACAGGCGTACACAGATACAGTCAGGTCTTTGTTCACATTACTACATAAGCATCTGTACCAGTCCTTTCAATCCAGAAATTGCTTCTCAAGATTCCTAGTCATACCACTCAGTCTTGCAGGGCAGCTATATACCATGGGAGAGCAGTGCAAATCCAAGTCTGTTATACTGTGTAAGCAACAGGTGAAGAGAGCATCACACAGCCCAGATGCCAGTTAGGCATACAAGCTTGACTTTGGTCATCGGTTTCCCCCCTTCTTGCAGCACCCCAATGGGGCAACACCTTTCAACCTTCCTAAACCGGTGGCAGTCAAACATCAGACCACTGGTGCTTTCAATGCACAAGCAAAGCCTAGAATTCTTAACAAAACCTCCCAACACGCCTTTCACCTACATAGTGGACAATGAGTTGCTAGGAGCAGAACTAGAACTATTAGCACTACCGCTAAAAGTTCATAGAGTCAGTTCCTCATTGCAAAAGGCATCTGGGAGTCTGCTCCTGTTATGTTCTAGTCTGCAAGAAATTGTCAGAGGTTTTAGGAGGGGTGGCACTGGTAGCCCATCCTTGAACTCTGGCTCCTCAACAGATCAGTGATATCACATTTTCTAGATGGTTACTGTGCAAAGGATAGGTCTGCTTGGCATGTGATATTTAGTTTCATCTTTGAAATTGTAGGACACTTATTTCCATCCCCAACGCCCAACCCCGCGTGCCCCCCCCCACACCATTCACCCAAGGCACCACCACTGGTACCTTCTCTTGGTGGTGCCGTGACACCATTTTCAGTTCAAAGTGCTCTTGTTCAGCCTGAAATCAGCACCAAATACCTAGCACCTGCAGCAGCCCATCTTCAAAGAATGGGCCTAGACATCAACCCCTACCTGGATAATTGGCTAGTTTGGGTGCCACTGCTGCTGCATGCTCAAGAGACTGACCATGGAGATATGCCTAACCCTGTTCAGCTTCTCAGTAAATTGAAATAAGTCGTCCAGAATTCTATCAAAGTGCATGGTTTCTCTAGGGGTGGCTGCGGACGCAACCACCTCAGAAGCAAAACTTTCAAAGATGTGCATTTGGAGATCCAGCTTTTAACCCTGAAAGCTGTCATTCTCGACAATAGTCTGTATTGATCAGGCTGTCTGGTAAAAAAAGGCATGCTCCACATGTGCACTCTGTACACATTTTTGGACTCTGTTGAGTCAAGTCTCCGACCGCTTGAACGACCAGACCCACGTTAGCCACAATTTCATTCTTAAGTGTCTAATAGACAGCAATATGAGTGAGTGCACCTTTTACGGAACCCAACCACAAGGTTATGGTAACAACAGATGCATCCATAAATGGATGAGGTGCCCATGCTGAACACCTTCAAGCTAGAGGTCTGTTTCAAAAGCGAACAGAAGCTACCCATCAAATGCATTGGAACTCCGGCTACCCATCAATGTATTGGAACTCCAGGCAGTGTTTTGAGAGCTAAATTATTTTGTGCCCCAGCTACAAGGGACACCGATGTGTAGGGAAATCTAATTCATAAGAAACAATGCAGAGAAAGGGGCTGTGTTCAAAACCAACACGTAAGCTACAGCATTGAAAACATGTGCAATGTTTTTCAGTCACTCAAATACAATTCTAATTTACAAGGCGATAAATGAAGATGTTCAGGTACCAGAAAGCATTCTACAACTGTTTATAAAGTGGATAAAAAGGGCACAGAAAAGTGGACTTTAAAAGTGGCAATGGAGAGAAAGCAACTTAAATCGAGTGTCAGCCACAATTGAACTCTTGACATCTGTATTCTGCTCATGCCACCTCCCCCAAAATGAGAAGTGAACAGTCCCATGCTTTCTCGTGGATATGAACTGGTGGGGATAGGGCCATGAAGATAACTGGATCAGACTTTAAATCCTAAACCAGCATTTATGGGTTGCATCTGTGTATGATGAGGAACAATGAATGAGGGTTCAGCGTGACCAGCCAATCTTTTTTGCCTAATCTGATCTCCCTGGCCCTCATGAAGGCAGAAAAAGAATCTGTGAAAAAACAAAGGTTATCTGAAAATATGTAGGCCCGAGGATTTAAAACTTCAAAGACCTCATCACCGCCAGCCCTCTGGGTCGCAATATTGGCCCTGAACTGACCGCTAAAGAACTGAAGACTCCAGATGCTTTGTTGGTGACAGACCCTACTGCAAATGTGATTTCATATTTTGTATTGGAAAAATGCATTTTTACACAGTGGAATTTACTATTTAGTTTATAATTCTAAAACGGAATGTAGCGGCTACATTTTAAAAAAAAAGTTTTATTAGCATCTAGTTTCTAATTGAAAACTTTCAGCTATACATTTCTATGAGGAAAAAAGAGAAAGAGACAACAGATGGAAGAAAAAAGAGAAGAAAAAGAGAAAGAAAAAAGTCTTAAAAGGAAAACACACATACACTTAAATACAATTAAGTAAAGAAGCATCAAAACATAATTAACAGAGCTTTAGAGAGTATTTTCTATTTTAGTAAAAATAATCTTAACAAACTTCAACAGAGAGAAAGTTACTGATACTCTGGTCCCTCATAATAAATAAGACCAGATTTCTAACTCTGTTAACGTTGTATATTTTACAAAAAATATTTTCATCAAATTTGCTCTAGCGTCCTCCGTTTCTCGGGAATCATGATAAAATGGAAAAACGACTCGTATGAGTACAAGCATAATCTACATCGATAATCCCTACTGGCCTTTGATTTCCTAACCTCCAACAACTCCTTAGTTGGTAAAAAGTTCAACCATATTCTCAAAAGTTGAGTACGAGCAGACTCAGACGGTAATTTCTGAAGATGGATTAACGTAGTCCCTCGTCTTTTAATTTCCACACAGTGTTTACCATATAACTTCTATTTAGATTCAGCATCTTGTGTGTCAATCCAATCCTCTTGCCAATATTCCTCAGAACTGCAGTACATTTAGGACACCATTCCTTCAAAAATCTGACCCTCCGAGTGAATTGGTTGGTTAAGTAATGTAAATCCTCCATCAGATGGCGGAACCAATCATTTTCGATAGAAGGCTAGTCTTCCAAACTGTTTGTACATACAAAGAAGATATATAGTCCCAACTCTCTTCTAATAATGGCAACTGGCATGGATTTAGGTAATCTTAACATATCTCCAAAATGTTCCTTCAAGCTCATTCCAGATTTCCCAGTGAAGAGACAAGGCGTTTTCAGAACCATATGTCAGTATTGGAGACACTTTTGTGCGGTGAAAGGTAATAATGGGAATAAATGTAAATTTACAGAAACTTTTTTTAATTACCTTAGCCTGCACAGCCAAACATTTTGTTTTCCTCTTTAACTCAACCACATGATGGGTATCTGCAATACTGTCATTTATTGAAACTCCTAAGTATTTCATTTCAATTATCACTGGTATCTTTGATCCTTCAATAAACCAACTACTTCCTTTCCCTTTCATTCCTGATTTTCTGCCGAAAATCACTACTCGATTTTGATGGATTTATCTTAAGATAATTTACAGCTAGGAACTTGGATAGTGCGTCCATTTGACGCTGCAATCCTGTAGGAGTTTCATCCATTATGATTAGATCATCCGCTTACAACAGTCCATTTACCTGTATCCCTGATATAATTGGAGGAAAGGATTGTATCTCTACAAAAGAATCTTCAATATCTGAGATATACAGGTTAGAAATAGCTGGTGCTAATTCGGCAGCCTTGTTTTAAGCCAGTTAGGGTCATGATTGGATCCTTTGGATCTCCTGCTTTTATTCAGTCTTATACGTATGGTCGTCCCAATATGAAGGCTCATTATGGCTTCCAAAATGTCACTAGGGCAGCCCCAAGCTCTCAATTTGTTCCAAAGAGTTAGAGGATTTACTGAATCAAAAGCCCTAGATAGGTCTACTGATGCCACATATAGTTTCTTACTGTTTTTCTGTACAGATCTTAATTTCAGTAAGTTTATAAGAAACACGTTCAACGCTGTTCCAACACCTCTTTCAAAACCAGATTGCCACCGGTCACGATGTTTAGTAGCTTGCAGCCAATTAGTTAATTGCTTCAACGCTATGGCTGCAAATATCTTTCCCATAACATCAAGAAGGGCGACAGGCCTATAATTCCCTGGTAGGGACCCATCGCCCTTCTTGAAAATGGGTACTATGATAGAAGACCTCCATGAGGCTGGTATTTCCTTCCGCAGCTTTATAATTTCGAACAAGTCAAACATGAAGGATGCCCATTCCTCTGGATTTTTTTTCAGAGTTATATTAGTTAACCTATCTGGGCCACCCGCCCTTGAGGAACTTGCAGATGTAATCGAGCATAAAGTATTCTCTCTCCTTGTATCAAAGGCCCAAGGATTACTTTTCTCAAAGTCAATACCACTAGTAACTTTATCTTTATTTGAAAAGAGATTTCCAAAGTGAGAAATCCAATCAGCTGCTGAAATGGGGTTTGTCTGCAGAGATAGTTGTGGGGCCTCCAGAGAATTAAGAATCCTCCACATACCCCCTGGGTTTCTAGTAGTTATTAATTGAAGCATATACTCTGCATCCTTATGGATTATAAAATGTTTAAGATTTCAACCCATTTTTGTCATTTTGTTTCGCCTTTTTAAAGGCTTCACAAGAGTTGCTAGATGGTGTTTTATAACAAACTCTTTTTAGTTGGTTCAATTTCTTTTTCCTTTCAAAAACCACAGGATCAAATTTACGTTTATGGCAGAATCCCATTTCCCCCCCCCCATGTTTTTCTCTGCAAACAAACGGAGGGAATTCATGTAATCCATATCCGCTCTTAAAGCAATTATATGTGTTGCTGTAAGTCTAATACCATATCTGCCAGGTAATACTGTTATATTTCTTGCCCTGGGTTGATTTGGATTCTTACACAGACCCTCCATTACTAGCATCAGGGGATTGTGGTCCCTAAAGTCTGTTGATTTGACAACTAGGGATTTTATGTATGACTTTTGATTTCCTGATAGAAAAAAAGAATCAAGAATCTGCCTCTCCGATCCCCTTTTCCACCTTTCATTAGGCGGAATGTCCCCAAAGGTGCAGCCATTTAGAATCTCGATATTTCTGGAGGGAAGTTCCTTTCTCCATTTCCACCCCCTAAGGGTGGCTTCGTCCATGTTCGCTGAAGCCTTTTCCACCAATATTCGATCATCCCCAAAGCAATGTATATTAAGATCACCACATCATTTTTAAATTCAACCTGTTGGCTCTTAATTCATATATTTGAACCATCACCTGATCAATGAAGTTCTTTGCCATGTCTGAATTTGAATTCTAGCAAAGGTTACACATTAACCAATCACCATGACCAGCAAAACAATTTGTATTAAAGGAGAAACGTTTCTTGTCCAAACTACCTTAAGGCTGCATTTGACATTAAGCAGGAAGAGTAGGCCTGCCATTGGACGGCCTTTTTGACCTTTAATGGCTGGATTTAAATATGATGCAAAGCCATTGAGGATTAGAATTTCCCTCAGCCATGTCTCTTGGAGACATACCAGGTCTGTAGACTCGCAAGGCCCGCTACCTTACCCCAATAAATGTCTGAAGCCCCGGGTATTCCAAGACATAAGAACGATGTCCTCTAAACAGTCAATATCTTTGTTCTTTGCACGTTAGTATTTTTGTGCCAAAGCTCCAGCAAGCAAATCCCATGAATCATTTTGTTGCTTTGATGTGTCACCCTTTCGAGAATAGGTCGTATTTGCACGTTGTGGATTTGCAACCACCAGTCAAGTTTTTTAGTGAGGACACATTAATTTCTCATGAGTACAGAGGATTTTAGCCCACTCGGGCCTTTCAGCAGATGCTTTCATATGAATATCTGTCTACATTTTGGATTGAGAATCCCCGAAGGGTTAGTTGTTGAAGTTCTCCCATGGGTTGATCTTTAATCTTGTTAGCATACAGATGTAAAAACACCCTGTCTTTCTTTTGTTTATTAGGAAACTCAATTAAAGCAATGTCCTTTGATCGAACTTGCATCAAGGCAGGAATGCTACTGAGGAGCTTCGGAGCATTTTCTCTATTCAGACATAAATCATCCCTTAGATGTAAGATTCTTTCGAGGAGCAACACAATCTTATCTTCACTTCTTTTTTTAAGCCCCTACTCCTCTGATCAACAGGATATATATTTGGATCTGGGAAGGAGGATGGCTGGTAAATGTCTTTATTATCCCCCCCATGATACTTGTCTGTTTAACTCTCAACTTTTTTGTTCCAAAGATTTGAAATCATTCAATTGATCCGGTGTGAATGAAACCTTTTTAGGCACCGCAGCAGTAGTACAGCTTGTTTTAGAGTCATCATTCAGACTAAACTGCTTATTTAATGCCTTTAATCTGTTCACCTCCTCAAACTTTGATTTAGCTAAGGAATCTTGAAAAATGTGTAGATCTCCATCATTTTTCTATAGGAAGATCATTATTCACCGTTGAAGGCATTGGAGTTAGTCTCTGATTTATTAACAAGGAGGCTCTCCCATTCTTTTTCCTTTATAAAGGGGCTCAAGAATATTTCTCAAAAAGGTTTTAATCCTTTCCAAACTTTTATCTTAATTTTCCGTTAAAGAAGTAATGAAGCCTTCAATGAAGATGGTTTTAGAGTGTAGCATAGCCAGAAGAGTATTTTGATCCTGAATTTGTTCCGCCATCCCTTCATACAGGTAAAGGGAGCCATAGTTGGAGAAAAAGATGCAATCATATTAGCATCTATAATAGGAACATTGGTGTCTTGCTTCTCTATCTCAGAGGCTGTGCAGTCTAAAAGTAGATCTTCATTGGTTATCTGGATGTTTTCAGAAGCATTTAAGTCTTCGGAACAGGATGTCATCCATGTACGTTTAGAGGCCTGAATGTGCCGGCTATGCCCTGGTCTGCAGTTTACGTTTGGAGCTGCCACAGCATTTACTTTCTACAAATCCTCTTTCTGTAATTTATCAGATTGACTTATAGATGGTGCTTTCCACTCAGATTCCTGCAACCTCCCTTGATGAGTAGTGCCCAAACTGGCCACACTTTCAATAGGTATTTGTACAGGTTATTCTATTTCTGTCATGATCTCTGCTTCCAAAAGGTCAGGGTTTTCCCAACTCCCTTGGAAGCAGATCCATAACCCAGGTTCCGAGTGCCAACCAGTCCCAATTGGGACATTTTGGACCCAGTCCTGGCGCCAGTGGCACCAGGCTCATAAATATGCCCAGTCCCAGCGCTGGAAGCGCCGGGCTCATAATGCTTGGGTGGACTTACCTTCAGCAGACCATGCTGCTTACTTGCCTGCCAGTTGAGCCTCTGATCCTCTTCTGTTTGGAACTACTTTTCCTGTTGGGTGGGGCTGGAGCCACTCCCTAGATTCAGAACACTGGAACTCTTCTGGAAGGCAGGAACTCTTTTCTTACCAGGAACTCTTTTCTTACTTAGGCGTGGCTGTGGAAGGAGACACCTAAGCACTACAGGAGGCTATTTAAACCACACCCGGTGGATGAATCTTGCTTTGCGTTATTCTGCAACCTCTGCAGCAGAACGCTCATCGTGTCTTCTGCATCCGGTCCTGGGCCTAAGGAAAAAGGCTTACCATCCTGAATCCAGTCTTCAGCAACACCTATAAAGACAAGAAAGAACAGGTTAGCATTCCGGCATCTGAAAGGCAAAGGCTTACCATCCTGAATCCAGTCTTCAGCAACACCTATAAAGACAAGAAAGAACAGGTTAGCATTCCGGCATCTGAAAGGCAAAGGCTTACCTACTCTTCGTGCGCTCCGGAGGTCTTCACACTGCATTCCGGCATCTGAAAGACAAAACAAGGTGCGTTTAAAGACATTGGGGAACTTTAATACTCACGTGCCATTACTCCTTTCCACATCTAATCCAGTGGGTATTCCGGCACCCTGCAGCCGCTCCGAACTCGTACCTGCAAAATAAAAAGACAGTTAGAGCGCATAGTGAAGCAGGCAACAAGCGCTTACTTACGTGCTTCCAGGCGCTTCTATTTATCACACGGGCTCCATCTTCAACTCACTTCAGCCCGTCATCCGCCACCGCCGGAACCCTGCAAAACAAGAGACATCATTACTAAAGACTTTAAAGACATTTGAATGACTCGAAACTTACCGTTCGTGCAGTAAACGACGGACAGCAGTCCTCTGAAGTCAAGAGGCCTGCGCTACCTATCCAGTGAAGAAACTGGTTACAGCACCCTGCCCCGAGGCAGATGGAGAGCTCGGCATTCACTTACCTAAGGTGAGAGCGTTAACCTTTGGGGGTCTACAGGAGAGGAGAAGAGGAAAGAGATAGGGACACCCCAATAACCCCAGTTCATTAACCCCATATTTTCTATCTGCAGACATCTTACTCTACACGTCAGGCATACAGTGCACAGAGGTCCAGCCCAAAGAGCCAACCGGGTGCTACACATCACCTTTGAAGATACGGTAGTCGCCCAGTCAAGACCGGCGCCTCTGCGAGAATCAGGTGAGCGTTACAATTTCATGTATATGGATAGGATTCGGCACATATTGAACAATTTTCTTCCTTGTCCTTTCGGACACCACTTCTTCCTGCTATTGGAGACTCCATAATATCTGTTGTCAAATTTGAAGAGTCATTTTGAACAGAATTTAAATTTGTGTCCTGAATCATTGTCACTTCTGAAGCTTAGAGCCAACTTTGCCGGAGGATAAAGAAATGTTTGCTTTGAAGAAGGCAAACTGGGTTTCAGCCCTCTTGGCGTCCATATAGACGCTCCTACGGAAGGACATGACTGTTTATTTGATTTATGTTTTAACGAACCAAACATATAAGGTTTAGAAGAATTTGATTTTACAGCACTAGTTTGCTTTTCTTGATGTTCCCCACTGCCTTCTGCCGGGCTATGATTGGAAACTTCAACAATGCGACTTGCTGGAATCCAAATTGCACAAATGCTCAGACGAAAGAGCCACCGAAACATTCTTAGTTATGGATTTTTTAATAGTATTTCCACTTGGAAGCGGTGGGAGCTCATTAGCAGGGAGGGGCTCCATGATGTTACAGGTGAGAGTTTTTGCTACAACCTCGACCCGTATGTCAAAAACGACATGAATGATGTACTTCTGGGAGGGTCAATATAGCTGAGTCAAACAGTGTCTCTCGTAACATATTGCATTTCTCAATGGTTCCGGTCACTTGTGTCCTCTAGAGTCCTAACGGACCCAGATTGATGATCAGCATTTGATATAGAAATGAAGTCCCCTCCCCTTTCCTGTTCTGTTCCAACCATAATGTCAATTGAGCCTGTGGATCAAATGGTACAGAAGAAGGAAACCCACCCCACAGTCTTCACAAGTCAAAAAGAAAGGCTAATACGTAGTTTGCAGCGATGAAAGTCTCTCATAGAATAAGACCAACTGACTGTACTGCACAAAGAAGAAAAGTATTTTAGTACAGAGCGGTCCTGCCTTGCACCTCCACCGCTCACTGCTGCTTTTTATGTGTGGTACTACCGCACCCTTTGACACATGCAGTCCAACACCAGGGCCAGTACCTTACTTATTTTGCACAATCTTCTTCCTTACAATCAGCGACCAACAGGCCCAATGTTCCAAACGGACCGCCAACCCACCAAAACACTCAGCCTCACTCTGCGTCGCTCCGCTTGCAGGAGGATGCTTTATGCCACTCGGCAGTAGAGCTGAACAGAGCCCTGCTTCTGCTTCTCGCCGTCAGTCAGCTCAGCCAAATAGGTGCTCAAGAAACAAAGCAGCTGGGAGACACCAAAACACTCAGCCTCACTTCCGAAGGATTCAGTTTGAGATGCTTTATTTACATACATGCCAAAATTCTGACACATGGGAGGGAGATTTCTGCAGAGAATTCGGGAGACAACAATTTCCCCATAGGAATACATTAGGGAAATTATTTTAGGCGGGAGAACGTGAAAAATAGCAGTATTTTTCACTAAAAAATCGGGAGTCTCCCGCCTAAATCGGGAGGGTTGGCATGTATGTATTTAGGGCTGCCAAAACGATTTTGCTAATGTGATTTTTACTTATGCAAATTAGGTGAATTTGTATTATGGTGCAAGCTCGTGTCGTATGTCGGCATCCGCAGGGACGAGCCTGTTGCTCTGAGATGGAAAAATAATTTGTATAGAAAAGTATCAATAAATTATGAGCTAAGTAATTAACAATCGGTCCTGTCGTGAGCCAGAGAGAGGAATCTGGTAATCAGTAAAGTGGTAATCTCTGTGGTATTCATTATCTAATATGGCAATATTTAATGCAAGAAATCCCTGAGATGACATCACATTAAATGGGAGGGGAACTGGGTTTAGAAGTTACTCTCGTTAGACTGCCCTGTCATTAATATGCCCAATGACTGCAAAGGGGTATGTCTACTGTGATGTCGCTTTTGGAACACTGTCCAATCAAATAAACTGACCAATTAAATTGTGGAAGTATACACACCTCAAAAGGTAGGGTTACTGTGCTGTATAACACGCACACACACTCTCTTAGGGAAGACGCTGCCACTCGCTCACTGACTGATGGAGAGAAAGAAGAATTAATAACAGGAAGGAGGAGGAATGGATTGCTCTCCTTTTGAACCCATTGATGGATTATTAACAGAGACTGTACTTTGGGCCTAGCAGGAGTTAAAGCGTGGCCTTCAGTGGAAGAGACAGAAGACATGCAGTGGAGGAAAGCTGATCCCATCTTGCTGACTGATGTCCACCTGTTCCTAGAGGGGAAGAATTGGTCTGTTCCTTAAGAGGGTACCCACCTGTCTGTGACCGAGCCAAAAGAATTTCAGATGAGAGTATAATCTTACAGGGTAATAATCCTGAGGGGAGTGATACTTTAAATGGAATTAGATATTATTTGTAAGTACTGAGGCGAGCGGGTATAGCAACTGACTGTGCATCCTGGGAAATAAGTAAATATTTCAGAAGCGTATGTCCTTCCAGAATTATAGATCAATAAAATAGTACCTATGGTCTGCATACAGGGAGATCCTTTGACTCCTTTTCTGTGCAATGTCCAAGCACAGAAGAGCATGTGACATGTCACTGTGTGCATACCTAGACAAAGCCAATCAAAGTCACTTCCTGGATAGGCCATCAAATAGAATGCTGTTGTTGAGGCGAAGTTGTTCCAGACAATAGGGTGATTAGTTGCTCCCCATTCTCTCACGTTTTAAAGTTTCCCATTGAAAATGAGAAAAGGTATGCTTTTACACAATAAATGGAAACATCACGGAAGGGAATCTAGCCTATGTACATATTGAACATACTTTACTTTCAAAAGCCACCTACATACATGAAAGTCTAGTAGGCTGTTGCAATTGAGTCTAAAATGTTGTTGCTATTCTGACATGTCTATTGAGTAAGTGTGGTGGTATTTTGAATAAAAAGGAAGTAGCGAGAATTAGGTGGGCAGGGATATTATAAACTAATGTGTTTTTCATAAATGAAAGTTTCCCCCTCCACTCTCATGCACTTAATCCATGGTGCCTGCGTCCTCTGGGTGAATTCAATGCATGGATACCTATGGTGATGGGTGTGTTACTGTCAAGCTTGAGACGCACAGCTCCGTCCTAACAACGGAAGCTGAATTGAGTACAACCCTCTCACTGTGGTTGACACAGTTGCCTGATGTGATACTAAAAGGACAAGCCGTGGCAACCAATTCGGGTGGGGGAGGGTAGAGGGTTAGGGAGACGGTGTGGGTAGGTAAGGGGAGATTAGGGAAACTGGGAAGAGGGAGAGGGTACTTAATTGGATAGGAAGGTGGAATATGGGAAAGGCGACATGCAATACATCCTGTAATCCAATGACAATTCCTTGCCCCTGAACCTCCTTGCACACCACTCCAATCTCCGGACTAGGCAGCCTATATGAGCACTATATGCCTGTTCCTCACCAGGCAATATTACCAGCACCTGACACGGGCAGGACTCGCTCCTTTTGAACCTCTGCTGTGTGTGCAGCAACTTGGAACTCTGGGATTTGTGGTTCCCATAGGAAAACATGGTCCGGGCGCCAGCGCACAACATCTCCAGGGCTTGTTAGGCCGCGCTTGTTGGCTCTGGCCACAGAGACCACTTAAAGCGGCTTTAACCACTCACACACACCTAACAGTTACAGTCTCCATCTCGATCTGTTGCATTGGAAACTGGAGAAACTAGTGTTGATTATGTATTGTCCTTTAATGAAAAAACTAATTTTCTTTAATCTAATTCAATTATTTCTATTTTGTTTATAAATGGCCCTTTTGTTCAACCCTGTGTGTTTCTTGTCCCAAAAGGGGTTAAAAGCAGTAAAGAATCTGTTATTAGATTGGGGGTCCCAGATTCATAATAAGAACTTCATTAAATAAAGGAAAATTGTGTGCACCTGGTTTGCGGTGGGTGGAAAGTTCCCCTGAATTAGATGTTGCCTGATAAGAACATCCTATAGCGAGTGTTACGACTACGCTACTTCAATGTTCTGCATCGCAAAACTAGGGGGACTGAGGTTGCAAGTCCTGTCCACTGAAGGTCAAACCCTGTGGAAATAGATCTTCTCTCACATTCACCTGCTTAGTCGCCTACTTCCTGAGCATGGAAAAATGGTCCTGACACGATTGGGATTTTCTCCAAGACCAAATTGCTTTCATGTTCTAAGCTTGGGAATCCCAGGCATTGACCAGTTTGCAGCCTAACAAAACTGCAAGTGAATTAATTTGCCACCAGTCTCCCTCTATGGGTGAGTTTGGGAGACTTGTTCATAATCGAGTTGGACGAATTCCTTTATTCATGATTACTTCCACTAATCGCAGTGGTCCTTCACGCAGTCAAACAGCCATTCTAATTGTATCATCTTGAGCAAGGCAAATTTGATTCTCAAAGCTTCTGGCTCTGTCAATGGCACATCCGGTCATGCTTGCAACCCTTTACAAATTGTTATCCTGGAAAGGAAACAAAATTTTACATCACGACCTAGCGTTCAACCTCATTGACCTCCCTCAAGAATGCATAGGTGGATTATCGAGGATCAGATACCCTCCAACAAAAAAAGTTACAGCATGAAAAAACAGCGGGACTTGTGGGCAAGTAACAAGATTAATCCTTTCTGCTCTCAACCACAGCGCATACTTCCTTGCTTGCTCCTCTGAGAAAATAGTGGGCTGGGTCTCTTCCATAAGGGAGCACCTGACTGCACTTTCCCTTTACACTCTTGCACCTTAGCTTTGGTCTCAAAGACTCATAAAGGAGTTCAGATTGTTTCCTCTGGTGCACACAGTGGCCCCGTATCACAAATTGAATAATTAACTGTCAAAGCTATTGCGACCTCCGTTTGAGACCATGCAAAAGGCTCATGTCAAATTCTGTTACCTGGAAGGCAGCATTTGGATGCCATCAACTCTGCCATGAGGTTGGGGCGATTTAAGCATTGTCTTCGCAACTGCCATTTCACATTTATTAGAGGGACAGAGTGCTCTTTCTGACCAACCCAAAATGTATGTCAAAGGTTCTTAACCTCATTTTACCTAAGTGCACATCACGCTCTTCAATGCGCCTACCACTCCTGGAGGAGTTCTTTGTAGTACTTGAGGACTCTCTTCACTTTCGAGTGATGTACTGACTGAACTAAAGTTGTTCTCCAGTCCACTCAGCTATGTGTAGCGTTTGGACCCAATGGTAAGAGTAAAGGCATCTCAAAGGCCTCATCTCTAGATGGCAGAGGTCAAACGGGCGGGAACTAAAGGGTACCACGTTCCCTTACTTTTCAGGGACTTTGTGACATGGAGTACCGTTACACGACTGTAGGGAAGGCCCCCTCTGTTTTACATTTTTGTTTTAATTTTTTCTTCTCCCCTGCTGGGAATTTGAACTTGGGCCCTGCCAGTAACAATCCAGTGTCACATCTAATTACGCTATCTCGCAGGTGCTGGATTGGCTGTGTTTATTCAGTGGACTGCTTGGAACATGAAGAGCCCATTCCCAAGCAGTCAGAAAGCCCAGATCGTCAGCGATCTGCAAATTGCTGTAGACACAGTGGTATTTGCAGGTAATGGTGGGGGGGGGGGTTGTGACTATAGGCATGGACATGTCCCTTTAAAAGGTTGAAATGGTGAGTGAAGTGAATGGGAGGCTGCATGCCGAATGGGACAGTGACCCACTGATTAATGGTGGCCATTTAAATGCATATTCTTTCCCAGTGTTTTTTCTTCAGTTTTACTAGAACTGTTGTAAAATACATCATTGTGGGGTGGAGTGGTGGAAAGGCAAGACCCAGGTATTGGGCATTTGTATAGTGCCTTATGTACCATTGATATGATCGCAATGCGCTGTGGGTTGAACGCCCTCAGGGACCGAGTCCAGGTCTGTGGCGAAAGAAGGGTAGTAAATAGTGCTTGGGTGCACTCAGTGTGTGTGCAGCCAGTGCGGTTTACCTGGTGTGTAGCTGCATTCTAATGCTAGGCGTGCTGCAGTGGTTGTGAGATCAGTAGACTGTGTGCAGCAAGGTTGTTTACTTTGACATCTGAATTCTGTCAGTGGTTGAGCTTCACTGGCTGCCTATTGAGAAGCAGATTTTTTAAAAATCTGTGTGCATTGTCCATCGTGCCTTTTACAAGTTGGGGCTGAAATATCTTCAAGCTAAGTTTCCTCTGTATGTCCCCTCTCGTCACCTTCATTCTCAGTCGGCCCTACTGGTCCCAGTGATGCAGGTCAGACTATCCTGTATGGGTGGTCGAGCCTTATCAGTGGTGGCTGCTAAAGCCTGGAATGCTCTGCCCCATTCTTTGCATGCCAGCTCCGATTACCTAATATTTTGCTGTTCTATTAAAACCTTATTGTTCTAGACTCTGAATAAAATTGTGGATCCTTTTGCTGGTGTAGCGCCAAAATGCAACTTTCGCTCTATAAATTTAGATAACATAACATGGAGTGTAGGTATGTGTACAGCTAGGCCAAAATTGATTGACGGGTATAGCTGCATTCTATTGTTTGTTGGTGTAGAGGAGAGAGCAAGCATATCGGTATGAGTGTTTGTGCTGACTGTTGGGAGACCCCTATTCCTGATTACCTTCCAGTGCCTGCTGAGCTGACTTTATTCTAGAGGTTTGGTGCATTAGTTCTCCTAGAGAAATTCTGTCTAGTCTGACATTTGTTCTGATTACCAGGCTTGAGGTTGTCTTTGCTGCTTGGCAGTGTCATTGGTGGTGTTATCCTAATCTTGAATGGGTTAATTGAATTTCAGGTCTGTGGTCGTCCCTGTCTCGTTGCGTTTGCCATTGTTCATTGGATGATACCTTCTCATCGTGTAGTTCCATCCATTTCTCTTCTATCGGACTTATGAGTACTAACTAGATTCGATGACTGTTGCTCAGTGTACCCAAAGGTGAACAGAAAGATGGGAGTGACGGGGGGGTTAACATTTGCATCCCTAAATGCATGGGGGGTGAATCCACCAACTTAAACTGTCATTACTAACTAGGGAGTTTTTAAGGACTAAGCTTTTTGTCCTATTTCTTCAAGAAACACACATGAAAAAAGGGGAGGAACCAAGGGGCTGGGGTAAAGGGGTCTCTAACATATACTGGCCTTACTGCTGGAAAGTGGGGTATGAATTGGTGGTCGGGCTGATGGTGAGTATGGGGGAAGTGGGGGGAGCAGATAAGGGGGTGGGGCAGAGGAACATCATTCTACTACTTCATTTTATTTTACACTTTGGCCACTGCTAGATGGTGGTCATCTTGCATTGCTTTTTGCCATGTCAGGAAAGGCAGACTGCTTCCTGGCTGGCCAAAGGCGCACTGAACTTGATCTGTCACATCTGTGACCGTTCTAATGGGGCTGCTGCTTTAGGACACTTGTAAAGGGCTATTCTACCATACAGACTCTGAGATTCCTCCATTCAGGTGGCCAGGGAAGGGCTGTCGCTTTTGGATTCCTACCCTGGAGGTGGTTGAGCGAGAGAGGATCACCTGGCTAGGATCACCTGGAGTTGTTCTCATGGGAGTACCCTAGATGAGACATGGTATCCTCCCCTTTCCAGTTATCCATCACTCTACTCTCCTTCAGCCTTTGAGATATTGTCATTACTGTCCTGTTTCCCCCCTCCCCATTTCCAACCGGTACTGAGATAAAGAGAAGGCGTCTGAGAATTGAGAATTAAGCACATTATCTGGTTTTCTACAACATGTTTTTCCCCTTTTTCTGACAGTATTTTACCCAATTTACCCACAATCCCTAGGGAACACTACAACTCCCATAATTGCCTTTGCCTTCTAAGTTGCCCATGTACTGAGACGAGGAAGTCAACCAGGAATGATGATTACCCATAGGGATAACATTGAAGAGTGGAAGGTACAAACTGAAGCAGCCCTACCTACTCTATGGCCATGTCCCATTAACAAGGCCAGGTGTAGTCGGGTATGGGATTTCAATCACCAACACCTGAAGCTTAACTGCCCAGCAAAGTAAAAATGGTGGGCAATGATCTTGGGATGCAGTGTGGACCAGGGGGAGCCAAGAAGCGGGAAGCTGCAGAAGAATGCAGGAGTGTCTAGAGGAGAGAAGAGTGGCGAAGGGCTGGCCCAGTATGCGTGAGGGGCTGCAGCGCAACTCGGGAGCTGTCTCTTCCGAGAGCCAGAGAAAGGCAGATTCTAGCCTGCTCGCCATGTTCCGCGAAGTGCTTGTTTCCCTGGGTAAGGTATTGAAGCCCAGGTGTCTGAATAGGCAGCGGAAGAGACACTGTCCCAACGCGGACTGAAGTAGAATCCCAAGAGAGCATTGACCGGTGAGTTTTTAATGTGGAGTGAAACCAGGTGCGCATATGAAGTTGAAACAGTAAAGAAAGAAAGCGTGCGAGCAGCACAAGAGGGAAACATTGTGACAAATTGAATCTCCCAAGAACGCTGAAAGGAAACGATGCTGCTGAGGGGGAGCTGGCGAAGTGGCCGCAAAATCTAATTGTTGAAATAAAGACAAAGATGAAAGCAATTATGGGACTTGCAACTTGAGAAACAGGAAGATTAAAAATTAAAGCAACAAAGGAAAGATTTAAGCATGCAAGAAAAGCTACATTGTTGCATGCAAGGCTACACGTTGAAGATAAAAACATTGAAGTGAAATCTTGAATGTATTTAGGCGTTGAGGGAGCCGATGAGAAACAAAGTAACGGAGCAGTGCCGTCTGAGAAGGCACATTGGTAAACACTTCCTAAAAGATAACAGAACAGTAAACAATGAAAGCAAAATGTGTTGAAAGCCATTGAAGGAAAGGGCACGAGGGAAAGAGAGCATGCAGAGATCCCGAAAGGCTAATGTGAAAATGAATTGATTTCTTTTTGTGAAACGAGGAACAGTGTGGCTGTGGGCCCATCCGAATAAACTATATGCCTTTGTGAAATAAGGAACAGAGTGCTTGAGGGCCCGTTCTGTGAAACCAAGTGCAAGAGGCACAGACATTGAAAAGTCAACCCTGTTAGAGTGGTCACGCATATGGGTGAGAATACAGTGCTGTCACAAAAGTCTATGGCAAGGTGATGATCAGGACCCTGCTGTCGGAGTGGTCATGCATGGGGATGATAATACTATGCGGTTGCGACTTTCTCCGACAGGTGAACATTGTGAAAGAGAAGTACAAAGGTTGGGAAAGGGAGTTCTCCTGAAGCTCTGTAAAGCAGAGCTGTTTAGCCATGTCGAAGTATTCGAAAGACAGGCAAGGGCAGCCTGTGAAAGTAACTAAGAAGGAACTTTGCGAATATCTGTTTTTGAGAATTGTGAAGCCGAGTGAGGAATGCCCGAAAGAATCCATTGAGGAGAACTGTGATGCATGTTGAACTGACATTGAAATAGGCGAGGGAAGCCTAACAGATTTATGGGCAATCTTTGAACTGTGCATACTATCCATCTTGAAGGAACTTGTAACTTTGTAAGAACCCCAGTGAACCGAAATTGGGGAAGGGAGTGGTGAGCCACTTTCATTGCCATTCTGACATTCTTTTGATACTCTTTATTTTCATACATTTTCCCACACTTGGTTATTGTGAAACGTGAGGGCAAGTATAAGTTTGACACTTTTCCTTTGTTTGACTGACTGACCTGGACTTCCTTTTGACTTAGTTTAATGGTCAAGACTTTTCCCCATTTAGAGATAGGGCCAGTCAGGGAGTCTCCAACCACTTTTTTAAAAATAAAATAAAGGTTTTCTAAACTGTTCTTTTGTGTCTGTGTCAACCTACTGATACCATGCCTGTCTCACAGTGGCAACATGGAGATCCCTGCATACCTTTGTGCAATTTTACTGCATCGACAAAAAGATGGTTGTGGAATCCAGTGTCAGGCGAGCAGTCCTGCGAAGTCTGTTCTTTTGAGGTAAGCCTTTCTTATTATTCTACCGGTCTGTTGGTGGTTATTTACTGTTTTGTAATCTATTCAACAGCATTTGAATCTGAAATATCCAATGCTGGAGAAGGAAAATGTTACTTACCTGTAACTACTTTTCTCCACCATTGGTATCTTTCATAGATTCACATGCATTCCTCCCTTCCAAACCTGCATGAGGCTTAATACAGGACTTTCCATGTGCTAAAAGAATCTGAAGATGATCTCCAGGGGTGGGGGAGTGAGGGGAGGGGGGTTATGGTCTTCGGCAAATTATTGCAAATGAGTAATAGAATAAAGTGAGTGCAATTTCTTGTCTTTTGAAACTGCTTCTTCAATGTGCCAAGGATTGCCTACCCGTTAAAAGGGAATGTTCAACAGCATGTGAATCTATGAAAGACTAGCGATACTGGAAAACTGTAGTTACAGGTAAGTTAGCTTGTCCTCATGCTTGCAGATGGCACAGGATTTTCATTTTGTTCTGCAAGGAATATATGGCAATTGGGGGGTGTCCCATTAATGTATTTCCTGTTGTAAGGCAGCACTTCACTTTGGCATGGTGAGTATTTGATTGCCTTATTAGTTTTGAAGTGGTATTTTACCCTACGAATCATTGTTCAGTATCTTTTTTTTAAAAAGGTTTAGTAATTCCTTTTGCTCAGACTCCCTTGGTTCTGCAGTGGGACCTTAATGTGGTACTTGCCCTTGATGGTTACTTCTTTTGAGCCTTTACAATCTTGTCCAATCACTTAAAACTCTGCATATTAAAACATGCTATTTTTCAACAACTTCAAGACAAAGTACAGCTTTTTCAAGGACTTGTCCTGAGCAAACTTGTCTACTGTAAGATTTTCCTGAGCCTTTCTATATTCTCCACCAAAAAATTGCAACTGGATCTGAACAGGGCAGCCAGATTTACACCAGCACTGAGATTGCTGCACTGGCTTCTGAATAACTATTCAATGCTATTTGCAAACAGGGGTTAATTGAAAAAAAGGCCAGACTTCTGGACTAAACTGCAGAAGAGAGTTGGGATCCACTCGTGCTCAGACTTCAGCATACTTGTTCAATGTCCCTCTGGGAATTTCTGGATTTAGAACTGGCTCCAGTTAACATGCACGATATATAGGACATAAGGCACTCAGTCACACTGTCTCTCTCTCTCAAACCATCACACCTGCTAAGCCCTCCCGTTCCACATTCCACCCCCACATCCGAGGAGTGTATACTATCCCCCACATCCCCACCCCTAAAAATAAAACAATCACCCCATGACAGTCCTTGAAATGCAGTGGACCTAACTGTGCTTTTGTGAGTTGGGTTTCCCTGTACATCGCAGGGACGACTCATTCCTGCATAGCCCTGTGCCACCACTGCACCATTCTCATCTTTGAGGCCACCCTCTTCACCCACTTCAAGCAGTCTCACACTCTAAGGATTGGTTTTCATCACCAAACTTCACTCTTTAACAACTCACAACCTGACTATTAGTCCACTTGGCTCTGTCCTCAAACAGCACAGATGCAATCAAATATGCCTTTCTCCTTACCTCTGACAGGTTTGAGCCCCCTTGTCTCAGAAATGTTTGATTCTTTATTCTTAACCAGTTACTTTGTTTAAACATACCACCATGTCTTAGCATGAAACCTTTTCTTTGACCAATGTTAGCACTCCTCCACACATCTCAACAGGTCTGTGTTTACTTCCAGGTTCCCATATGCTCCCAGCATTCCGACACAAGTTCGCAAACTGGTATATCCCCTTCCTTGCTAAAAAAATAATGTGTAGCCCCACTTGTTAAATTGTATGGTTGTGCGACTGGCCCACATTTCTATCAGGAAAATATTTTGTTCCAACCTGGAAGTCCAAGTCATCTAAATCGTCCACTTAAACACTTTTATGGCCGAATTCTGTTCGGGGCTCTGCTGTCTATTTAGGTACCTCAAATCTTTACTTCTTCCTTTGGGTTTATACATTGGTGACCTTTTTGTGGATAAAACAACTTCTACTGAAGTGGTTTTGACTAGTTTAGACCAGACACGGACCCTTTGTTACACACCTTCAATATTTTGCAGTTTTTGAGGCCAACTTGATTGGCCGTTGGCCAAAACCTTTGTTAGGCTTGATTAGAGGGCTATTTTTGCCCTGCCCATGAATAGGTAAGATTATCTAGACTAGACCCAGATTCTACCGTCATTGGTACTGGATTTTTCGGAGAACGCTGCAGGTTTGCTTACCTGCTGTGCAGATTTTTGGTGCCAAAAAGCTTATGCTGATCATCAGCCATTCTGGCTGGACAAGTCTCTCTGCATAAGCCCCTGTTTGAATTTTTGGTATCGGGACATCCCTCATGTAGAAAGATGCTGTCGCCTATAAGGATATTGGGACCCCAATACTTGCTTCTCCTATTAGTTGGCATGCACATCCTGCATCACCTGACCATAGTCTTCATCGTGGGACTGTTTTCTGATGGTGCTCTTCTCTTATTTTCCTTTGAAATGTAGGAATCGGTGTTGCTGGGTTCTTCCATCTTCCTGGGGCTATTTTCTGTCTTTCGCTTCTGGTTGATGAGGCCAACACCTGTGAATTGTGATTACACTTTTTTTTCCATTGTTTGTCCAGAATTCCTGGGTGACAAGATTCTTTAAACACATCTGAAAACAGCACTGACCCATTGGCTTTCCCTGAACCATCTGTTTGGGAACCATGGGGTCATCTTCAACTCTGCACTCTCCTTCTCCCCTCACATCTCTGACGTCTCTAAGAAGTCACACTACCAACTGCACCTCCTTAGAGGTATTACTCCTTTCTCCTTCCTCCAGAAGCTCACTGTCTCCAGAGCCCTGGTCCTCTCCAAGCTGGACTACTGTAACAGCCTCTTTCTAAATCTGCCTGCCTCTA